>NC_092863.1:47005400-47011391 GCF_032062135.1 Pyxicephalus adspersus
TACTATTTAAATAATATAATAGAACATTTCCTTTTTTTGTTATATAACGTACAGTGGTACAACAATGCACCCAACCTGAACATAAGGCAGATTTCAGGGAAAAAAACACATGATCAGCACTGGATTGCTCATTAGGTAGACTAAGTTCCTAGAAAAGTTTTAACCTGATATGTTTAGCATTAATTTACTCTGCTTAATCCCATCATTTATATTCTATAAAATATAGGGATTTTGTTGTGTTTACTAAAATTAATTTAAAATAAAATAATGCCACATAAATATTTGCAACTATCACTGTTTTATATTAGAGAGTTTCTGCTTTCAAGAAATGTAAAGCTTGGGGTTCTCTTATTCAATTTTTAAAGCAGTTAGAGAAGAATACCAAAAATGATCTGGCCACCTGAGGTGAAAAATGTGGAGCAGGACCCAGCGGTGAAAGGGTTGAAGTTACAATGTGATTCTAAAACAGGATGCCCTTACAGCTGTGTTCCAACAATGGACCAAACACTCTTAGCTCAGAAATAACTGATGCTGGTGAAAAAAAAGGAATGAGACTTGGGAAAAGTCAGTTCTTATCTCAGGGTACTGATATTTAAAAGTCTGACAGCTCCCTCCAACTACTTAGCGCAGGGTGATTTAAAACGTGGAGACAGACATTTTCATGGATATGTCTTCTGTTAGATGGAATGCAATATCATACTTTCAGATGTGAATCATTTTCCTTGGAATTATCTATTCATGTAAACTTAGCTACATAAACTGATTCTACAACGTGAAAAGGTCACTTTTACAATCATGTATTACCTGCTTACAGTTATCTAAATACAATGATTTTCATAGTGTTTCTTTTATTAATTGTGCAAAAAACTACAAGGATATGGAAATGGTATGAAAATAAGGCAAGTAGTCAGATTTCACGCTAGGTTTAGAGGGGCCAAAACAGTAAGGATCTACCGGTATCCACCCTACCTTACAAGGCTGAGATACGCACATTACAGCACGCACATCATAGCATGGCAGCCTATTTGTTTTGAATAGGGTCTTAAACGGAATGAATAAACTCTTTCTCCACATTTTTAATGCAAGGCATCAGAATTCATATTGTAATCTAACATAAAGAAGCAGTTCTATCACCAAGTAGTGTTGGAAAAATGAAATCACAAACCAACATATCCAAAGATTCCTTTGCTGGTAATGCATTAGGTATGTGGATCATGCCTCATAAGTAATATATGACAGGTAGGATTGTAGTAGCCTCTACTGCTTTATGTATCAATTACAAGCATACATGCTATGCCTATAAAAGAAAATCAAGCAATTTTACATTTAGATAAACTATTACAGAGATGAATGAATTACTCCTCACAGCTCCTAAGGAAGGGGAGCAACCTGGTGTCAGACTGGTGACCCCTTAGTATTGATTGTGGGACCCTCAGCCACTTGTAATCAGTGACTTCCTACCGAGTTCTTAACCAGATTTGATTTACACCTGACATGAAAAAGTGAGTTGAGATGAAAAGTGTTCTAGGACATCCCTGTCTTTTCTCCATGTAATCTTTGATGGATTATCAGGCAGTGCTTCCTATTGGACTTGAACTAATGAAGTCTTGTAGAGTCCTCTCTTTAGCTCTGAGCACCAACAATGAATAACTTCCCAAAATAAATAAACTGTATGATTATTTGAATAAAAATCAAGGGTTTTAGTTGCAAATTTGAAAATATATATGGAAGCTACACTGCCTCATCAAGACCTCCCTGTAAAGTGTGCTTCATAACTTTATTCTTTGAAAAAAACTCCAACTTGATACAAATATAGCAATGTATACAATGAAGCATGGATGTCTAGAGGTCACAAACACCATAATATAAAATAAAAGAACACACACTAGTTTTGTCTCCCACACCTTTTTACTATTCCTGTGCTGTTCAATTCCCCTTCTCTTTTTTATGTAATGTTTGTCTCAGATCATGTATATTGGATCTTGCTGTGTAGACAATAAATATGATAAAAGTAAGAGTAGAAATTATGTCAGCATGTATGTGGGTTGTAATGGCAATGATCTTGGTAGTTTTATATAATATCCTAATTCTCTCATCATCTCCTGCAGAATATTTCTAGTCTCTAAAAACTCTTGCAGAGTGATCTCTGATTGGTTCATGTAGTACCGCAGACTCTCATAACCTTCTGAAATATGCCTTTAATCTCTGATCACTTTCTGCAATATGTCCTCAGTATCCAATCTCCTTTTGTATTATGACTTTAGTCTCTGGCTTCCTTATGTATTGTATGTTCAGTCTCTGACCACATTTTGCATTATGTCTTCATTCTCTGTCTGTCTTCTGTAAAATGTTCTCAGTTTCTGTCCCTCCTCTGTATTGAGGCCTTAGGCCCTGATTCATCAAGCCAAATCGTATTATCGATCGCGCAGTCGTATTAGCGATCCGGAATCGTGCGCGATCGCGCTATTCAACAACCGAAAAAGCTCGCGCACGAAGCCGCGCTTATCCGACAGGTTTTTACTCGCGATCCGACCCCTATTGCGCATGGCAGGAATCCGGCCGACAGATTCAGGACGCGAGTGTACGCGCGCACTCGAGCCCCGGACCGCGGTAATCCGCGATCGCTGGTCGCGCGTATTATCGCGCTTCCCGCGATCGCGGATTTCAATGATGAATCAGGGCCTTAGTCTCTGACCTTGTCCTGTGTTATGTCCTGTCAGTGACAATTACTATAGTATTTTCTACATTTAACACACGTCCTAACGCCAGATGGCTGGCATTATGTCCTCAGTCTCTGACCACTTACTTTAGCATGTATTGTCTCTGACCACTGTTTGTATTACATCCTTGGACTTGGATCTTCTTCTGCATTATGTGCTCCGTCCCTGACCTACTTTTGTAGTATGTTCTTATTCTGTTACCACCATCTGTAATTTGGCCTCATTTTCTGACCACCATCTGTAATTTGGCCTCATTCTCTGAACACCATTAGGTCCTGTCTATGACAATTTGTATTGTATCTTCTGCAAATGACACTAATTCTGGCATGTTAAATGCCTGGTAACTCGCTGTACGCTATGGTTTCACACACACTTTTCCAATCAGGTAAGTATATCAGCAGCGTGGAGCACTGAATTAGGAAGGACTATTAGACTAAAGCTAAGTTTAGTTAAACAGGTGGTGGGAACAGAGGGTTGTCAGCCCCAACCACTGTGCTCGTTCTTTGAACATTTGACAGCAGACGAAACTCAACCACTGACTACCTCCTTCATTCCCCATTGAGCAGCTGTAGCTGGGCAAAAAGAAGTGATAACTGCATTGCAACCTCCCTCCTGGGCTGAACCTTTTATAGTCCTATATATAGTATAGTACAGTATTCTATATATAGCCAATTTATATATAGTCCACTATAAGGGCCATTTCACAGCCACAATAAATTGCAGTGTTCAGCCACAGGCATAACTGTGCTCCCCATGAATCCCCTTTTAATGGGAGAAATTAGAACCATTCTGTGCCCATGGCTGTGGTAGAACAAGGTGCAGTTCTAGATAGCGACTGGTTATTTTCCTCCTCGTGTGTAAATGTGGTTTCCTGCAGCAATTTCCTATGTCCCCTTGTGTGACCAAGCCTTTGGACAGGAGTGATACAGGGATCCTCTCTTAGTACCGATATTTTCCAGTTTTATATGGCCTTTGAGTGGGACAACCTTTATGGCTGTATAATATACAAATACTCACTAAAAATTGCCATTGGCTGTTTGATGAGAGTAATTAGGTCTGGACGCTTATATGTGGGTATGCAACTGTAATTGCGGTACACATCTCCCCCTGGAATCTTCTCCATCCGGGACAAAGTTGGCAATGAAATTTTGATAATAGTGCTTACCTCCTTTCTGCATACATAAACTGTTTCCTGATGAAGCGTATTTATATCTGTGAAATGCGTTGAAACTTTTGTGATTGATATCCTACGTTCATTGTTTCTACACTGCTGCTGTATATGTAAGATTTATATACTCATATATTGTGACTCCCTTTGGGTTTGTATTATGAACCTCTGTGTTTTAAAACAAATATTTCAATAAATTAAATTTTATTCTTATAAAGTAACTTTTGCCACCTTCCCCTAAAAATATATATTTTTTATACCAATATTTGACCAACCACATCGCCAGCATAAAAGGGGCTTCAAGCTAAACTCCAGTCAGAAAAAAAGGTTTGCAATTCAGGCTCATAAAGTCTAAGGAATGGGCAGCAGAGTGGCTCAGGTTCGAATGACTGCCAGGGCACTATCTGCATGGAGTTTGTAGGTTCTCCCTGTGCTTTATGTGGGTTTCCTCCAGGTATTCAGGTTTCCTCCCGCATCCCAAAAACATGCAGTTAGGTTAATTGGTTAACCCCCAAAATTGATCTTAGACTGTATCAATGACTTATGACTATGGTAGAGACATTCGATTGTGAGCCCCTTTGAGGGACAGCTAGTCACATGACTATGGACTTTGTACAGCGCTGCATAATATGATGGCAATATATACTGTGTAATAATAATAATTATAAGGAATACGTTTACGAAGTTTACAAAATTTAAGAATAACATCATGTTGCTTTATTAGACTGCCTTGTGTCCCTAACCCCCACTCTCTCCAAAATCACCTCTCCAGATGATGTTGTTGCCCAGTTAAACTACTCTTTTTCCTTGGCTCTGGCCTCAGCCCTGACTTCATGGACTACAAAGCCAAGCTCCATAACTTTAACACTAAACTCACTGTCACCAAGCAAAATTACTGTCATTTCCTCTCAAGCTTCCAACCCACGCAACCTCTTCTCAACAATTGACTCCCTCCTAAACCCCACACCTGCTCCCCCCACAACAACCTTCACTGCCCAAGATATAGCCACCTACTTTAGAGAGAAAATTGACAAAATTAGACATGATGTCTCTGCTCACTGGGCCACTCCAACCATACCCACCCCTTCCACCTGTAAATCATCACTGGCCTCCCTCTGTGAACAAAGTCTCCTCTCTTCTCTTATCATCTCCATCTACTACGCCCATTCCTCCACCCTGGCTCCCACCCTAACCAAACTATTTAACCTCTCCCTTTTTACTGGTAAATACCCCCCAGCTTTTAAAATATTATTCTCACTATCCTAAAGAAACCTTCTGTGGACCCCTCCCTACCCTCCAACGACCCTCCTATCTCCCTTCTCCCATTTGTTTCCAAACTTCTTGAATGCCTTGTCTACAAAAGACTCACTGATTACCTGAGCACCAACTCTCACCTTGACCCCCTCCAGTCTGGTTTTGGAGCTGCCCAAAACAGCCCGTACTAAAGTGCCCAATGACCTCATCAGAGCTAGGTCTCAAGGCAACTTTTCCCTCTTCCTTCTCCTTGACAGTGTTGATCACCCCATTCTAATTCAAATTGTGCGCACCATTGGTATCAGTGACACTGCTATCTCTTGGTTTGCTTCCTATTTGTCTGACCGATCCTTTCAAGTTTCTTTCAATAGTAATTCCTCCTCGCCCACTCTCCTCCCTGTTGGTGTTCCCCAAGGGTCAGTCCTTGAACTAGTTGTCTTTTCTCTGTACACTTCCTCTCTCGGTAGTCTCATATCCTCCTTTGGCTTACAGTTCCATCTGTATGCTGATGACACCCAAATTTATCTGTCCACCCCTGACTTGTCTCCCTCAGTTCTGTATAATGTTTCATGCTGCCTGTCAGCCATCTCATCATGGATGTCTGAGCGATTCCTGAAACTCAACCTGGATAAAACAGAACTCATCATCATCCCCCCCTCAAATTCCAAATCTCCCCCTGACATATATCTAACTGTTAGTAACACTATCATTCGGCCCTCCTCTCAGGCATGTTGTCTTGGTGTCACCTTTGACTGGGCCCTCTCATTCACCCCCCATATTCAGAACATTTCCAGGTCCTGTCACTTTCACCTACGCAACATCTCCAAAATCCGCCCCTACCTGTCACCA
>NC_092863.1:47013436-47039936 GCF_032062135.1 Pyxicephalus adspersus
TTATTTTAATTATTTTTTTAAAAATCGGGGGTGGCTTACTTAATGGGGATGTCCTAAAATCGGGGAAACACGGTAATAACCTCCCTGGCGGTATTCCTGAGTGTGGCTCGGGGTGGATTTTCCATACCAAAAGCAGTAACCTCAAGCCACACTTTGGGTGGAGTTGCCAGGTAGTTTTAAAACTCCTACATGCTTCCCACGTTCCAGTGGTGTCTTCCACCAGTGCCCGCAGTGTCCTCCTGCGATGCCCGGCATCTTCTTCAAGGTTATGCGCCAGGTTACGCGTGTGAACGATAGGGACGATAGGCCAGGAGAAGCAGATGCCAACCGGGCATCTGCTCGCTAGTCTTGGGCTGGAGAGCGGGACCGTTAGGAAGGTGGGTGGGAAATTTAAATTAATGAGGATTTTTAATTTACCGCTTTTACATTTAAATGATTTTTCATTTACATTGTGGAGGCAACACGAGTAAAGGCAATAAATATTGGAAAGTTGATAAAAACACTCTGCCATTTTCATTGACAGCGTGCGCAGCTTTTCAACAATATATAGTGCGGAGCATCCAGAAATGAGACACCCTGATCGCTATGTGATCAATCTGATTGGCAGTGCCACTTTCGGATGACCACCGTCCATTGGAATTGTCCCTATCCAATTTAATTTTACAATGGGTGAATGCACACAGTGGGTGGCTTTGGTTAGCTTGACCAGGTCCAATGTTCATTTCCTAATGTTGGATGTTTGGGTAGATTTTTCAGTCGTCCTGAATCCATAACTTGTATATGGAATGTAATTGCTAACTGAAGATGTTAGTTGCCTGGCTGTCTGTGGTTTCAATACTTTTGATACATTAACCTTTAACAAGAATTCTGCTCAGAGTGAGATCAGGACTTGTATGCTTGTTCTATGTCTGTTCCAAAGACTAGAAGTGCTGGATTAGGATGACAGCAAGGTAACAACTATTTTCAAAACGAGAAGTTATCAGTAGTAGCCGGTGCATTTCTCTGAGCACAATTACTTCCTTGAAGCAGAACTAAACCAAAAAATAAAAAAAATCACACTTACCTTATTTCCCGCAGATCGCTTGATTGCACTGGAGCTTTCTTCGCTCATGTCCTGTACCGTTCTGGAATTCTCCTTCGCACTGGTACAGAGGTAGCGCTGGGTGCCACCATCTTCAGTCTTCTTCCTTCTTTTGGCTACCTCACCCAATTTCACACTGCGCAGGTGCGAGATTGGGTGACATAGCCTGCCGTAAGAAGAGCAGATCTTACTGCGCATGCCTGAGATCGGCATCTCTTTCCCCTCAGTGAAGGAAAATGCCTCTACTGCGCATGACTGATTTTTGGCACCGAAGTAAAAACTTTGATCCGCTTTACCTTGGGACAATACAGGAGAATGAAATGTGGGGCCTATATAAAGATAACATGTATATAAACATTGATTTGTTTGGGTGACCGTGTAAGTTCCTTGTATTGTTCAACAACTTGTTTTCACGGACTGTTAGGGCTTTACTGAAACTAATCCATTTCTTTACAACAGTGATCGCCAACCTTTTCGCACTCACAGAGCACTAAATTTACCGTCTCTCGACCGTGCATGCACGGGGAGCCGTGTGTTACTTAAAGGGGAAGAAACTTCCCCCGGAGTGATGTCATGATGCCAGAACCCGCCCACTCTCCCATCACAGGTCTGATCCAAAGACGCAACCCCCCACCGCCCTGAGCCTGCAATGTCTCTGAGAAAAGTAGTCCGCAGCTCTGACCAGTGTGCCCCCCAGCGGGGTCTTTCTCTTGGCCTCACTTGGGGGTGCACCAGCCAGAGCTGCGGGCCACTGGTTGGTGACTGCTGCTTTAGTATGTAGCTGAAATATCCCAAACACTGCATGTGGTAGTTGTTGATGTTTTGTATTGATATAACCACTAGACACCACATTGTCTGCACCACACTGTGCCTTCATTTTACAGTTTATTCATAAAATGTAAGCGCTGCTGCCTTACGTTGTATTCTCTGCATACTGAAAACCTAGGATGAACGCGCTATTATATTATTTTGAGAGATCTGGTGACTGACTTTTCCTCCTTTGGCCTGTTTTTTTTTTTTTTTTTTTTTTTTTTTTAATGTGAAGAATAGAGATTCACTTCAGAGCTTTAAAGCAAACATTGAGCTTTATTGCGGGCATTGACAAATATGCCTCCTAGATTTTGATCGGACCTAGCTGAAATTCAAAGTATTGCACAACAAACTAATGTCTAAAAAGTGCTTATACCAGACATTATCTTGGCTTGTGTTATTGGTACGGCTACAACCTTAGTTTAATGTATAAGACTCTGAGATATTTGTTTAGATTGTCTGCAGCGGAGGCACTCTTTTTAGAAAAGAACAGCTGACGTTAGGGTTTAGAATAACTTGTCAGCCTGCTAACCAGTTGAACTGATGACTACAGAGGATATTGACTGTCATTTTGTGTTGTGTCATGACTGCTCTCCGGTAAACAGGCCTCATCAATGCTGTAGAAATGGTAATTTACCAACCATGTGCATCAGCAGACACAATATGCTGTCATACCAGGTACAGGAAGAGATTCAGATGAAAGCAGCAGCTAACCCTGCATAAATGTGAAGCTCTGTGTATTTGGAGCCAGGGCTTTAATGTATTGTTTACTTTCATGCTACATGTCATCTCTTAAAGTGAATACAGGTTGACATTTGACCTGAAGAGTGCCAGACTTTCGAAAATTCACGATTTTTTACACTTTTATATGCTGTATATATTTAACAGAAAAACACTACTTGTACAGTCCTTTAAATGGATGCTGAATCCATAATGGGGCTATACAGCAGCAAATAAATGAGATGGAATGAGCAGGAAAGCATGTGCAAGCAAGACCCAACAAGCTGATTCTGAAGTGCAGCGCCATCAAAACATAAACGACACCTCCAGAAAACAATGTAAATTTGAAAATACGCTCCGTAATCCGTGCCAGAATTTTGAAGGAACTGGATTATCGATGGCTGGACTTTTGAACCATTATGCCTCTGCTGAAATGGTAACATAAACCTGTTATAATCATTATAAAGGGAAAAATCAGGACAGCAAATCAGTTCATTGGCAATACTGGTGACTAGTCCTTTGCCCTCTGTGTGCGTTTTGTGTTTACAACCTCTACAGTGCAAGGTGATCCTGAGAGAAACACATGTGCTGAAATTGTTAGTATTTTGGCTGTGCCGACCCTCTGCCTTCAATACTTTAATTTACTACCCTGGAAATATATGCAGGGAAAGACTGCCTTTTATTTTCTTGATTTTTATTCCCATTATAAATTAGTGGCTGATAAGGCCACTGGGTTCAGCATAATTCCAGTGTTGCTGTGATCTCCATACGGCAGACCTTTGGCTGGACCAGCCCCTTTGCTTTCATTTTGCCTTTGGGGCACCATTCCTCCCACTATTCCTTCTGATGAAGCATGTTTACTTCTACTGACAGCAATGAGGGCAGTAATCTTCCCAATCATCCCAGTGATGGGGTGCTATTCATCCCTCTCACTCCAACTATAGGGCACTGATCCTTTCACCAATACCAGCAATGGGACCCTGTACCTCCCTGTGAAACCAGTAATGGGGCATGTTCCTTCTCCCACTGGCCACAGTTGCTTTTATTTACTTGTGCTCCCCACTCCTTCCAAGGTAAACTTCCATTGGCCACAATTTCTCTAACCCCACCCCAACACTTTCCCACAGAGTCTGAGGGACTGTGAGGGCCCTTTTTATACCTGTGGTGGGTAAACTTCTCTGGTGGCTGCTGCCTGGCACATCAAAATTCTGCTGTGGACTTTGGGGTGGCACACTGCAGGTAACCTCTTATGCACGTGGCCTTGATGCAGTTTTAGCAAAAGCAACTTGTGTGGCCAAAAGCGACTTGTCACATTCTGCAATTTTGCTGCTATTTGATGTAGGCATGGTCCAAAATTTTTTTAGCTGCTCCTGTTCATTTGAATGGGAACAATTAGGACAGCTAATGAGCTTGCAGCGGAATGCTGCAGCTCATTGTGGGTCTGAACAGGTCCTGAACTGCCCTTTGTTTACAAAGTTTGGAGAACCCTGTGTAAGGCTGGGTACACGCGTGTAATAGTTCTCATCCGATAATCGGGATGATATCGGATGAGAACCTTGTGTGTGTACATCGCTAGACGTCCATCGTCTGAACAACCTCTGTGGCGGATCCACGGATGATGGACAGCGAATGATCGAAATGCAAGTTAAGGGGAGAGAGCGCAACGCTCCGTCATTCTCCCCCTCCCCTTTCCATAGAGCAGGATGGTGCTGTATGTACAACAGTCGTTGGAAAGGATCGTGAAAAATCTTTTACAACAACGATTGCACGTGTGTGGCCTTGGAAAGATGTCAACAATTGCGGCTTTGGTTTTTCTTTCATGTAAGCTTCGCTTTTATGTCCATAGATCCCCTTGATGCATTGTCTTTTAGTTTATTTGCTGACAGGAAATTATCTGTGTGAGAAAGGACTCCTATAATGATCAGAAAAGTCTTCATCCTGAAATGTTAAAATAAATTCATAAATACTTTAGGTATATTAAGGTTCACAATTTTTAGAGTGCAGATCTATATTTTTAAGTGTGTCATACAAATATTTCAGATGAACAAATTCCTCATTTTATTACATTTTGTTGGTCGTTCTTTAATCTCCAAATTAGGCATGCAGGAAATGTTATCAGAGATCTTTTCATTGGCGTTTTGTAAAACGTAATCATTTCAGCAGCTGCTCTTTACTAACCTAAACAATGCATTTCCTTCTGTCCTCCAGCTTAATCATCACTACTTCTTGGACGTTCTTTGGAAATCTCCTAATGATGCTACCACATTGGCAGGTTGTGCAGTGACTGGTTTCCTTAGTTAAATGGTATTTTATACACCGCGTGTTACAATACTTTTATTTACATTTTCTCTGCATCTCTTAGTTAAAATGTCTTCTTTTATTAGTAGACTAGGGTTGTATACACTGTATGATTATTATGCTGCTTTTTTCCTGAGTGATACCTGCAGTGTATACTTGTAGTTGCCAGTTAAGAGCCTAAAATCCTTTCCTTCAGAACACCTTAGCAGCCTAATAAACCCAGCCACTGTATGCTAAAGGAAAGGAAGCCAACAATAATTTCACCCAGTGCTTTCATAACACAATACAAAGCTTATATGACTTTGTGGATTGATACATTGCTGTGTTCCTTTTGGATATTCCTCAGTGCCAAGTTCTGAGACTATAAAGTTGTGTACTGCAGAGGTCCCTGGGTTTCAGAGGCTCCTTGAGCATCATTCTACAAAAGATTTCAAACTTTAATATCTTGAAGTGCAGGGATTTAAGCCTTGTGGTTTGCTGCCCTGAACACCATTCCCGTCTCAACCAGCTTTAATAAACTTGCCATTCAAGACTACATGATTGTGCCCCTAATCAGACTAAAAAGCCAATTGCAATTTCTGTATAATAAAGTGCATTAGCACAATGTACAGTATATTTTTCTGTTTAGGCATTAAAAGTATAGATTATATGCCTGACAATGTTTGAATTTACAAGTAGAACCCATCGGGCTGCTGCCATGTATGTAAGAACAGAGGTCTTATTCTGTAATATAGAACAAATAAAGAAAGAAAAGAATGTATATAACTGTATAAGCGGTGATTGCATACCAATTCTAAATCCCAATCTGTCAATGGTTTTTATGCTCTAATTTCACTTTGGCTCAAGAAAAAAAGGTCCTTTGTATACATTAAAGGGATTTTAGAAACTTTATTACAAAGTGTTTCCTACACTTTGTAAAAACCAACACATGGATTCCAGTCACTTCCTACTTCCTGAGTGCCAAGGGTTTGGGTTTTCCTGCTATAGTCACCTTATTAGAATTAGTGTTCTTAAGTAGGGGAAACTGTTCAGGAGTTAAATTTTGCTAGGAGAACAAGCAGAAAATATCATTTCTGGGGGCATTCAATGCACTGAACACCCCAAACATATCTATAGTTTCTTTACTTATAAGGAAGCACCCTCAGAGTGGATTAAACAATTGTCAACTTCAGATTTCAATAAGTAGTTTTTATAATACAAAGTATTCAAAATGGATCATGTAACACTTTTTATCAACATATCAACTAAAATATAGCTGCCCTGTATATCCTTTGAATAAAAGAAATAGTCTGTTTTCTTGCTAGCTATTGCTTATCACTGGTGATGGGGTGATTTTTGTATTGTCATGATCTGCTCTTACCTCTCATGACAAACTTACTTTAACACAATGTCACACCAGTCTGTGTATATATGTATTATTTGTATTTGTACCCAGTGTCTGCATTTGGTTTATGGAGGGAAATAGATTTGTTTCCCAGGATCTGGGACTGTAAAGAGGCAGGAAGAAGGGTCTCTGACATTCCACAAATGCTTGTTAAACTGCAAAAGCAACAACAGTTGTGAGAGTAACCGAGTGAATAGGGAGGAACAGTGTTAGAGGCCTGTTAAAAACAAAACAACAAAAAAGACGTCTCTTTGCCATTGTACTTGTGTAAAGTAATATTGTTGGTTTTACTTTAATGTGAATGTAAACCCTAACAATGAACTTCTGTTATTTGCTCCATTGTGGTATGCTAAATATGCCTTTGAAAGTATTGTATCTTTTCAAGAAGTACAAAAAAGTACCTGCAGATTGTTTTCAGAAATCTTCTGCACTGATAACTTTCTGTGCTCTGTGTCTGTGCATAAGTTTGGGATATGTGGAGAAGGGAAGAATAAGAGGAGAGGTTTGTACATGTAAAATTAGTGTTGAAATGCCATGAATAAAATGTGCACCTACCTTCTCAGTCCCAATAACTTAGGACACTGTTCACTAATGGTAAACAACAGTGTGAACATATCCCCATAACTACCAGCCTATTCAGCGTCTGTAGAACATAGTCATGAGGATCGTTAAAGATTAAATTATACATACAATAAACTGCTCTTGGTTTTTTTGTATTGTATTATGAGTGTTTTTTTTTTCGGGTCACATGTGTACCATGTAGCCATATACCAGTCATTGGGTGCACAGGCAGGGTAAATGATCAGGAAGTGATCTCTAACAACCACCAGTCAATGTGAGAACTCAATGTCTGGTCAAAGAAAGAGCAAGCATTCTTGATCAGTGTTAGGACAATCTATTGATTGACTATACCCTACTTTTAAATAGATTTTTAATAGGTTTAATTTTTTCAATCTAGTTTCTAATCATTAAAAGTAAATCCTGTTGTGTATTGCCACCTTTTTCTAGGTATACTATTGATGTGCCCTTGCAAATTTGTGCCACCTAAGGAAGTTTTAGTAAAATTACTTGTGTATAAATGTGTAGCTTTATATTTGCAGATGTGCAATAATTGCCAACCAGGTTATTTATCCAGATGAAGGCAAGAAAAAAAGATCATATTGCCGTTAATTCTTCTACCTAATTGGTATCAATATATTTGGTTTTTCTTTTTAAACATTTTATTTTTTTTGATTTTATATTTTCACAACAAACAACAAAAAAGCTACAGTGCAAACATTAATCGCATTAATACAGTTCTGGAGCAACGATCTGTCACTTATAAAACAAACAATAAGCAAGACATACATAGACCAAATGCAGAAAAAACAGAAAGAAGAGAACCCTTACAGTGCAACAAATATCAATATCAAAGATGTTGCCGATTTCTCGGTAAATCATGTCTACATCATAAAACCTTCACAACCAATTTTTTTTTTTTTTTTTTTAAACATTAAAATGTTATTTGCAGTAGCAGTTGAAGGGTTAATCGGTTATGCCCCTCACCTTCTAGTTCTTGGCAGAACTTTCTGTTCATTTAACTTCTTTGTTATTATAGGGTGGGGCATGGGGTACCAGCTGGATAACACTTCCTTTTTATGTTTTGTTTTGGAGGGGGTCCTGTAACAAGAACATTTGTTCGCTTCTCTAAGGGGGATGTCAGGCAAAAGCTTTCCTTGGCATCACTTTCGTTCCTGCTGTCCTGTGAGATGAGTTAGGTTGCAGAATGTATGACTGGATCGGATCATTGCTTATTCGCCTTTTTTTTTTCTTCAGGAAATATTCATTCATTAGAATATCGGCTAATAACAATTCATTTTTTTTTCCAAATGCTTTTAGATACTTTGCCATAACTTTAGCTTTCAATGTTTGTAAAATATACATATATAACATACATATACATATATGTACAAATATAAATATAAATATATAACTCTCAGGTCATATTTATGATTTGTGACGTTTAATAGCGAAAAAAGTGCTAAAATAATGAAAGCCAAAAAAAAACATTAATGTAGATTTAACAGAATGTCTTCTAAAATTTTCCATGTTTTTTAATTGTCACAGTGACCAGGAAAATCACACTCAGACATTGATGAGAAAGTTTACTTCTTGTTTCCTGGAACGAGCACAGGAAATGAGACCAATTCCTTTTATTTTTTTCCCTCTGTCCTTGTGCTTTCCTGCACGTGCGTAGTTGTGGTTTGAACTGTACGTAAAATGAGATCATTGTTAGCGCCTGTCGGTTCTAATGACACTTTGATTAGTACAGGTGGCGTGTATAGGACAACCCAAAATCTAAGTATGAGCCCCTCGAGGAAACTCAATGCTTCATTGTTCTCATCGAAAAACACACACGTTCTTTTGTAGCTTTCTTGAATTTGAATTCCTGTCAGTATTATATCTTGTTTCTTTTTGTAGAGTTTTTATGTCACTTCAAGTTTTTTTTTTAACTTTCTAAATATGCAGCTTCATTAAAATGGTGATCCTGTCATCATGAAGGTTTTTGTTTTCTGAGGAACCACCTCAGAGACATTATGTAATCTGCCATTGCTGAATTTATCTGATAGAATTCTAATTACCTGGATGTAAAGCTGATATTTTAGTGTTCATTTTGGTCACACACCTGACACCAGCATGCAGATAACTGTAACAATGGGCTGAGCTGTATAGTCATTCTGAGTCAGAGCAGCCAAACACCAACCAGAAATGCCAAAATGCATCATGCAGGTATTGCCATGATACCAGTGGATACATTTTTCCTAAATACATTGACAGTTTTTATTACCTGTGATACTTTTTCAACCATTGGTACAACATCCCTTATTATTTAATGGAAAAAAAAGTAATTTTGGACCTCAGTTACCTAAAAATGGACAAAATGCTGAGTGTCCTATTGCTGCTGATAATTTCAACTTCCCAATTTCCCTGTGCCTTCTAGTGCTGATATCCAAATAAAAACTCCAGGTCACCTTTTGCTGATTTATTGATTTTCCTGCTGATATCTCAGCCACCAGGCATCATATTGTAGAACAGGACAGCCAAATTTATATAATAGCCTCTTTCTATTAGTCTGTGTGCCAACAGCTTTTCCTGGAGGGGAAGTAGGCAGGACAAGCCATTCCTGATTTAACATCAATCAAACATCAGTTGGGAATGCTCTATTTTGTTTTAGGTTTTATCAAATGTAATGTCCAATCTATTGAAAACATGGCATAGTGTATGGTCACCTTAGGGTGCAAAATCTAGGTGCAAACGCAGCTGAAGAGATTCCAGATGATAAAACCTGTCGGAAATGTAGTAACATTGTTACTTGGACTGCATTATATGCATGTGCTAATATGTGTTCAGAATAGAAAAGTTAGGTTTATTTATTTTTTTTTTATTTCGAGAAATCTTGTTGCCACTCCTTGTTTCTTATCCCATTCATTAAAAAGCATACTAGATTATTATTATTACACAGTATTTACGCAGCGCTTTACAAAGTCCATAGTCATGTCACTAGCTGTCCCTCAACCTAGGGCTCACAATCTAATGTCCATACCTCAGTCATTTAATACAGTCTAAGGTCAATTTTGGTGGGAAGCCAATTAACCTAACTGCATGTTTTTGGGATGTGGGGGAGAACCGGCAAACTCTATGCAGATAGTGACCTGGCCAACATTTGAACCGGGGACCCAGCGCTGCATAGGACAGAGTGCTAACCACTGATCCACCTTGCTGCCCATATTATAGCTACTTTTTAGCACATTACCTTGCTATAAGACTTACACACACAAGACCATTTGTTATTGTTGATATATATAGTTCATATATAAGGAGGTGTTATTATATCCCACGTTTGCTGGTGAAATATGACTTTCTAATTTTTCATTGATTCTCATAGCTTAGAGTAGTGCTGTGCGTTAAGCTTTCTGTGTGCTAGCTATGCACATTCTTGTGTGGTCCAAAAGATTGAAAACACTTCATGTAGTTTAACGTTCTTTATGGTTACCTCAGCACAACTTTTTATGGAGACTTTATTAATCCCACAGGCTTCTATTAGAACCAACGGGAGCAGACCGCCTTTCACGCTGTGTGATGTATGACAGGAAAATGATATTCTGCAGACTGGCATCCTGCTGAGCTGGGAATGCTCCGAGTTCCTGAGCTATCTGGGTGCAAGAACCATTTGCTGAACCTGTAGTGGTTATAACAGATTATAATTGAAAGCATCCTCAGTTACCTTTCTCTGCAGCTCATATGTCACATTTATGTAGGATTATTAATATTAAACAGTTTTGATATAGCACCAATATATAACGCAGGGCTGTACATTAAATATGGGTTGCAAATAAAAGACAGTGACACAGGCGGAGAAGAGGACCTGGCCCAAAGAGTTTACAATCTAAGAGATTAGTCTCTATGCAGGTTTTATTGGCCATTTATCTGGTTTGTTTTTTAATTCTCTTCTATTTCACATACTTTCATGTGTTCGGTCTAAAGAACTTACTCTGGAAATAATAACACCAACTATTTGTCTTAATGTATTTTATTAATGCTAGTCACATGCATAGAATTATTGGAGCAAATGCTAACATTTTGTTTTGCAATACTGTTTGCAATAATATATAATAATAAAATACAATAATATAGTAGAACATTGAAATGCCTTTTTGAATTGTATACAAAATTTAAGGTTTGTTATCTTTCAAAATTTTTTAGTGGCAGACATTTCATTGATCACTGAACTGTATTATTTCAGATAGTGATTGGTCTGATAAGCATTAGAACTTGTAACAAATTTTTATTGTTCACTGTGTTTCTTTTTGTGTCTTCTCTTCATCTACCAAAAACTGTTCTTGCTCATTCTAGGCTTTTGCTAGAAGTTTTCTTTTTAATATAGGTTTACTTTAAACTTGGTGAGCTTCATTGTTTTTTTCAGAACAATTATTTTCATTCAGAATATTATCTTTTCAAGTCTGTAATCTTTGAATGTTGGCTTGAAGGGTTCTTCCCATTAATTTCAACATACTGCTGAGTCTGCCAATGTTTGAGAAACCCCACAGGAGCACAGAACTATTATTCTAAACTGTCGCTGAACTTAAGGTGTTTGTATGTTCAGATTTCTGGGGACCTTTTGGGATAAAGCTAGGTCTTGGAACACATTATTGGGTCACTCGGTTGGAGTTGAAGGAAAGGTTGCATCTACTCCACTCCGGCTATACTTCAAAAAAATTTTCGGCTTAAGATGTTGTAGTGCACAGTTATCGTCATTGCTACACTTCTGAATTAATGGCAGCACAATGCTTTAACATGTTCATGTTCTGGTATTATGGATTGTGGTGATGTACATACAATGCAAAAGGCATGTGAAGGCAGCCTTAATCTTTCTCTAAAAAAGCAAGACACTCCGTATCAGAACCTATTTTATGAAGCTGAAGTCTAAACATATTATTGTGATGATTTGAGGTAGTTTGTACAAATACAATAAATTAGTAACATGCTGTAAAAGAGTGCATGCCGGGTCATAGGTAGAATTGGATTTGGCTTGTACAGAAGAAGTGTTCAGAACAACAGTAGTTCCTGCCATATCAACCCCAAAAAAGTGACTCTCCTGGGAACAGCGTCAATTTAAAAAAGTTTAGTTGTTTCTAGTTTTACTAGATGTTGTTGTCAGTTTTTATAGGTAAATTGTACATACTTTAAAAAGCTGTAGGCATCCGTACATGGCAAATGACTTGGAAGTAAGCAACATAAATAAGAGTTCACCTTCAAAGACGATAGTCATATGATGGTGGGCTAATTTTATAGTTGACGTCTATACATCGCATACTGTGTACCAGCTTCCTTGTGCCATGCGTAGACACACTCTTACCTTGTTTTCTACTGTTCATGCTGCGTATTTGTATTAAATATATGGATTTATTCAGGGTAGTTGGGCTGTTAAAGTGTATCCTGTCCAGCCTGGGAGAGCTTTATTATTCAGGCCTATTGTCTCAGTGGGAGCAGTTACCAATGGTTGAAAATAGTACAGGTTGTCATTGAAAATCCGGATCCTTCAGTTTTCCGGCATAGATTTCAGGGCGCATTTTCAAATTTACACTGTTTTCTGGAGTCGCTGTTTATGTTTAGATGGTGTTGTACTCCAGAATCAGCTGTTAGGTCTTGCTTTTCCTCCACAAATTGAAGCTGTTCCTGTTCCTGAGGATGCTGTTACTGTCAGTCAGGCTGTCAGGATGATCATCTTCATATCTATTTAGCTTCTTTTCAAGAGTACAGTATGATGATGATGATTAAAATTCTTAGGCACTATTTTGTTTAGTTGAACTAAAATTCTGTAAAACAGTTTTATTTAGTTGGTGAACATTACAATATCATTTGCTTTACATTTAGTGTTATTTCAATTTAATATATACAACATAAATAACCTTCAAAAATCCAGATTTTTCGAAAATCCGGCACTCCTCAGGTCCAGAGGTTGCCAGATTTTTGAATGTCAACCTGTATCTGTGTTTCTCTCTGTGAACTTTAATTTGACTGTTACATTTGTTTTTTTTAGGTTCAAAAAAGTAACCCAGCATGTCTCAAACAGGAGAAAAAGTGAAGGTATGTGCAATAATATTAATTACTAATGTAAAGATGAAATAATGTATTATGCATGTTTAGGTGCCTTTGCCTCATCAGATATATTTTTTTTGTAGGGATAATTATAATGATTCTGAGTTGGGTCTCTTTCACAGTTGCATTGAAAAACCTCATGGTTAGCCACTTCCAGGCCTGTAGCAAACAGCTGCTATGTGCCCAGGAACAGCAAAGTGCATCCCAATCAACACGTTTGCATGCATTGTCTTGCATTTGGGATGCAGTTCTTCCTGCAGAGGAGTAAAAGCAAGTGACATGCTGTCTGCAGAAATCGCACCATGATCCACTACACTGCAACTGCATGCACAGAGTTTTTTTCCCACCCCACTCTTTTGGCTGAATGAGATTAGCTGAAAGCATAGTTCAGTCTTAAAGCATTACATTTGCTTTAGGGATTAATGGCACATCAGGGCCCCCTTTTTTTTATAGTTATCTGCAGCTTTAAAGCAGACTATACTTGCTTGTCTTATCTGGCAGGTAAGCATGCTACTTCCAGTCGACACAGTAATAATTGTGAGCTAAAAATGTGGGCTTATCTTTTCAAAATCCAAAAATTGGTTTGCAGTAGAGGGTGAGGGTTGGAGTGTTGCACCACTCTTGCTCAGTATCCATTACTGCCAGAAATTTTAATGAATGCAGTGATAAAGCACAAGCAGACCACATTTAAAAGAGCACCACAATTTAGTATAGGCTTTCTAAAGCTAAAAATAACAAAGTATTATTAAACAAACAAACTAAGATAGTTAGATGGAGATAATGCATCTTCTTAATAAAATATTCCTATTTCTGTATCTAACAAGATTTCACTGTTTGCAAAGCCGTTTAATTATACCACTGCATCATATAACTGTATATCAATGTTTGGAAACCTCTTGTCTCCTAGTTTTCTGACTCTGCTGGCTATGTTGGATTTGCCAACCTTCCAAACCAGGTTCACAGAAAATCTGTAAAGAAAGGGTTTGAATTCACCCTCATGGTGGTTGGTAAGTGGATGAATAATGTATACCATGGAATACTACTATGAGAATCGTTTTATTCTTGACGGTTTCTCTTATATAAATGTTATAATGGCCCTAGAAAGAAATTTCCTGCTGCAGTGTTTTCATTTTTCATCATTCTAATGCATCTGTCAATAGCTTGGCTGCCCTTTTTTCTATTTACATGGAAACATGGCAGTATGATCTGCAGCAGTCTATTTTTTCTATTAACTGTTAGTTAATATTATTCCTCATTTAACACTTGAATATAATGTGTTTTTTTCCCTTTTTTTTATCATTGTGGACTTGTTTTCTCTCAATACATCTTTACTCTCTAGTCTAGCACAGTGTATGTGCCTTTTGTCCATACTGTACATTTTAGGTCTCATTCAGTAAGGAGTTTAATGGTGAGGTGTCAATTTGTAATTGCAGTACTTTTATAACTATTTATCGTGTACTGGAGTGAATTCTGATTAGATGTAGGCCTAAAAACTCATGTATGCACATGTATAGCCAACAGTAGAATTTACACCTAAAGCCTAACTGAACATTCAGTTTAAATTTGCCAAACTCTTTCAAGGTCTGATAAATATATAATTAGTTGATCTTAGAAAGCAGCCACAGCTTGACTAGAAAAGCCTGTGGGCTGCTAACATGGAACTAAACCCTGCTATACTAACCTGTCCCTGTGCCATGTCTTTTCTTCTTTTCTTCCTTCTTGATCTTAAGTCATTTTGATTGGCTGGGTTGGGGTAATGTAACTCGTGCAGGAGGCACGTGGGAGTTCATTTAGTCCCGGGAAAGCTGGGATTGCTTGCTATTCTAGTAACCAAAGCTGACCTGCGCATGCACAGCTTTGCTTTTTTGACAGTTCACAAAGCGATGAGGCAGGCAAGATGGATTATTGCATAAGATAAATCGCCTGTCCCTTTCTGCAACAATGCCCAATGCGACCTGCCTGATTGAACATTTGAACAACTTAGTTCCCCCAGATGTTAGTAATCCTTTCAGGTGAAATTCTGACATCGGTACACCTCACTCCAACTCCAACAAGTGACATGTTCATCATCCTTCCCCCCTCTCAATAGAAATAATAATGCTCTTTGTACAAACCTTGTTCTTTATAACTGTCACTAGAAACTTTCACTAAGGACTCTTTGCAGCGACTGTATTTGCACCTCTACACATTTTTATTCTCTGTGGGGGTTGTAGAAGTTTTGTCTTAGAGGTCCCACATGCCTCCTGCTTAGCCCCCCCCCCTTATTGGGGAGTATGAGACTTTATGATATTTAGGGGGAGTGTAAGACTTCTGAAAGTTAGCTTCTGCACAGAGACTGAGGATCCCTTTCTGTAGCTGCTAGTGGAGTACAGGCAGCTCTGTATGCAATAATACATCCTTACATTTTTTTTAATGCAATTTTTGTAAGTACCTAAAAGTGTCAGCATCTTGTAATCTGCTGAATTGCAGCTCTAAGGCTGGGGAAGAGAGAAGCAGCACAAAATGTCAGTTGTTTCATAGTGGTCATATGTCACAAGAAAGAATAGGAAGAATGATTCAGACGGACAAGAGAGATGACCTTATCATTAACAGTTCATAGTAGAGGCTTTTTGCTCAGTCAGGCAGGACTGTGTTGTGTAGTAGAGCTACACAATCTGGTGACATGATCCTTTTTTTTTTTAACTCTTTGCTTGTAACTTAGCATAAAATCTAAAATTCTATACTAAATGTGAACATTTATCAAATAAAAAGTTTTCCTGCTTTTAGGTGAGTCTGGATTGGGAAAATCAACACTCATCAACAGTTTGTTCCTCACTGACCTGTATCCGGAACGATACATACCAGGCGCAGCAGGTACCCATTGCAGTCTATGTCCCTTCAATTTTGTATATGTTTATCTTAATGAATTGTATATTCCACATACCTATATTATGTGCGTATTGACAGATAGGACAGTGATCAGTCAGGTAACAATACTTATTACAGAAGGGAAATCTCCTGTCCTTTTCTGCAGTAAAGCCCTGCCTGATGCCAGGAAATACTTCTCCATCTGTGTTCATCTTCATTCCTTGTGGCAGGTTTGAGGATGGGCAGTGATTCACCCTCTGTTACCTTCTGTGAGACAAGAGCATCTTTATGTCTACCAAACTATGACTTTTTTCACTTTTTTTTGCTAAATGAAACTTTTGTTTCCTGACAAACCTGGTTTAACATTCATTATGTGATTTCCAGACAGAGACTTTAGATCTTATCTACACACTTACTGTCAAATGGCTGTTCATTTAAAGGAATTCCAGGAACTGGCAAGTTTCCATTTCAAAATAATTTTCTGCTGAGACTTATTCCCAGCAACAGTAATTTCAACTTTTTAAGTATATTGCCAGATTTTCAGAAATCTCCTTAATTTATCATTAAAACAAATGACTTTTTGACACATTTTGTTCACATTTTATGATTTTAGCATACAAACAATTGTCTCCCTTACTTAACCACCTGAGCGTTACACTGAGGTCTAGATTTCTGTACCAAAAGTGATCCATCGTTTTTCATGAATTTTTTTTTTAAATTGTAGACCTGTAACTTACAGAAATATGTCCGAACAGGGGTTCTAGTAGATATTATGAATATAAAAAATGTTTGAAACACACAATCATTTAAAAAAAAAATTACTTTTAATAAAATTAAAGGAAAAACACAAAAATCAGCTTAAACATGACTACATAAACAAAGCTTGAAGCCATGGCAGGGGGGGTCAGGCAGGCGGTGATGTCCAGGTCCAGGCAGAGATGTCAGAGTCCAAGCAGAGGTCAAAGCAGGCGGAGATGTCAGAGTCCAGGCAGAGGTCAGGGCAGGCGGCAGGCAGAGATGTCGGAGTCCAGGCAGAGGTCAAAGCAGGCAGCAAATGGTCAAAATTAGGCGAAGATCAGCAAAGGTAAGATAAGACACAGTGTTACACACTAGCCATCCAGGGAATAAGTGGCAATTTTTAAAACTTTGATTCTGTATTTATTGGGGTTTGTTTTGAATTATTTTGTATTGATTGGATACGGCAGTTTGTATCCAATCCAATCCAAAATAAGAATTTGAATTTCCAAGTTATTTACTTTTATTTTATTTGTTTTTTATTTTTTTGTATTGGATTGGATACAGGAGTTTGTATTCAATCCAATACAAAATGAGCGTTTGAATTTACCAGTTATGTACTTTGTATTAATTTTATACTATTTTGTATTGGATTGGATACGCAAGTTTGTATCCAATCAAATACAAAATATAAATTTGAATTTCCAAGTTATTTACTTTTATTTTATTTTTTTTTAATTTTTTGTATTGGATTGGATACGCAAGTTTGTATCCAATCCAATACAAAATGACAGTTTGAATTTACCAATTACACACTTTGTATTTATTTGAATTATTTTGTATTGGATTGAATACAGGAGTTTGTATTGAATTTCCCGCACACGCGCCGATGTCATCACGCACGCAGGGAGGAGCCGTCCGTTTTTTTTTTTTTCTCCGCCGGACGGCTTCTCCCTTCAGAGATCATCCGGCGCTGGAACGAGAAGGACGTGGGACAATCAGCGGGACCAGGTAAGAAGCCGGCCGGTGGAACACAAGATGCCGGCCGGCTTCTTACCTGGTCCCGCTGGCACCCGACGCTGGAGAGGGAGATCAACGGACGACGCTGGACAGAGGACGACGCTGGAATACGAAAACGACGCTGGATAAGCACAGGGGGACCAGGTAAGTATGGATGGGAAAAATCTCGGGGTTAACCATCCTAGCCGTTTTTTTTTGCCCGAACGAAGGTCGGGCTTAACGGCTAGGTGGTTTATGATATAAACAAAATAACACATTGTGATGCTTACCATATACAAGGATGTTTAGTTTTATATACTTTATGTACTTTGGTATACTGAAGGTATGTTTTAATAAATATTAAAGGTACATAAAGGGTGCACAGGCTGCCTTAGAATTTCACTTTTTAATTAGTCCCCCTTGCTACATTTTTTTCGTTATGATACAGGGCCTTTTTCTATATTACAGCACTACAGGCTTCTTGGTGTTTCTCATATACAGCCTCAAGATGTGAAAAAAAATTCACAGCCACCAACTAGATTTAAGAGTACTTTGTTGATTTTATTAAAAATTTGCTGTTTCGAAAAGTTTTTCTTTTTCTCCTCAGAGAAAATTGAACGGACAGTTCAGATTGAAGCCTCTACTGTAGAGATAGAGGAACGCGGAGTGAAGCTACGCCTAACTGTAGTGGATACGCCTGGTTATGGAGATGCCATTAACAGCCAAGACTGGTAGGTTGAGTAGATAGTTTTGGTGAACAGAATTTAATTAAATGATTTTGTCTGATTAGTGGAACATATCCTAATTTTTAAGTAGATTCTTTCTTTTGCCATGCCAGAATTAACATTCAGCCTTGAGGCGGATGTGTACGTGTAGATGCAGCTGGTAGGGCCTGGAGGCCTCTCGGGAACAAAGAGACAAACATTTCCACCAGTTGTATTTTCCTGCATTTTACACAAGCATAACAATTAGAAAATCAATGGCTTTCATTGTAATCTCCAACCAGTATTTCTTCTTCTGCTATGACATGTTGGGTGTTCTCACCTGTTTTTTGCCATTTAGGTGTTTAAAAAATGTCTTTAAAATGCACATCAAAGCAGTGTGTGCCAATGCAACACACATTTAAACTATGCATTCGGGTGGGTGTAAAATCCTTAGGTGTTATGTTTTTATGGTTTATATTTCCCCATCACTAATACAAATATAAATGCCGCAGGAATACATTTCAAGCACCTAGAAATGCCTGCACTTGTTTCAGCAACCTTGCACACCTTTCTAGCAAATCCAAACTGGTTCTGAAAAACAGCACTAACACTTTTGGGTAGTATCTGAGAATGACATTAGGCCCCAGGACTGCATATTCCTTGTGACATATCACTTTGATTCACAGTCTCAGAACAGGTAGGCAAGCCTCAGTGCATTCGGCCTCAATTGCTAAAAGTAAAGTGCTCTTTTGCCCAGGGTTTACCTGAGATTTTGTTTATATCTTAAAGAGGAAGTAAACCCCAAACTACCTAAAACAAAAAAACTCACACAAGATCTTTTACAACTTTAGTAGCTTATAGAAAGCAAAACAAAAAAAAAAAAAAAAGTGCAGTGTACAGGAACACTAGAAGTTGCATCTTGACTCTGTTTTTTACATAAGGTTACATAAGATTAGTATTAAATGCAGCTTTTGGCTTCAGCAGTCTAAGTGTTAAAATGAATATCTTTTTCTTGGAGTGGGTAGGTAAGGAGAGATGTGCTGGAGTCCCCCTTTCCTTCCGTTGCCGTCTTGCCCCTACATGAGCTCCTGGCCAGATTATTGTGTTTCAAGCAGCTCTTCCTGTTGATTGTGTGCTAATTCAGCTTGTTTATTGCTCTGAAATGTTTCTGGCTGCCCTACTTGGATCCTCGTGATAATGTGCAGGTCACTGGCATTTACCCTTATATGAAATCTGGAGCTGCAACATGGATTTCTTATCACTGATTTTGTTATGGAACTTTCTGCTAACTTGTTGTGGGGTTGTATTTTAAAGTTTATTAATTTACTTTATATAGGGCCAAATGCCTTAGGTTTGTTCTATGTGAGTGTTGCAGAACTTCAGAAAGATGCCAGAACATGCTGTAGAGGTGCAAACCGCACTGTATGCCCACGGACCTTAACTGAGAAAACAAAAAATACCCAGGAAGTAAAGCTAATTTACAAAAGAAACAAGCAAAGTCTCCTCTTTTGCCAAAAAAAAAAACCGGCCCTGACTTCTGGTGGTTTGTTGTAGCTCTACACTGCACAGCACATGCACTGTGCAGTGTAGACCTTGGCTGTGCCCCAAACAGAGCCAGATGCTGGGAAAAATTTAACTCCTGTGTACATGCATAAGTTACATTATCAGTGGGCTAAAAGTAATTGCCATGGAGTCGTAAGCAAAGATGGCAGCTTACTGGGATGTGGCAGTGACAGGATCCTAGTCATTGGTGCTATGTCTGTGGTGAGCTTCTACTAATCCTTAAATATGCACCAAAAGTATAGTTCATCTTTAAGGCTTTCAATGGACCCACTATTCCCATTGTCTGCCAGAACTTAGCTGGGCACTTTAAGGTTCAGGGCTGTCAAAACCAAGGTAGAACAGCTCTGTTTAGTCAAAATGCAGATGAGATATTGGGGGACCAATAGATGTCTTCAGAAAAAAGTAGCCCATCACACTTTCAAACTAACCAGCCAAAAAAAACATAACTAATCTGCAAATAAATCCTCTGTTTTTGTTATCTGATTAGTTGAAACATTTGATACTTCTGGAAAGCCACTCTACTGTGTCAAGGCATCCTTGGTCTCTAAGGGCATGTTCACATATTGCTATATATTTGCATATATATAGTGCTTGGTTTATGTATGCCCCCTTTTTTTGCTAGCTTTAAACTATGCAGAGTGGCTAATAATAAATATTAACAATAATCCAAATTAAAAGGAATAAACAATAACTAGGTAACATATCTGTGAACACAGCACCTGTGAATGCAGCATGTGTGATTGGTGACCCCTACTGCGCTCCCTCCCCCAGTCTGAGTGGTGTTGTATTAGAGATTACAAGAGGCTTCTATAAAGTAAAATTTAAATGTTTATACTAGCTGTGTTTAAAGTGAAGTATTTTCATGCCTGACCCAGAATAGATGGAAATTCTTGACTGTTTCCAAAACTTCTCCTAGTACATATTAAATGCAACTTTTTAGCAGCACCCCGGTTAAAAATAAAGTAGTGTAAACTTCTTATGTGGTTTGTTTTATAAAAAAGTAATACATTTTACATTAAACTTACAAGATAACATGTGAAGTTAGGTCATTTCCTCCCTCTGAGGTCACTTCCTGTTAGATGTTTTGTTAGTTATGTGGTTCACTGACATTCTCTGTGCTATTGTGTCATTCCCTGGGAAGCACCTGGTTTCTGAGGGCATATCCTGTGATATGACAGAATGCCCAAGGAAGCTGAAAAACCACAAAGAATAGAAATAGTAAAATTTTTCAAGATTAAAATAAACCTCATTAGCTTACAGTATACTGGAGCTGTCACAATTCAAGTGAATGGATGCCATTTTTTTTTCTCTAAAGTTAGGATTTTTAGATGATTGTTTTGTAAGGGAATCTAGTGATTTACTACAAATTGACTGACCCCTTTCACAAAATCAGCATTGCTAAAAGCTAATGTCAACCATTTAGATTTGTAGTATGGTCATATAACCCCATCAGTGTGCCAGACTACATCAGCAGGTTTGGTTGTTGATGTGTTACAGACACAAATGCTTTAGTTATATAAACCATGAAAGGTAGTAGAATAGAGGAGGTAAAACCAGGATTTATTGGTTCTCCACATGTTGCTAGGGATTGGTTCGCTATATGATGGTAGCTGCAGAGTTCTGGGGACCAATGCTATTTGGCAGGGCCATCTGCATGTACCCAAAGATTTTTAGTGGTCTTTTGGGACCACCAATGAATTTTATTAAGCAGTGGTTCCCCAAGACCGGAAAGTGATTTTAAAGGTAATGCTTTACTCTAATGAATCAGCAGTGTTAATGAGAAAGGGAGAAGGAGATACATCCTTATACATAGAAACAAAATGAAGTAAAGTTGGAGTTTGCTCTTTCCTTCAGTAATATCACAAATACTTTTTCCCAGTGGAGACACAGCAGTAGTAAAATGGACTGTTATTTCTTCTTGAAGAATGTAAAATATAAAACAAATTCTGTTTAACACTTTTTTGTTTACAAAATATTTCCATGTGTGTTTTCATAGTTTTGATGTCTATATTATTAACATACAATGTAGAAAATAATAAAAATAGAAAAACCATTGAATGAGAAGTTGTGTCCCAATATTTGACTGGTACTATGTGTCTAGGTATATAGTTACAACTCAGATTTATAAAAGGAAAGTAAAATGCATCCAAAAGTTTTATAGTTATGCTTCCATAACAAAAATGTAGTATCCACTGTGGGTCACATAGTTTTATTATTATGGCTTTGTGTGCTTTAGCCAGGGCCCTGTGTTTACTATGCAATATATATATTCTCTCCAGGAAGTCTGACCAATTTTGAGCTGTCTCATTTCCTGAGGTTTAATGTTTCTGATATTGTTGATAAAGTAGGATGAGCATCTGTTAACACAGCTGGCTGTGAGCCTCATTCTGCTCTAAGCATTTCATTACACAATATAGCCCTTTTATTGGATTCTAATACACACACCTAACACCGCAGGCCATGTCTAATAAGCAGGACTGCAAATCTGTTTGGCTTTATTTTTCTCCAAGAAAAATGAGTGCACTGAAAATGAATATTGTACAACACAAACATTTGTGAAATGAAATATATACCCTGTTTGTTTCAGCCTATGTATTTTGTACTCTGGTGATGGGGAACAGTGGGTAAAATAAGTAACAGATGTTTTTTCAACATTTATATAAAAACCATATATACCAACCAAAGCAATATTTTTGTACTTTTTATTCCCAGTTTCAAAACCATTATTCAATATATAGATAACCAGTTTGAGCGTTACCTGCATGATGAGAGCGGCCTAAACAGACGCCACATAATTGATAATCGCGTTCACTGCTGCTTCTATTTCATCTCACCATTTGGACACGGGTAAGACTTTACAACCCCAAAATGATATCAAAGGCATCTTGAAGCTCTACCATGTTTCAGTGCAAAGGTTTCAATATATGAAGGACAAAACTATTTCCTGTCTACATGCATGTGTAGACTATTTCCTGTCTTCAGCAGTGTCTGCATATATATGTAACGCTAGATCAACACCCTCTGCTTTCACCTCAGTGGCTTTGCTTACTTTTCCAGTACATCTAATGAAGGATCTATGGTTGTCACACAGGGTGGACATTAAACAAGTCTGCTTTTTGTTCATTCTTTTACATGGGAGTTAGGGACAGTAGTTTACAGAGGGAAGGATTTTTTTTTTTTTTGTATATAAATTTTTTTTGAGATACAATCAGTGTCATGAAAAACAAAACAATAAATGCAATACCCATATTTATCAAACAAAACAAGTATTCAGTACATACATATTGTGCAAAAAAAGACCATTGTATGTTCAAAAAACTGAGCATCTCCGTTTCCAGTTTAATTCTTAGAAAAACAAACAAAAAAAACAGCTGAAGAAAAGAGGAAGAAAAAGTGAGTAAAAAGAGAAAAGAAAAAGATGGGGTGGGGGATAGGTAGGTGAGTAAAGGGTAGGTAAGGCAGTTCAGCAGTAACACAATGTCACACAAACCATCTGCTTCAACAACATCTGCAAAGTATTTAACCTACAACCTCTATTAGTGTGGAACATTATTCTGCAGTTTGATATTGAGGTAGCAATGTGTTAAACTCTGTTGTAGTGCAGTATTGGATCCAGGAGAACCAAATTTGGGTAAATGTTTCAGCTTTCGCAGTTCCCATGGTCATCAGCTCCTCCATACAGTAAATATCTTTTACTCTTCCCAACCATTGTCCAATGCTTGGAGGGCTGTCCTGGGAAGATCACATTGTTTTTACTTTCAGTTCAGCTCTAGGAAGGAGACTATTTCTGACAAAATTTACTGGCATTTGTCTGTTCTTGCTGACATTGTTTGTAGCCTAAAAAATTAAAACCAATGCAGTCACTATATTTAAGGTAAGGTAAGGTTTTTGTTCTTGGGTTTATTTACCCTTTAAATTTCTGCTACATGTATTTACGTGGTTATGTGATAAAGGTTCTAGATTATTTACAGTTCATTTGCACAGTAGCTATTTTCTACTCTCCTTCCAACCATCGCACTACAGACTTTCAGAGATTATTCTTAGTCAAAGTCTCATGACTGTGACTGAAAGACATTGATTGACCATTGATTTAATGAGATACAGTTAGGTCCATAAATATTTGGACAGAGACAACTTTTTTCTAATTTTGGAAACAACTCAGATGCAGTTGAACTGCAGACTTTCAGCTTTAATTCAGTGGGTTGAACAAAAAGATTGCATAAAAATGTGAAATAAAGCATTTTTTTAACACAATCACTTCATTTTAGTGGCTCAAAAGTAATTTGACAATTGAGGCTATTTCATGGGCTGGTGTGGGCAATTCCTTCGTTATGTCATTATCAATTAAGCATGTAAAAGGCCTGGCGTTGATCTGGGGGGGGGGGTGCTTGTATGTGGAAAATTTTGCTGTGAACAGACAACATGCGGTCAGACAACATTAAGCTGCAAAAACAGAAAAACCCCATCCAAGAAATTGCTACAAAATTAGAAGTGGCAAAATCTACAGTTTTGTACATCACGAGAAAGAAACAAAGCACTGATGAACTCGGCAACGCAAAAAGACGTCCACAGAAAGCAATAGTGGTGAATGATCGCAAAATCATTTCCATGGTGAAGAGAAACCCCTTCACAACAGCCAACCAAGTGAACAACACTCTCCAGGAAGTAGGCGTATCGATATCCAGGTCTACCATAAAGAGAAGACTGCATGAAAGTAAATACAGAGGGTGCGCTGCAAGGTGCAAGCCACTCATAAGCCTCAAGAATAGAAAGGCTAGATTGGACTTGATTGGCTCAAAAACATCTAAAAAAAGCCAGCACAGTTCTGGAAAAACATTCTTTGGACAGATGAAACCAAGATCAACCATTACCAGAATGATGGCAAGAAAAAAAGTATGGAGAAGGCGTGGAACAGCTCATGATCCAAAGCATACCACGTCATCTGTAAAAACATGGCGGAGGCAGTGTGATGGCTTGGGCGTGCATGGCTGCCAGTGACACTGGGACACTAGTGTTTATCCATGATGTGACACAGGACAGAAGCAACCAAATGAATTCTGAGGTGTTCAGAGACATACTGTCTGCTCAAATCCAGCTAAATGCAGTCACATTGATTGGGAGGCTTTTCATAATACAAATGGACCATAACATACAGCCAAAGCAACCCAGGAGTTTATTAAAGCAAAGAAGTGGAATATTCTTGAATGGCCAAGTCAGTGACCTGATCTGAACCCAATTGATCATGCATTTCACTTGTTGAAGACTAAACTTCAGACAGAAAGGCCCACAAAGAAACAGCAACTGAAAGCTGCTGCATTAAAGGCCTGGCAGAGCATTAAAGAGCAGGAAACCCAGCATCTAGTGATGTCCATGAGTTCAAGACTACAGGTTGTCATTGCCAGCAAAGGGTTTTCAACCAAGTATAAGAAATGAACATTTTATTGTCAGCTTTTTAAATTGTCCAACTACTTTTGAGCCCCTGAAATAAAGTGATTATGTAAAAAAAAAAGGCTTTAGGTCCCCACATTTTTATGCAATTTTTTTGTTCAACCCACTAAAATAAAGTTGAAAGTCTGCAGTTCAACTGCATCTGAGTTGTTTCAATTAAAATGAATTGTGGTAATGTACAGAACCAAAATTAGAAAAAAGTTGTCTCTGTCCAAATATTTATGGACCTAACTGTATATCTTTTTCAGGAACAGGTACTGTTGCTGGATATTGTGACACAACAGAAATGTGTTAATGAAGACTTTTGTCTATAATGTTTTATTTTTTTTTTGTACATTAAAGATAACCTGTGAAAATAGAAATACAAACGCTGCCATTTGTTCACATGTTTATAGGGTCAGAGGCTCTAGGCCACTCTCCTTCCCGCCTGCTTCACTAACTACTTACAGCAATTTCTTTGTGTGATGTAGGGTTTATATACAACATTAATAAATACATTGTAAATCGATTTCTTGCATTGGTTACCGGGTCATATTGCTGATGCCACCCCCTTTTTTCAGATTGAAGCCTTTGGATGTAGAATTCATGAAAGCCCTTCATGGAAAGGTGAACATAGTGCCTGTTATTGCTAAAGCAGACACACTGACCTTGAAGGAGCGAGAGAGGCTTAAGAGGAGAGTGAGTATGACTCTATGCTGATGAAGTCAAAGTTGTTAAGCATCTGAAAAAGTTGATTTATTGAGATCCATTTTGTCACATACTAAATGAATACCAAGTGTTTAAAAACAAAATGTTTTTTTTTTTTTTTTGCTTGAAAAGAAGTTGCTGATGAGAATCAATACCTGTGTGTTTTAGGTTTGGGAGTTTTTTGGTACAGGAATTCCCTTAAACCCAACTTCCCCTACCCTTTTCTTTCTAGGTCTGAAAGGAAACCATAAAATCTTTATCACAATGTTGTGTGTGCCAGACACAGGGCTGCATGTAATTTGTGCTTGGCAAGCACAGACTTTGTACAGAACAAAGGCAATTCTTTCTCTGTGTTCCTTGGGAATTAAGAGTTTGAGCTCCTTGGTCATTATTATAACGTAAAAGGGCTTCATTTCGTATTGGCTGATGATAATACAGAAGTGGTTGACGCAGGTTTTGTGCCATAATCTATAATAACTGTGTGGACAGACAATACAAAGGAGCTCCATTATGTAATAATAGGCTATCCATCTTTTTGATCAGGGAAGTGTTTTCCCTTGAATTGTTTACACTTTTAGTGTAGTA
>NC_092863.1:47039997-47054924 GCF_032062135.1 Pyxicephalus adspersus
TATATATATATATATATAGCCAGGTAAACAGTGTTTTTTCAGTGTTTTGCTTATCTGTCTTAGGTTTAGTGTGACCTGGCCTGCTTCCGTGGTGCATCCTCTTCAGAAAACTTTTTGTGCTTTGTAAATTATTTTTCATGAATTTAATTTGTAAAACAAAGATGCTACAACTAGCATAAAACCAATATAAAGCATAATTTTAGGATATATTCTTAGACAGCTTCACAAACAGCCTTGTCTGGTGCCGGCATCTCCAATCACTCCTGTGGCATTCCTAGTGGCCTAGCGAAAAAAGAATGAAATAAGAGAAAGCAGGGTCTTTCTAGGCACAAAATAATGTAATATATTAATAAGTACATTGAACAATAACCAATATATAAACAAAACATATCAGTTTCATGAAAATCAATCACAATATTTTTTTGTGATGACATTACAATGTCCCCCAAAGGGGCGTTTTGTGCATACTGAATTAGACCCGAAAAGGGTTTCTAGACATCAAACATCTAACCAATCAAATAAATTTCTTGCCATACATATTATTCCAATCTCCAATCATATTGTTTGTGTTGATTTTTGTACCCGACACGTTTCGCCCTAGTGGCTTCTTCAGGGGTATCAATTTATAAGCAAATCTTTGGCACTTGCAGTAATTGGGTATGGTCTTGTATTAAGTGTTAATTAAGGTAATACCATCCCCCAGTAATAACGACAGTAATTGCAGCTTGTCTAGTCAAAATCCCAATAGAGGTATTGATGGCGAGTAAGTCTTGCATCCCCCTGCTGCCAGCACCAGCTCTGCTCAGGGATCCCAGTTCCTAGTGGCCTAATGGATCCAGATGTGTATGGCCCCATCCATTGAATAAAAAAGGATGGCAGTTTGCATGCTTGCAAATGTTTTGCAATGTTGAGCAGAGGTGCAAGGTGAAGATCTCCAGAGCAGAGCTAAAGGTAAGTATTTTGCTGTTTAACTTACCTCGTGGTAGGTAGAGGGAACATTCTATAAATCAATCCAATGTGGAAAGGCTAGTTAAAACACTGAAGGCCAGCACAATGTAGCAGGTAAATCATAAAGCAAAGGGTGGTAGAAGTGAAAGAAAGGGGATATATTTTCCAAAGTATAATATGCACTGTGTTACACAGGCTACAGTCCCAAACCTTTTTGGTCCTGCGGCCCACTAAAATTTACTGGCTCTTGATTGCACATACGTGGGGAGCCAGGTGTCACTCAGAGGGGAGAAATCTCCCCCATAGTGAGGTCATGGTTGCATAACCCCGCCCACTCTCCCATGGCAGATCTGACCCTGAGATGGGAGAGTGGGTGGGTTGTGTCCAGAGACACAGCCCTCCCACCTCCCTGAGCCTGGAAACTCCACTGAAGACGTGGTTCGCGGCTCTGGCCGGTGCCTCCCCCCAGCGAGGTCCTTCTCCTGACCATGCTTGGGGGTGCACCGACCAGAGCCTGCAAGAGGAATTATATCGCTTTGTTCATCATCCTCTAGCAAATATCCTTGCAGTGGATAGGGTGATCCATTTCCAGGCTAAATAGTTATCCCTGGAGTTTTAGCTTCTATACAGAGATACATAGATGTGTACCATCTGTTACATAGAGCACTGCTCTGTGCAGGAGTGGTCTACTCCTTTGCTACTATTACATCCTTCACTGTTCTGAGGAGCTGCGGAGATGTTCCACAAGAGTTTAGAAGTTTGTCTGTGGGAATTTGTGCCCATTCATTTCATTAACACCAAACTTGTCAAAGCATTTCTTGCAGATGGCTTCATGCTTACTGGCACATTCATGGTAACTGGGGGTTTCCCTATACTGTTACCACATAATTGGAAACAGACAATTATTCAAAATGTTTCATAATATTATTAAATATTCATTTAGAGGGTTGTCCACATACTTTTTCTGCTGCGTTTACCAAACAAGTGAACTCTAAAATATGAAGGAAAATACGTTTTTTTTTTTTTGTTTTTTTTTTTGCTGGTGTCATCAATGTCAGAAGGCCTTCCTGTTCAATGTAAAACCTCTGATTTCCACAGGGAAACTAACACTTCTCGGAGGCCGTCTGGTATCTTCTGGGTTAAATTAGTATGGACTTTCAGTTATTACAGAATACTATTGGGTAGTGGAGATCAGGAGAGAACAGTGAATGCTGTTGTGGACACAGGAGAGCAACCCTCCCAAAAATGGTCTTTGCAGAAGAATCTTTCTAGATTTAGTCACCCCTTCTCACATACTTTTGGACACATCTGCTCCCTGACACCCACATGCACCCAATTCCCCTTTACCACTTTATGACCACGTGTACACATTTGCTGCATGTTCCCTCATGGCATCTTGGCTTTGTGCATGCAAAAGCCACTGCAATTTATACCAGGCTAACCAGTCACACTTTATTATATATTGTAAAATGCGAAAGATTCCGATTTCAAGTTCCTGCAACTACAGTGTGCTAAATATGTGTGTAAACTTAAAGCTGCCTTTCTTCCCAGTTTGACTACTTTTACTGTATCTGGAAATTTCATTGCTGACAGATCACACGTTCCTTGTTGTTTTGGAAACAAAACAGAAAACGTTTTAAGTAGTAATATGTCTTTAGTTCTAGAATCAAATATACAATAATTCACTTAGCAAGCTGCCTTTTTAATTAGTCTTATCACACTATTTTCAAGCAGCCAAGCAGTTAAATATGAGGTATTTATGTGGCATCTCAGCCGATTTATAGATAAGCTCAACTTTGTAATCCTGCATTGCTTATTAACTGACTGGCATCTCCTGCCTGCTTATTTACAATCATAAAGTTGCAAACTCCCTTTGATGGTAGTAGAGCAAGGTCGTTAGGGTCCATGTTGTTCTCTTTTGATGCTCATGTTCATATTAGGGGAGTTTAGTATAAAGAACACTGTGACTCCCTATGTATTAGTATAAGTTTGTTTAATGTTCATACATTATGAAGTTTTTAAACTTTGTACAGAGTGTTCAGCCTTGAAGTGTTCCATGGATTTTCATTAGTGGTTCCTCTTCAATTATTCAAGGGTGGTGGTTGGTTTCTTTGCAGTATACAGTGTAATACACTACACACCTAATGACACAAAGTTGTCTAAGAATTACTTCAGCAACATCTTGCTTTTTTTCCCTTTTTTTTAATTTTGTTTATGTATTTTAGCAGTTCTTAAGAAAACATAAGCCAAACAGTTCATAAGGCAACATATAGAAGTCGACTAAGCACAATGAATATGCCTATGATGGGCGCATGTGCAAGTCCTGAAAATATTTGGACCATTGTATAGGCATTAATCATAACCATGTCAAAGTTGAACTAGTCAAAAAAAAAATCTGCACTGCCCCATGATGGAGTAGTTACATCTCTTCTGCTGGCAGGATGATGTTATAAGTAGATTTTTTAGGGTTTCCAGCCTTGGAATGTCATCATGTGAAAATGCTATGAGTTTCTTATTGGCATAGGTCAGTGAAGGTCCCTCTTTTCAGATGGCTTGGTTTACTGTACACCAAGGAAAAGTGCCGCAATGTTAATTTAGCCAATTTATTTTATTTGGACATTGCATCCTTGTACAGTACATGCTGTTTCCTTATCTCCCGGGGCATATTTTAGCTTGACAATTTCCAGTGGTTTTTCTGACATCTTGCATCTTTGCAAGTAGAATGATCGCACTCTGAGGTAACGGACATCCCAGTGTATTCATTGAGGGTATAGTTTACTTTTTAGAATTTTGTGTTTTTTTTTTTTTCGTTTTTTTTAAGGGAGGAGTAAGTTCTTTATTAAATTAGTGTGCATGTGAGTCACATTTTACTGACTGCCCAACTAGGTCCAAAGTGGTTTAAAGACCTGTGGATAGCTCTCATAGTTCCTTGCTTTCAGAAATAACCTGTACTGATATCCACATGCACACACACTTTTCCTGTTTTAGCTTAGTTTTGTCTTGGTCCAATGCTCGATTCCTGTTTATCTGTACCTGTGGATTTCTTCCTCCCTGGAAATCTGTGGTAAAAGTTTATTTGGTCTGTGTGTTTAGATGTTCCCACACTCTCCTACTGGTTCTTATTGATAGAATTCCTACTGGACACTTCCTCTGATATGCTAAGCTGGAAGCTATTCATATTTGTTCTGTGCAGTAGAGAATGCCCTGAGTGAAAACTAAAATTCTGTTCCTAGGTTGCTGTTCCCTTGCCCGATGACCTTAGTCCATTTTCCAAGGATCCTTGTTTCGCTCTAGTCCTGACCTGTCTTTTGTTTGACCTCCATCTTCCCTTACCACTTTGCACCTTATGTTGTTTCTCTCAGCTGTTACTAATCAGGGTATATCTAAGGGCAGCAGCATGGAACCTGTCCACAGCTTCAATATTTTTTTGTGTGACTTGTAACTTTTGTTATTGGTGACCTGAACCGATCTCAACAGGCTGCTAACCAGCCTGATCTACAAATATCTAGCTCAGCAGAGCGCTGTGTTTGTTGAGTAAAGTAACAGTAACTACAACAGCATGTGAGTAACCTCCTTTAATGTCTGCTAACCAGCAGGAGATAAGCAGTACAGTGAGTGGGCCAGCATTACCTCTAACAGGCACTGAGCTCTGGCTATGGGGTCAACTCCTGATCATGTAAAGAATGCCAGAAGCACACAGCATGCAGCAGAGCCTGGATTCCTATAGCAGCCTGTAGGCAGCTGACATTCTCCAGCTAGGAATTTAAAAGGCTGCTTGAAGTTTTGGATCTTTAATTTTAATTTAAACTTGTTTTTTAATTGAATTGAAAGTTAGAAGCTTTGTTATGTTTTTAGTACTGTCTGGTCCCTTCTTTGGACCAGCATTTGTATACCCATTTTTGCTTGTTGCTATTGGTACAGTGATTAAAAGATTTTCCCTGTCCTTGTGACAAAATTGTTGAATTTCCCTTCTAAGTAATCCTGTTCTGGCGACAACTATCCAAATGGGTAAGCCATTGCATATCATCTTGCTGTGTTAAGAGAAGTCTCCTTATTGGGGCAGAAAAATCTTATGGTGTTCTTGACCTTTCCATATGCTATCCCAGGACTTGGGGGAGGGGGGGGGGTCATTTGTGTACATTTGTGTCTATTTTGTAGATTAATCCAATATAAGTTTGGTACATTAATAAAGTCCCTTAAGGCAGGGGATTTAAGTGTATTTCCAAATGAGCCAGGATCTACTGTAATGCACATTGCCAAACTTCCCCTGACACGCCTTCCTTCTTGCAACCAGTGACAATATCAGTCCTTACCATTATTAGGGCATCATATGACCTCCTGACAGCGCTTGGGTCTAGCAGCCAACCAATAGGTCTAACACTGTCACAGGAAATGGGGAACAATGTCACTGCCTAGCCTAGGAGGAGAAGGCAATGCCATTGGTTCTGTCATTTATGTAATCATGGTTTATTCATTGTTTTGTTCTCTGTAGATTGGGAAAATCTTCACTCATATAATTTAAAAGTTTGCCTTGATTTTCAAACTTAGTTGTTAATTGCTAACATGATGTTATCAGATCTTATTCACCTTCTGCTATATATATATATGTATTGTGGTAATTCCCTAAAATCTGTACAAACACTAGACTTTCATCATGTATAATTGTCTCTGAAAATCTAAGGTTGGTCAAGGTGTACCACAAGGTTGTGTGGCTATCCACCATACCAGATCACTAAATAGGCTACTAACAGGGACTATTGTGGTCCCCACAATCCCTACTTCATGCTTCGTCAGCTGGCCATGGACTGCCTATCCGTTCTGTTAGATAAGCAGCCTAATGGCCAAACAATGAAACTTGTGTGGCAGTTTTACAATTCTCCCGCTAATTGTAGAGGTAATCTAGGTAATCATAGACTGCAAAAAGGAAATTTTGTTACTGGCAGGATTTCCAGGTAAGAATCTTTAAACCAGATTAAAGAAACTGATTTGATTAGAAAACTGTGTACAATGTAGTATCAAGCAAAACATAAAAAATAAGTCTGTTTTACATACACTTTAATAAATATGGAGTATTCATGTGATATTGGAGAAGATTGGATGAAGTCCATTTATGCCAGGTTTTATTTTCCTAGGTGTTCTCTGGTATTATACATTAGCGAGAAAGAGTTGTAATATTTAACTCAACCCATTTTGACAGGCTTGGAGATTTTGGTTTGTTCAATAAAATATAATACCATACATTTCCTTACATACAAAAAGAATCCACAGAAAGTGTGCTTGATTGTTAATGCTAATTGTGCTGCCATTTACAACAGAGGGCATATGTCTCCAGAGAGGAAAAAGCATGATTTCAGAAGCCACACTGTTATTAAGCTGAGTACAGCGTTTACGCCCAAGTTCTTTTGATGTTTTGGCAAAATATGAAACTAAATTCAGGTTTGCACTCTTTCTTTTATCTTCCAGTGTCTCTTGTGAGGATGTAATAATAGTTGCACCCCCCCTTTCCTCCCAACATTTGTCTGAGGCCCCAGTGTAGTAACTTTTCCCAAAGCAAATCTTCCTCTTCTGAGAATTTCTTTTGTAAGATTTCAAAGCTTTGTGTCCGTGCCATCAGTGCCAGTGTCCCCTGGGACTGCTATTACATATTGTATTGGTATATTGATTGTAGCATGTTCTAAGCAGCTGTTGCTCTTTGGATTTCGAAGTACAATTTACATGTAAATAATTCTGTTTAAAGGTCCTAGATGAGATTGCTGAACATGGAATTCGAATTTACCAACTTCCTGATGCTGACTCTGATGAAGATGAGGAATTTAAAGAGCAGACTCGAGTTCTTAAGGTACGTATATGTGAAAAAGTCAGACTCATGAAAACAGATCAAAGAACAGTTGGTTGTATCAGTTAGTTTTTAATAAGACAAACATTTTACTTAGGATATTCTTAAAATTTCCCATATCTGTTTAGGTTTTCATAAATCAGGATTCATAAACTTTGGTTTCTTACAACAGTCTCTAAATCTCTATATTTTTAGGCCAGCATCCCTTTTGCAGTCATTGGCTCCAATCAACTCATTGAGGTGAAAGGGAAGAAAATCCGTGGACGGTTGTACCCGTGGGGTGTTGTGGAAGTGGAGAATCCAGAACACAACGACTTTCTAAAACTTCGTACCATGCTAGTGTAAGTGTTGTATACAGATTGCAAGTGACTAGCTTGCTAAAGCACAACCCAAAGCTTGAAAAACATGTTTTGTACATACTAATATAAGAAATATAAAAATGTGTGTCATGTGAAATTTAAACTCCTGCCTATGGTAATGAACACTAGATTTACATATCATGCCGAAGCTGTATATTTTCATAGGACCTACATCTGCACATTTTATTATTTTCCATCACTGCTTATACTTCAGCATGGAATCTAATAGTGAGCATTGGCAAAATGTATGAGAATAATTTAGGCAGAGGTGCTACAAATTTCTTTTAAATAATTTCCCTACAATAACCTTTGTTCATCTGGCAGCTCACATTTTACATTAAAAAACATAATGTATTATTGTGGCTGAGCTTATTGTAGCAGACACAGCTTGAAGTTGGCTTTTCTGAAATGATTGGAAATTTTTAATTGAATTGAGCAGGGTTTAAAATACCAATATTTAAACCTATGAAGTACCTTAAACCTAAAGCGGAACTAAACTCGGTGGATGGTGAGCTTCTGCCATAATCAGCAATATGCACTACAGGTCCAGGACCTGTCATCACTGCATTCATGGAAGGTGCCATCTTCTCTGCCGGCTCCATGGTGAAGTCCCTTAAAGACACAGTGATTCTCTTCAGTCATTTTTTTCCAGATTAGGTTGATGAAAACGTGTATTACACAAGATGTTTTTAACCTGTCCATTCAAGCCCCCAGCACCAGACTGCCAATATCCATACAGAAGAGATCATTTTCCAGTCTGTCCAGATCTCACATATAATCAGCTTTACTAAGTTTGAGTTTGCAATCACCCAGTCAGTACAGGTTTACTTGTATATTAAACAAACCTACTACACATATTACCATTTTGGTGGCACATTTCTTGAAAAGCTGCCCTGTGCCTGCCTACTGAACTCTGCAGGTATTTGAACAGTCAGATGAGTTAAATACCTTTTATTCCCAGATGTCACTGGAAAGTATATGCAGTCCCATTGCCATTCAAGTGATACTGAGGTGCAGCCAAGATGTACATTTTCTTTAATCTACACAAGAAAAAAAGACAATTTGAGACTTTTTGATCAGTTTAAGCAGCCTCTCCGCTCTCTTGTTATGAAGTTCTTGGGGACCTTTCTTGGTAATTATGTTTATATTCAAGTTTCGGGCAAAAAACAAAACATTTTTAACACAAATTATTTTCCACACAAGTCTGTGAGCTCCATCCCCCTATCTAAACCTGAGCTCTTAATCCCTTCTTACAGTTGCCATAATCCTAATGCCACTGTTACTTTCCCGCTTAAACTTTCTTGCACCAAAACAGATTTTTGCTGAATAAACCAATAAAAGGTACAGAATGGACATAAAACACATGTAAAATTGGTGTGAAAAAAATTGAAACTTTGATAACATGTCAACACCAAACTGATTTGTTATCACTTTCACCCAAGTATGTATTAAGGGGTAATAGGCTTCATGTACTGAGCTACAATTCTTGTGGCATTTGCATCTTGTGATCGTTATTTTTAGCGGTCTTTGTTAAACATAATGACTGCTGTAGCTTCATTAATCTGTCAGGAAGCACCAGTGTTCTGAGGGCTTGATGGAAACTGCCATTATTTGACTCATATGCCACAATTAACGTAGTGAGGTACTGCTGCTGTTCTCTGACTCATTATTATGGAATTATTATACCCATAACTTGGGGTTTGTCCTGACCTCACTTTTTATACTTAAATGCGTAAGAAAAATAGTAGTTCTCTCAAGCTATATAGCCTACAAATGAATATACATGTATTTTTTTTTTATTATGTATACATGTGTTTTGGATTTATGACATAGTTCTCTTAACAATAGTCCTAAAATTTGTACTTGTTTACTGCTGAAAGTTGGCTAAACATTATAGAATTTTTTTTATTGTACATAAACTGATGCTCATTGAAATTCATAAGCCCCTCTTATGTTTTTTAAGTACTAGTTAGATAAGCATAGTAAGGATAGATCTGCTATGTTTACTTCCTTTCTTCCTGCTGTTAATCATTTTCATGACTCTGTAGAGCAAGGAATGTAAACATAGGACTTCTATAGATATTAGACATTATTTCTAACTATAGATATTAGACATTGTTTCTAAATATATTCTGTGTAATCAGTTGCTTTTTTGGTATTTTACAAGCCTACGAAACAGAAATTTGTGTGAAATAGTAATTAATTAGTTTTATGAACAAGAGTGACCCCTACAGACCACTGAACTTTACTGTATTTAGTCATTTCTGAATACCATCTACTCATTTGAAATGTTCCCAAATATTTGTAAATAAACTATAAAATGGAACTTGTGACTCATATCCACGTTCAATGGCAGGGACGCATTTTTGACCATCTTGATTTGACATCCCTATACCTTGGCTGCCATCCCGAAAGGGATTGGTTATCATAATCATTGCTTGTGGTATGAGCTAGTCAACTCTGTTCCCTGCAATACAATCTGTAATCTGTACTAAAGCACTCATAGAAGCTGCCACTGTTGATCTTCCCTCTAAAAAATTGCCTGGCTGTCAGACGGATACAGTAGTTTTATTATTTATTCAGTCATTTCCCTGGGAGAAGTTTGTAGTTTACCTGTTGTGGACCAGTGACTCAAGGTTTCAGAACTAATTGGCAAAGATGTCAGCACTCTCGGTCCTCTTAAAATCCTTTTGCTTTGGTTCCGTATAGACTTTGTGTTTCTGTAATCTTTGTTTTCTGTTATCTTTGCAATTTGGATTTGTACAAGGTCACTGTTGTCGTACACCTCACTCTTGTGTAATATGTGGGAATATATGGGAATTTGTGTGTTTGTATTTTGATTGGTTGCTGTGTGTAGTTCACTTTGAGAGACCTGGTTTGCTCTTCATATGTTTTGTTCACAATACACATCAACTTGTCCTGCTACTTTCTCTTTTCTGGCCTTAAATGATGTGCATTATTCCAGAGTTGAACAGCTTAAATGTGCATCATACTATAATTGGTTGAATGTTGGACACAAAACACTGGAAAAGTTAAGCAATCATTTCACATAAACAGAACAAATGCATCCATGTTTTATACCTGTGCATAAAAAGTACTTTTGTTTTTGTAATACTTTATCATGAAGCTAGGAATAGCTAGACTACACATACATTGAGGATAAAAGTGCTCCAGCCATGTGTTTTTCATGCTCTCTGTATAACTTTTGCAGTTATTTTAGTACTTGTTTATATCCATATTGACGGAGGAAATATGCCCAGCATCTCAACCCTAACCTCCACAACGCCATTGTTCTTCTCAGCAGGAAACCTTTCTTTTATGCTAGTTGTGGTCATTACTTTCATCCTTCTTTTGTAGCTCAGTGGTCAGTGTTTGAGAACGGTTGTTTTTTTGTCTCCACAGGACACACATGCAGGACCTACAAGAGGTCACACAGGATCTGCACTATGAAAACTTCCGCTCTGAGAGATTAAAACGTACTGGCAAGTAAGTGAAGTGGAGCTTTCTTTATGTTTGAAGTTCATTGCCAGTCACAGCTTTATGGTAAATTTATTCATTTTGGTCCTAGGCCTGTAGAAGAGGAAGTGCTAGACAAAGACATGATTCTGCAGCAGAAGGAGGCTGAGGTGAGTAATTACAATAAAATTTGTATGTATCAGGAATAGTAATTGGTGGCGACCCAGGTGTTACATAGTTACAAAAAACATAGTCTTTTTTCTCATGGCTAAAGCATGCTAAAAAGTCCATTATTTTCAGTCAGCCTAAACAGACTTGCAAAAGGAGAAAAAAACAGTAAAGTTCAATGTTTAATATTAATAACACAGCTGGTATGTGCTCAAAAATTAATAATTCTTAAGATGGCATAAAACTCATAATTTCTTCAGTGTTTGGCATGCCACCTATTTGGCAGGCTGTTCATTGGCGATTAGTCAATTGGGCAGCAAGTGTTGCACTGGAGAAGGCAAGAAGTTGGGTGGATGCAAAAATTTCCCTTTTTTAGGTGTTTCTGGAGCAGTGGATATGCCTGCTAAGAAATACATTATGAAAATGCTTTGTATGCATCTGTTTAGTTTTTATTGGATCTTTATTCAGAAAGCATGGTTGGCATGTTTAGTAAGTAGGTATGCCTTCAGCATAGGGTATGAATTGTAGAAGCAAGAACTGTAACACATTTGTCAGATCACATACATGTATATCCTGAAATCATTTCAATATCAAGTATTCTCTTTAAAAAAAACACCCCATACAAGACATGAAACAATACATCACAAAATCAAAGTGGATGAGGCATACAGCACATATGTAGCTGAAATGAAATATTTATGCTTGCTGTTCTACCTACAAAAGCATTTCTAAATTAAATGGATTGAATTTTTATGTTTTCTACAGTGTAGAATCAGACAGGTGACTCATGTTTCTAATTCATCTTGTCTTTTCAACAATTCCGCTTTCTAAGTCACCTCTCTCCCTCATGGACAGTATGTTGTAACCAGCGCTTTTGTCCTTGCCACTATTTGAAATGCATTTTTAGATGAATTATTTTTCATTACTTTTTAGCATTCATGGATAATTGTAGTTGTATATATACTGATGGGGGGGGGGGGTTATGTTGGGAATAAAATCCCACCTTAGCTGGTGGTGACAATTATGGTATGCCTCTCTGCCTCACAATGCAGTGCAAAGAGCATTGAGTACTGTGGAAGCAGCTCACAAAATAGACAATGGCCTAGACATCATGATTGCCTCTCGGCAATTATATTTTTTCCCAATTTTGCACGAGGTCTCTGCATGATGTTGGCCATATTAGTATTGGGGAAGGGCCCTTATGGAGTAAGGAATGCGGGTATATATATATATATATATTTCTCCTTTCAGTGTATATTAAAATCATGACTCGTTCTGCCTCCTAGTGGCCAAATGTCCAAATTGCACAACAGGAGATGCCATATCTTAAAAGATTTCAGGAACGAATCTGGGTTGAATTGTTAAGGGATAAATTTATAAATATACCTGTAAATGTATTTCATTCAAATATTACTCAAGATACTGACACACCCAGAAAAAAAAAATGATATTTGTTTTCGATTCTCCTTGCATAATCCTCACACCTATTTTTTTTTTTTTTTTTTTTGAGAACTCCAAAATTGGAATACTAGACCTACTTGTGATACTGTGCCTTCTTGTAACTGATATTTTACACTTAACTGTCAACAAATTGGAAAAAGAGAGCAATATTAGTGCTAGTCTAAGAGCACAGAAATTGAGAAACATTGTACCATTGTGTTCTATTGGTTTACCCTGAAAAAAAAAAAAAAATGATAGATTGGTATTTTTTCTGCTTACAATGCAGTGTTCAACCCAGAATGTTTTTTTAAGCTGAGTGATAAGAAATTGTATCTGGTTGGCATCCCCTGTATTGTGACCCAACTCTTTAGTAACCATCCAAAAACTGCTGGGTGGTCACTGAAAAGTGCCAGGTGGTCCGCCCAGCTAAAAGGGGCTTGGGAGAACACTGCAATGGAACTACATGCTCATATTTAATTTAATGGTTATGCAAGTAACAAAGAAATGCACTAGTTTTGTATGTCTGCATCACCAAGGGTTTAATAACACTTCACTTTACAGCTACAGCTGTGTAACTCCTCTTTTAAATATCTCAATTTAGATGACACAGCATATATCCAAGCAGCTGATTTATGAATTTATTGTATTTTATTATTGTACTTATTGTTGGCATACAAAGCAGGTTGAAGCTCTGTAGTGAGCTGCTGTTTTACATGTTTAGTTCAGTAATTTGCTGTAATAGTTTTCTTCCACAAGGGGGAGCTGTGCTACCTTTATGTATAAATATTAAGTATGTTGGCCCTTTCTGCTATTGTTTGAAGAGTAACCGAGGCCCTAAGTGTATTGTGAATTCTTTCCAAACTAATATGCAGACTGTACATTTACCAGCAATACATTACTAAAAGAAAACCATAACAAACTATACCTTTCTATTACAAGTACTATACAAATTCACTTACAAGCACGAGTCTTGAAACGTTCACCTAAACAACTCAATCCGAGCCTGTTAAGTGATTTTTTAAGTTTTTTTTAAGTTTGCCAATAGATTGCTGCAAGTTTTTGTGTAAATTGTATGCATTTCAAGGACATCACTGTAACAATATGCCTTAGATAACCAATAGAAGGATTTACCTGATATTTTGTTAGATTTGTGCCCACAAATACATGCAATATTGAATCTGAAGGGGTTGTTAATTCAAGTGGCAGTCACTCAGTGTTTTCTAATTGTTTAGCCACTTATGTTATTTGTATGGAGTTGATTTAGCAGTGATTGGATTTATATTTACATACTTGTGCTGCTGCATAAAAATATTTGGTTTTCCCTATTCCCAATAGAAGATTTAGAATGTGAACCTCTTATTATAATTTTACTAATATTAGTCTGTCCTTTCATAATTCTATACAATGATTTCTTACCTGTCAAGGTACATGAAAAATAAAACACCTTGTTGTTATGCTTCCATTTACACAGCAACTTCTGCCCTGTGGTATAGTCTGGTGGTTCAGTAATTGATAATATTGGTGGTTTTTTACATGCAGCTATAGGATAATAAGACAGATACCAGCTGACTACTGGTATTCACTAAAATAGATGTCCCCAATGAACAATCTCTCCTCCTGGTTCTGGTTTGCATTTCCAATCGCTTTTAGTTGGAAGTGGCTGCATCAATTCTATTTTTCAGGCATTTTTTTCTTTATTTTTACCTGGTAAGCAGAGGTGTAGTCGTAAAATAAGAAGAGGGGGCCAGGTACTATCCATGGCGAAGTGTGAATGTGCATCATTGTTATGTAAATGCGCTCGCCCCACTACACCCCTTCCTATGTGTCACTCAAAGAGGAAGAAACTTCCCCCAGAGTGACTTTTTGATACCAGAACCCGATCCGCTGGGTTGTGTTCAGAGAGACAACCCGCCCGCCGCCCTGAGCCTGAAATTCTATACTGGTGACATGGTTCACGGCTTTAGCCGGTGCACCCCCCCAGCGGGGTCCTTCTCCTGACCTCACGACCTGACCTAAGAGTGGGCACATGTGCCCATTCCCAAAAAAAGTGAAGGCATGGCGTACCCACCTGTGCCTGCCCCACTACCCCCCTGCTGGTAAGTTTGGGAAGAACAAACCACCTGCCCTATGTGAGGGAGGGAATATGTGCACTCCTCTATTGTATCTAGAATGTTCTCCTTTTTCAGCTAAGTGGGGAGAAGCTGTAGGTGGGTGTTCAAAAAGCGAGCAGGGCAACACACAACACATTTATTGTTCTCTGTTGTTGCCAAAGGTATCCACTAAACCCTCTATAATTCTGTTTGATTTCTAAAGCGCCCATATGTTGGTGCTATATAAATACTGTTTAAATATAATGTTAACCATAGCTGCCTCCCAAGCTTCACTGCAAATATGTCTGCCTTTGTTTATCCTTATTTCATGGAATATGTAGTAATTAGTAGTTTGCAGAAGAAAGATGTTGTACAACCAGATATCTCATACTGTTAATCTTGCAGAAGATTGCAATCCTGGCAATATTATCATATATAAAATGTTCATAGCCTAAACACTGTAAAAACTGATGAAACCATCACTTACATAGACTAGTAAGCTACATTATATTACAAGGTTGTTCTTGTGGTTTAGTTATCCTTTAGAGCAGCGGTCCCCAACCTTTTTGGCCCCAGGGACCGGTTTCACGGAAGGAAATTTCTCTGAGGACCGGGGGGGGGGGGGGGGGG
>NC_092863.1:47055035-47340555 GCF_032062135.1 Pyxicephalus adspersus
TGCATGTCATGTGCTCGCATTGCTTGTACACAGACTACTGTGTACATTTACCGGCATCTCATACAAACACCGCTGCGGACCACTTCCGGTCCGCGGATGGTGGTTGGGTGCCGCTTCGTTTTCAATAATGGATCAATCGCGATGTACTCGCGGCCCACTGAAAACACCGCCGCGGACCGGTAGTGGGCCGCGGCCCGGTGGTTGGGGACCGCTGCTTTAGAGATCTCTGAATAGAAGGGAAGAGATACTGATAGCAGCAGTTTATCACAATGTCTTTTCCTAGAGGTCTCTACAGAAGGGGCACTGACTGCAGGTAATTGGATGTTTTTTGGCATCTCAAGCATCTCTTCACATGCATGTGAGTTTTTCTGACCCCTTTCACCCCCTCAACCTCTTTTGTAAATACAGTACTGAAAGTTTATTTCAGGAATACATTTTGCAACGTCTTTTCCTTGGTTAATGTTCAGAACTGTTAGTCTGAAATCCCAGCATACCAGTTGTTTTTGGCTTCAGCTTTTCACCATCCTTCTCCTCATGTCATTGTCCAGGCCTAAGGTATTTTTAAACTTGCACAGCAGCAAACATCGTGGGAACATCCTGTTAGGCTGTAACTCCTCCTTATTTCCCCGATACATCCCTACAGTCCTGTCCATCCCTCTCCAGACAGACACATTGTCTATCTGACTGGGAGGGACTCCAGTAGCTTGAATTACTTTTTAATGGAATGTCATGCTCCACAAGTAACGTTTAACACTTGATATAGGCATAGATAGAATACATTTTTGTAGTCTATTAAAATTTTATGTATATTAGACAAGTTTACAGTTTTAAAAATGATAAATCATAACTGGAAAATGCTATTATGCAGCCATGGGAGAATCAAACGATGTAGACATTTAATGAATGTAAATAAATGTTGTTATAAAAATGCCTTTGTATACACAAGTTTTAAATAAGATCTTTTAGGTGCAAATTTACAGTTTGCATGCTATGGTGCACCTCTGACACATATATTGTAGCTAACTGCAAAGCATAGTAACAAACTACCTTGGTTGTGCACGACAGTGTCAATGTTACTTCTCCATAGATATAATAAAGTGAGTGTTGTCACTTATCATCGGGTGAGAAAAAAAGGCATAAATACCAATCCAGCCACCGCATCTATGAACTGATGAGTGTCCTTTGGATAGATACGTTATAATGGTAACCTTTTTCAGAATTTTTTTATGCTAGTTCCTGGCTGTTATGCTCACTCTCTGGATCTAATGTAAGTCAGAAGCCATTAGCCAACATTTTTTCCCTTACACTGCCGGGCCTGTGCAATCTATAAGATGCTAAGCAGTTGGGCAGTGTGCCAGGGTGGTGCAAATTCATTAAGCAATGTATACTGTATGGCTGAAAAGCCCTGGAATAACCGCAAACGGGAGAGGGGGTGCAAAATTGTCATCAATAGTATGGGGCAATTCAAATAGGTGCCTATGGGAAGTGTACCGGCTATACTCCCCCCTTCATTATGGATTTAAGTTGCTTTTGAAAAAGGCAAATCATTCACTATCATGGTAATAACATGGTAGTCTCCCTGACATTTGAAATTGTGTTAGAAAACATTGTGCATTAATATATTATTTCAGTGTACAGTTGAATACAAGCCAATAATAAAGTATTCTCCTGTGCTCTTCTTATTTTACTTGGATAAACAATGCATACACGGTGTGAAAGTGTCGCTATGAAGTTGAATTTCTGCATTATATATCAGTGAAATATTTGTGATTTTTTTGTAATTAATTTGTGCACAACCAGCATCTTTCCTGCATTAGTATATAGAAAATGAACAAGTCATTTCCAGCTTCTCTGGCCCCTGTCCACTGCAAGCAGAACCCTCACAGGGGGAGAGGTGGGCACATTTCCTGTCTCTGCCCAGTTAATGGAAAGTAACTTATTAACTGGGTGGTTGGAGCGAGAGAAAGTGGCAGCCAAACATGGATAAAAATAAGTATTAGGAAAAAAGAACTCAAGAGCAGTCAAAAAGTCTGCCTTGTGTGTGTCTTAGAAAAAAAAAATGTTATTTATTTTTATAATATTTCTTTACTGGCAGAATATTAAACAAAAATACATAAAATAATGAGCACACTGTACAAACACAACAAATCTCAAGTTGTTTTTTTTTGAAGTTGTATTTTGATTGAAAGTTTTAGACAACAAAATACAGACAAGAAAAAAAATAAATAAATAAAAAATGAGTGCAAAATATAAAAAAAAAACACAACTCTTCAGTCAGTTATGTACATCACTGTGAGAGGTATGCTCAAATAAACTCTGCATAAAGAAAAAACAGAACATATTGTGATCACACTCATTAAACATAAATTATACAAAAGAACAGTAGCCAATAACCCAGACAAACCAGCAACAAAGTAAAGAGGAGATGGAGAGGTGGGGCAGGGATGGGGGGGTGGAAGAGTGTGGCAAAGACATAGGGTGACATATGGCGTTTATTTATGAAAAAATAAAGTAGAATCACACAAGCATCTTGGCGTAGTAATGGTCCCCGACTTCCCAGGTTGCCTCAAATTTAACCATAGTGTCCCGAATAAGGGCCGTGAGATACGTGAGACGTATCCCCTGTATGCAGATCGTTAGAGGGGAACCGAGTAGATTTCCATTTGGAGGGAATCGGAGGGCGTGCTGCAACCAAAATATGAGAAGCTAGCTTATGGGTGTATTTCGGGGGGAATGCTCAAGTTGTTTTTAATATAGTTTCAAAATTCTTTAAAAAATATAAATAACATTTTGCTTTCTGGCAAAATGACATTTTTCGTGTGCGTGCGTGTGTGTGTGTGTGTGTGCGTGTGCGTGTGTGTGTGTGTGCGTGTGCGTGTGTGTGTGTGCGTGTGTGTGTGTGTGTGCGCGTGTGTGTGTGCTTGTTTTCAGGCAGTTTTCTTACTAGGGATCTTTCAAGATTGCTTCTGGTGACAGATGAATGCATGAGTGCTGTACACATGGGCGCCAAATCTGGGGTGGAGGGGTTGAACAAGACAGTGGCACACGGTTCTTCCCTACTCTATCAACATACATAGCAGTCCTTCATTGATCTGCCGTGGTGGATTGGTGAACGACATCAGGTGACCAATGTACACATGCCAGATTCTCACCTGAGATAGACAGAAGTGGTCCACTTGGGTGACAATTATATGACATGTGTATGCAGCCTTTCTCTCTGTCATATTTTTAAAGCATAACCAAAAGCTATTTATACCAGATGACCATATCAGGGTACAGCCCTGTCTGTCTCTACTGGGGACATACACTCTCTTTAATCGTTCTGATCACCAGTGTCATCAGAAATAAGTCCAACATTTTGATTTGCTGCCAGAAAAGGAATAGAAGAAAAATATTACAATGTGGACACTTGTTTCCCTGTTTACAGGGATTTCCCGTACAACCCTTCAGAGTCTACAGGATAGGGAGTAAAATAATCTTCCAAAGATGAGACCTAAATAAGACCTAGACTAGGAAAAACCCTTCCTCCCCTATCCAAAATAGGGACAAATGGATCTGACTGTGTTTGTGGGCTTCCCAGCCGCATATTCCTCTGCAGATGCAGGAGTACCTGTATGTATTTAAATAGGGACTCCATTGTATTTGTATTTTGCTTTAGAGTGATTTTCCTTAATAATAGCTAAAATAAGCAGGTGGAATAATTAATCACTACTATAAAGTAAAAAATATTTTTTTGTAACTTTTTAAATTGCATCAATTAAATAGTGATACAGTAGGCAGGATATTCAGTCCTTGCTGTGTAATTTTTTTTGATGTGTGTAGAGTATCAGCTCATCAAAGCAGCACTTGCTTGTTAAAAAAAATCCTTCGCTCAACCTCGCTACTTAGAAATAAAATAAAGGTAGTCTGTATGGTCAGCTTTAAACTCAGTTTATGGTGATCTGCACAACTTTCCATGTGTTGTTAGTAACATACAGAAGGGGATCCTAAAGGGATTTTTAGGTGCTGGGATTTTTCAGTTTTTTATTTTAAATTACATGGTAAGTGTGCAATAATGTGTGACTATAATGAGCATACTTTCACCCATTTTACCTTGTGTTTGTATTAATTTATAAGTGTTGAAAAACAATGACCCTCTCGGGTTAGTTACCACTGACACACATTATCTTTTGGCTATCTTTGGTGTGGTCACATTTTTCCCACTGACCAGCAATGTAGGAGACCATAAAGGGCCAGTCCACCCAGAGATTAACCACCTGATAACTTCTTGTATTTGTTGGGGACTTTATTGATGAGAGATCTACGTTTAAGTTCTTATGTCTTCATACTCACTTTGGCTGTTATGGGGACCTACCTCTCCTATTTTTTGGTAAATAAAATGTATATTATTAGATTATTTAACAAGGGGGAAAAATGAGAAGAAAACACAAAACTCCCTGCGCAGTGAGCAGAAACCACATTGCAAATGATAGGAGGTATGTCTGCTTTTATTGTATCCAAGACATATAAGAAGCAGTCCATCGAGCACCACCTTTGGACATGCTCACTTTTTGTAGAGATTCTTCACCTGTCCCTTTCCCTAACTGCTCCACCTCTTTCTGCCTCTCTTTTAGCTTCGGAGAATGCAGCAGATGATTGCTCAAATGCAAGCTCAGATGAGGATGAAGCCCCCTGGGGATGAGTGATTCAGCTGCTTCAAGGTAAGGCACATTGTTGTATTTGTGTCCTAGTATAGAATGATAAAACATGGTTCCTGACGTTTTTCCTTTAGGTACAAACAAATAATAAAAAGACATAGACCAAGAAAAACTGTTCCCTTACCATCCCGTTTTGTACTGCTCATATGACATGACCACAAGACCGTGACATTCAGTGACACCAGTCCACTCCGCAGACAAGTCTATTATTTGTGGCCAGTATTGGTCACATAACTGCCACGATATAGGGGCCCAAAAGTAATTGGACAAATTAAAAAACTGAAAATAAAATGTTCACTTCTAACACTAGGTTTAAAACCCTATGCTGGCAATGACAGCCTGTAGTCTTGAAAGTACAGTCCTGTAGTCTTAAAAAAAAAAAACAAAAAAAAAAAAAAACAAAGGCTTTAGTTCCTTACATTTTTATGTGTTATATTGAAAGTACAGATCTGCTTTACTAGCCAGTGAAATTCAAAACACAGGACATTCACTTTCATTTCCTGCAGTTTGTACTACTTACTATTAGAAAAAAATTCTTTGAAGGAAACCACTGACTTCTTGCTTTAGCATATACTTGCCATATTTGCTGAATATTAAAGTAAAATATTAGATAAAGGCATTAAAAAAATATATATATTGAATGTTTCCTAAAATGCCAGATTGTGGCTGAAATTAAGGTTTTATTTGGATTTGTGTTTTAACATCTTGGTTAACCTGCCCAGTAGCGGAGTAGATGTGTGTTTTTTGTTTGGCCTTACATCATTGATTTTTTTTTTTCATATTCCACGCAGTGACCTCGTCTGAGCAACTCGCATTCCAGTCTTTTACTTCCCCCAATCCTTTCCTGATCTGAAGCTCTGCAGAACATATGTCTCTCAGGAGCCCCTGTAATCACAGTCTGATTAACTGGCACAACCTTTACTTAATGGGTTCTTAATTTTCATGACAAAGAAGTCTGTTATCTTCCATAGCTCCCCTAATTTCCCTGCTTTTGCCTTGTCCAGCATTGCTTACTGTGAACATGCAATATTTATTACTATATCAATTTACAATTACTGCCCTTTTCTATTCAGCAAATAAATGTGAACTGTCAATCTGAAAATATCCATAACAGATTTCTGAGCAAGAATCAGACAGCCTGCAGAGTATTTGTGTAAGGGGCAGATTGTGTTGGGAGATGTCCACTGATTCACTCTCATTAGTCCATGCACGTGAACATCTTTCACCAACACCTCACTTTGGTCATGATTTACATGTCCAGATACAGAGATTCTGGGAGGGAACGGTGAATTCTTCAGGGAATCTGAACCACACGGGCAGGTGATGTTTTATGAGGCAACCAAATATGTACTTCTGATGGCCTTACATTCTGTATAAAAAAAAAAAAGCTTTTGAGTTGTAAAAGTTAGGCGTTGCCAGATAAAAGCATCCATGCTCCCATCCCTCAACCACACACACTCACTCTCATTTTACATTCTATGTGTAGAATATTTATGTGTCACTTTGACAGATCTGTGAATCTGACACTGTCAGGCGGGTTTCTAGAGATAGGACTATATTTAGTTTTTATTTTTGTGCCAGCAGGCTCACCTGTAATGTGAGAGAGGTTGTCTAATATGTTTTCAAAGTATGTCCCCATCTAAATGTTTCCCTGGACCTGTTTCCTATATTGTAGTGATGGATTCTAAACAATTCTTATGCTATTTGAATGGTCAGTAGCGTAACATAGGTCATCAGGCTATCTATATTTTAGTTAACAATTGTAAAATCAGAAAAGCAGCTTCTAAACCTTCTGCTTGCTCAGTATATACTGGCAGCACAACAGTCCCTGCAGAAAAGCCATGTTTGACAAGTCTCTGTCAATGACTATTCAAGCTTCTGCTCGACCTGGGGTCATGTGAGGTTTATAATTTATGAGACAAGCCCATATGGTAGACACCTGCTCATCCAAATGGCTCAGTTTTAAGTAAATCATTTTTTCTCCTTGTACAGTGCATAACCTTTTAAGTCTTGTGTGAAATTACAAAAATAAATGAGTCCATTGATTGCAGACTGGCAAATAACGTACCACATACTCATTGTTGTTTTCCTTTGAGTTTTTTTAAGTTTTATCCAAGCATTTGGAGCCTTTTTAATGCTTTTAAAATATTAGTGGCCCCATCATCGTTTTTTTTTCTGGTAGATGTCAATGTACTAGTTGTAAAATATTTCCTGTATGTAATTTTTTTTATTTTTAATACTAAAACCTCCTGTTAGGATCAATGTCAAAGAAGTCCTATGTGTAAACGCCTATTGTGAAGAAATTCCCTTTACTATTATGGAGACTACTGCAACATAAAGCACTTTAGCCTAGTAAAATTGTGCCTTAAAACATGTTAAGCTGTAATATTACATTATAATGTACAACTTGAGAACAAGGGGGCCTTGATCAGTTTAAATAAACCACTATTGGCTATACCAAATGCATAGGAGGGCCAAGTGTGGCCCAAAATAAACTATTTTACCAAGCCTGCGTTACACATTAGTTTTTACAGCCATAGACAAAAAATGTACACCTAGTTGTTAATTTTATTTTTGATTCGTTTAGAGCAGTGATTCAACTACCATCCTATCTTGCCCTCTAAACACTTTGTTAGGCTTAGTTTACAACAGCTTTAGGAAAAGGCATTTGATGAGCCATATTCTAGGTTAAGGAATGCTGAGATGTCTCCTTGTTGGAGTACACAATGAGTCTTTGTGTTTCTTTACGTTGCAAGCATTTCTTACACCATTTTCCAGATGTTGAGTTTAGGTAATGCTTTACGAACAGACCAAAGGAATTCTTGTGTGAATTGGAAGTTTCATACAGCAGATTTTTTTCCAATCTGTAAGCGATTCAGTGTTTGTAGTATGTGTGATCACTCTATCGAGTGATTTGGTTTAGCAGTCCCTCATATGGCACATGGCTATTGCATCCTTTAGTTCAGTATTGTAATGTGTATCAGTCTTTGGTATTAGAATGTGTGTTTCTGACTTGGAATGATAACATTCCAGCAGACATCTGGCCTCCATCATTGCAGAAATTGAACCCAGCTGATGACACAAGGAGATCTCTAGACAGTGAAGATTATCTTCATAACTGTGCAATTCAGAAAAATATGATTCAGTGTATAAATAATGGTGTACAGTGGGCGAAGTCTCCATGTTCATCACTGTTACCGCTTACTTGGGTCAGTGTTTTGTAAAGCTGATGTATCCTCTGTCTAGCTCAGAAAAGTTATTAAACTATGCAGGGCAAGGATAGATTGCCTTGCAGCAATGTACTACTATTTGTGTACCTAGTTTCCATGTCGTCTGAGTTATGTTACACATGTAACCCAAATATTGACTTTACCATGATGGATCAGAGGCTGCTCAGTTGGTCACAAAACCATATGGGGATTAAGCAGACTATGCAAGGCATGCACATTCTGCGAGTCATTCTATAGTGACTAATAGTGCCCAGACCTCAACCCTGCAGTGCTGACTCTGTACTCTGATGTACTCTCTGCAGGTTTTTGAAGTGCTAGTAAGTGGTTTGTGATAAAAACCTATTAGTTAAACATGGACACAACAAGTGTGTTTATCCGCACCTTTAACACAGCCATTGAGTTTAACCCTGGAATGCCTTGCAGGCAGCTGTGTATGTCACAATGTACACACAGCTGTAATGGAAGAGTTCAGAATCATTAAATATATGCATTTTATGTGGGTAGGATGCTCTTTTAGTTGAAGACTACTCCTGTCGAGCTTCCTTTAATTGACATATACTGTTAGAACTGCCAACTCATGATGGTGTCCAGCAGCAAAGATGAACAGGAAATGGTGTTTTGCTTCGAAAACCACCTTTAAATAAATTTCCTTGTAATATTTTATGAAAGTACCATTCAGTATGAAACACACTATGTACCTGTTCTTACCCTTTCATCTGATTTTTATTTCTTTGAACAGGTTCCTGGAGCAGCATAAAACCTCCTGCCGTAAATGGAAACTGGGGCCCTAGAGGCTGTATGATGGACCTTCACCATTTTCTCCCTTTTCTGTCTTTGCTTATTTCTTTGATAACCATGTAACGTGTTTATATTTTTATATTCACCTCTTTGATAATAATATCCAGCTTGTAGTGAGTGTGCGGAGAGGCCTGTGCTCATGGTTATAGATTTTAATTCTCTTCCATCTGTTACAAACAGGAAGATAAAAAATTTAGCTGCCAGCTGTGTGTATGTGCACTGCCCTTTTATTATCACTAGCTCTGTAAATGTCAACTTTCTTTACACTTTACTTCCTCCAAGAACTCCTCTTGCTACCTTTGTGTCAGAGGTATTGGTTTTTTTTGGCACTGCAACTACAAATCAGGGAATAGCACATTTTTAACACTATTGAATGAAAATAAATTGATGCTAGCAGATCATGTAAGGTACGAATTTAATAATTTAAATCACTTCTGTACAGTGAGTTGGGAGCAAATGTTTTATATATTAATGGTACCATTCCTGTAGTGCCTTCACACAGTGAAAGCTAGCTTGTGATTGTAATACACCACAGCATTGTCTGTGACTTTAATAAGCTATTCCTGGTAAACCAACTAGTGCCTTAATTCTGTTGGACTGATTCAGTTCATCTCCATTAACAATGAAAGATTTGCTGTTGTCTTTTTTCCCTTTTTTTTTTTGTATACAACAGTTAAGGTAATCTCTGGATAATCTGCGTAAGAGAAGATTCTTGCCATAGGCACTGAAGGCGTACTGCAAGGGCAGTTTGTATTGTGAGAAAAATTCTGGCATGGCTATTTCCTTCTGCATTTTCCCCTTTCTAAACTCATAAATAACAGATAAAAAAAGAAGATAAAGATCAGGTATGCCACAGTGAAAGCACTATCAGATTCTCTATAACTGCAGGATTTCTAATAGCCAGACTGTAGGGGGAGATCAGGCTTTGGGGCCTTGAGTTGGATGCTTTTTACATACACAAACGGTCAGAAATTCAACCTTAAGCTGTAAGTCAAAGTTACTGAAGGGCACCTGGCAGAATAAAGAAAATATAAAGATTTGGTATAATATGTGAGCATTTTATAATCATGGTTAGATTAGATTCACTATACATTGTTACTTTAAGTACAGATATTCCAAGTTTGACTTTTTTGTCTCACACTCCATATCATATGAAGACCTATTTCTGGAGTTTTACAAGGATTCTAATATTTCTTGTTCAGCTTCTCTCTCACTGTGTGAAAGTCTCAAAAGGAGAAAATTTATCTTGGCAAGCTTTGACTTGTTATATATTAAGTTATGTAATGCACATTCCATCTAGGTAGATTTTTTTTAGCAGGTGCAAACTTTAATGCATGACCTCTCTGCTGTCTTATTTTAATTTCTGACAGAAGTTATATCTAATAAACTGTACAGACGACTCAGTCTTTGTGTGATGTATTTGTTTTGATGCTGACTTTTGGAGTGTAAAGGAATGTGTACTGGGTGAAACAAATGTTGTACTTAACTTTTTTCCTAATTTAGCCAAACCTGGGTAAAAAGATGATTGGTACTTATTCTTTTGTAATAGGATCATATGCGGTTCCATTTTTCAGTAATATATGGTGGATCTAAAACTGTCTATAGTGTATCTGCTACTTATATATGTAAACCCCAATAATAGACTTCTCTTATTTGTTCCCTTTTATTCTGTTAAATGTACCTTTAACATGTTTTGTTATATCTGGTCAATAGGTTACAAAAAACGTATTCTGCCAGAAATATTAGCCATTTTTCCTGCACCAAAGCCACAAAAACAGCTTGCTTAGAATACACTAAACAGCACTTAGTGAAACCTCAGAACCTTTCAGAGCAAAAGTGAATATTTTATTAACCCTAAAATTGCACAAAGGGCACACTTGAACTTTCCAATATGACAGTATTCCAAAAAAGAAGGCTAGGTAGGCCCTATAGTGGCTAAAGGGCCAAAAAGTAAAGTTTCTGGAGTGTCTATCGCAATGCCCTGACCTTAACATCATTAAACCACTTTGTGAGGATCTCAAACATACAGTTCTTCATGTTGGGCAAACAAGGGATTATGCGATTCTAAAGCTTTTTGCCAGAAGGAATGGGCAGCTTCTCCACATGGGAAAAAAAAAAGGTTCTGACTTATAAGTCTACAAGCAACACATTGCTAAAGGAAGCAATACAGGATGTTAAGAACTATGGTATCAGAATTTTGTACCACTAACATTTAATAGTTTTCCTTTATTGCTTTGCTTTGATTTAGGTGGAAAATTTTAATTTAAAAAAAAGTTTCACCAAATCACTATTTTTCTGGAAAAAATTATTCACATCTTACAAATCCTCCCATGTGAACATACAGGTACAACTATATATTAACCTCTTGAAGAAATTCTAAAAAACCTTTCCAAGAAAAGAAGCACCAATTTGCTAAAATAAATCCTAAAGATTAAACATTACTTAAAGCGTCATTAGGTCCATTGTGGAAAGCATGCAGTGTGACAACAGAGAAGACCATCAACATAGCAATTAATGTTATGATTGGCTTATCTTCAATGGGTCAATTTTTCAATGTTACTGATACCATTAAAATGTATTTATAGTGCTCTTGTACATTAACTTTGTTGTAAAACTTGTTCACATAAAGAACTAGATGACTACGTTGCATTGATTTTTTTTTTATTATCAGAATCTGAATTTTTATTTGGACAAGAGGTAGTTGATGATTGTAACTTTCTTCAGATAACCCAAGGTACTCTGGAGAAATAGTAAAAAGTTTAAACCCTATAAAATAATATTGACCCAAAATCATTGTTTCCATATTACCTTATAGGGACCCAGGAACCTACGTAATCTCCTGTACCCTGTGCCTCAACACCCTTTAATTACCTATGTGTCAATGCTGTTAATGTATTCCTTACTCACTACTTATCCACTGATTTCATGCATAAACCAGTTAGTACAGTCAAGTATAGACCAGGATTACTAGAATAGTGTAAAACCACCCCTGAGAAATCCTAAGGAGAACAAGCTATGCGGCAAACACTGGGTGTGACAACACTATACTGACATTGGGAGTGATTTAAGGGGATCATAGTTAACTAAAACCTGAGCCTACTTACTGTATATACAGCACACACGTCACATCTTTTTGCCACAATGAAAGTCTTGAAGTCTGTACCTACATCAGTGATTGGTGGAAAAGGCACATCTACATTGGTGGCGGTGGCAAATTACCCCTGCCCCTTATACTGTCTGTGTAGAAGTTGCACCAATGAAAGGGGGTAGTCCGTAAGGAATGTGTATACTTAATTTGTACCTTAAGCTATATGCTGCTCCTCCTAGGCTTTGCCTTTGGCTCCTCCAGCTCTGGCTTACACTAAACATTCACCTTTCTATGGCTGCTGTGCTGGAAGTAACATGATACGGTCATGATAGAGTCACCCCATGTGTGGAGGATTTAATTATTGGGACATGCTGGTATCATAGAAACCATACACTGAAAGATTTTAAAAGCTGTCATTTCTGACTTGGTACTAAAACTACAGTTTGCTGGGTATATTCTCATCTTCCGTCCGTAATACTTTCTAAACCTCTGACCCAGAATGAGTATGTAGCTTAGGTGTTTACCTCATTGCTATACAACTTACTGTACATTTAGCTGCATGCTTGATCTTTCCATTTTTCTGGTGCATGTCACAGAAAAGTAGATAACTATAAATGGTATTTAGGTTTTAGGTAGTTTTTTTCTACTTGTTTCACCTAATGACTTCTCACAGCTCAGTGGTACTTTAGTGGTAAGATCTGGTTCACACACTGTTCTTCTTTTATTGCTGATCGTTAGCAATGCAAATCTTCTCGGTCTACTGCAAGGGCAATATTGTTTTTAACTTTGATGCCAGGATTTACACGTTCTGCACCAAATGTTCAAGACTTTAAGAAACACTCTTATGTAACTTAGAACTGAATTCACATCTGCTAATTTTGTGGTTTGTGGCTTTAACAAATAGGATCATAGATGAATACTTGCTGCTTATTCTGCCAGTACTTGTTAATCATGAACTGCTGCTTGAATAGAGATTATTTCTGTTTTCCACTGCTAATAAGCAAGATACTTAAGATTTGATGAACTGGAACCATACAAATGTTATTTTACCCTTCCCTGCTGCCACATAGGGAGGACAATGTCAACAGTAATGTGTATGTGTCAGTGAACAGGTTTAGTTGGGGGAAAAAAAAACAAGTTTTAATTACAAAGTGATGCATATTGTAATAGTGATTTATTCAGAATAATTACCTTTTCCATCATCATTCACATTAAACACCTTTGCATATTTCTCTTCAATGGGTTTGTGTATTTGTATATTTAAATTTACATTATTAGATAAATAAACACACATCTGCTGATGCACAGTGTTCTGTTTTTTGTTTTTTTTTCTCAGCTTTTCCTACTTAAAAAAACAAAACATTCAGTACCAATATATGTTTACATACGGCATTAAACGGAAAATGCATTGGTGGATGCTGGTTTACATAAACAGGGCAAACTTTGGTTTGGCATCTAAGTTGATGCTGACAATGAATATTTCATGAATATCCTGAGAAAAGACATGTTGTCAGAAGGAGAACTGAGATTTATGCAGGAGGATAATTGCATGCATTGCACACATATACAATCTCCAGACAACTTTTAGGTATACAGTTCAACCTTAAAATCAAATTCAAGCTCCTTGCCTGTGCCTTTAAATCCCTCCACAGTTCTTGCCCCACTCACCTGTCTGACCTAGTAAAAAAACACTCTCATAGATGCTCTCTTCGCTCCACCAATGATCTACTAATAACTTCCTCACTCATAACCTCCTCACAGGGACGGCTCCAATACTTTTCTAGAGCTGCCCTGTCTCTTTAGAATGGTCTTCCTCATCCCATTCAGCTTGCTCCTACTTTCTGCTCTTTTAAAAAACCCATCTTTGCAAACCTACCTACCTATCTTCTTCTGTCTCTTAAAACCCTCACTACTCACCAATCCATACATCCCCCCCTATTGCATGCTACTTTCCCACCTTTTAGATTGTAGGCCCTTTCAAGCAAGATCCTCTCCTCATCCAGTGTCACTGTCTGTGTCCGTATTTTGCAACCCCTTTTTAATGAACAACCCTGCGTAATATGTTGATGCTATATAAAACGTGTTTAATAACTGCTTGTTAACACAAATATCTAATCAGCCAATCACATGGCAGCAACCTAATGCATTTAGGGATATATATATTGTCAAGATAATTTGCTGAAGTTCAAATTGGGAAGGTGATTTAAATGGCTTTGAACATGGCATTGTTGTTGGTGCCAGACAGGCTGGTCTAAGTATTTCTGAAACTGCTGATCCGCTGAATTTTCACTCACAGCTATCTCACAGAGAATGGTTGGAAAAAAAGGTAAAAAATCCTGCGAGCAGCAGTTCTCTGCACAAAATTGCCTTGTTAATGCCAGAGGTCAGAATGGCCAAACTGGTTTGAGCTGTAGAAGAGCATTTCTGAATGCACAAACTTCAAACCTTGAAGCAGATTGGTTACAGTAGCCGCGGAACATACTGGGTGCCAATCTTGTCAGCTCAGAACAAGAGGCACCTGAGGGTACAAGTCACACAGGCTCAACAAAATTGGACACTAAAAGTTTGGAAAGATGTTGCCTGTTCCAACAAGTCTCAGTTTTTGCCACAACATTTAGAGAGTTATTTGCAACATTTTAAAGGCCATTCAGCATCTGTGCTTTAAAATATATTTCTGTGTTTGAAAAAAGGTGTCTGTGCTACCTTGTGTGGATGCGAAGTCGTTTAAATAAGCTATGAACAATCTTCAATTTGCCAGTCCTTTTAAATGGGACAAAACACTGCTAGCTGTGATCTGGATCAATTAGAAACCTTCACTTGCATAATGTGAATCACCATTGTCCAATTGTGACTGTCCACTGGTTTTCTTGCCAAGATGCAGACATAGAAATTTCCATTTGGAAATCCTAAACTAGCGCCAGTGTAGTAAAATGTCAGTTACCTACCACTACGTTTATGGGCTGTGGTGGGATCTAAAAATCCCACATAATTATTAGTGGAACATACAAATTCCATGCAGTCTAGCAGGAATAAAATGTAAAAGATAATCAATGCCAAAATTGATCAAGGCAAATTCTAACAGAAAACAGATTATTTGGGAATACTAACGGTGTAGAAGCAAAGTTATGGGCAGAAGATCTATCTGATAGACCAAAATGCTTGCATACTGCACTACATCTCATTTACTCACATGTCTGGATTCAACCAATAGAGGGGTCAGCCAGCTGTGATCATGTGGCACCCAAGGTAGAAAAAACAATATGCAAAATGTATTACAGTACAAATCATGTGTCTGCATGAGGATGTATGACTTATAATTTACAGGAAGTAGGTAATGAACTAAAGTAAAATCTCAATCTGTTACCAGGAATCTCAAAGGAATAGGCGAGTTTACGGATATTTAGTATTAGGTGCTTACAGAATGGGTTATAATTTACACTTATCAACATGATCTTAATTACAATTGACCAATTGCCATTGGTACTAGTAAAAACTAGAGCTGTGGACTGCTTTAGAGTTCCCTCATAAACTTAACATGAAACTGTGTTGCAAGGTACTGCAAAATTAAACACTTATAATATGCTTAAACATATGTGGACTGTTATGGGCATCTATATGATTCGATAACTCATTGGTGTCCCCTTTGTCCATGTATCTGCTATATTTGTTGTGCATTGGAGTGACAAATCAAAAATCAGGATTTGGGTATAATTCTCATTTGTGTCTGATCATTTTTCCATTTTTCAGTTGTAACTTTCATCCCACAGCTTTATTGCTCTCTAAATCATTTATCTGGAGTATAATATGGAGATCACTAATTCAACTTTACTGGCTTCATGCTTGTTCAAGGTTGGTGAGTTTTGAAGACTAATATAGCCCGACAGAATAGGACAGTCATGACAATATTAATTTTTCCCTCACTGTAGGCTTCCTTATTGAGACTTTTAGGCATAGCAGAACTTGGTGTGTCAGAAACATTTGTCAGCTTATGCAGGGAAACAAGTTTTGGGTGCACAAAGTCTTTTAGTTTCAGTTATGAAATAATAAATGTACCACTACACTAAAGACAGGTTTGAGAAACAATACTTTGGAGCTGAGATGTTTCCTGTCTGTATGACATTCGTGAGACAGATTGAAGAAGTGACAGCTAAAGCAGTATTATAGAAGTAGGTGGGCAGTATACATGGCGCCATATTAGGATACATTGTATACAGGTACTGCAAAGGGTGTTAGAATGATAGGAGCTGCACAACCCGCAAGGTGCTTAGGACCTGGTTATTAGCTAAAATAGGCGATACAGATGGCTTCCCATAAGCAAGTTGCTGCTCCAGTGTTCATCTGGCTCTTCTGTGATTTCAGGATGGAGATTTATTCTGGTTACTGCTCAATAAAAGGCTCAATGTCTCAGTGGCGGATCAAATCATTTTAGAGTCAGCTTTTATGTTTATCTCCATGAAGCATTTTATTGACTCTTCTATGAATAATTTTGGATATTCTAGTTACATAAATATAGAGTTTGCTGTTTTAAAGCATATGTGACTTTAAGGTTAGATATATTCTGGTACATATAACATACCATATAACATCATACCATTTACCTATTTTTGTATATGTATTATATTTAATAAAAATATCAATTTCATAATCATCTGTGCAAATGTCATGTAAACTGTTCTATAGGTATTCTGTTTTTACAAAATACAGAGTTTTGATACATTTTCAAACCCTGCACTAAGTGTTTGTGGCCTATTAAAAGTACAAATACACACACACTCAATGCCACACCAACACTGCTATTTTTTCCTCTTCAGTGTCTCCCTGTATGTCCTTCTGGTACTCCTCCATTGCACTCATGTACAGCTCCTCACTTTTGCCTTCCATTCCTGCTAAATGCTTTTTGCTTCCCCAATATTTTTGCAAATAGCTATGAACAGGATGGCTGTTAACCTTTTTAAAATATATATATAAAAAATTAAAAATATATAATATATATTTAAAATATGTTTTTGCATGAGTAGGACAGTGATAGCAATGGTGGAACTGTTTAAAATCAGAAAAAGAAAGTCTACAGAAAGTGTTATTATTAAACAGGATTTATATAGCTCAAACATATTACGCATCGCTGTACATAAATAGGGGTTTCAATTGACAGACAGATACAAATAGTGACACAAGAGGAGGTAAAGATCCTGCCCCGAACAGCTTACAATCTAGGAGGCGGGGGAAGTATCACACAATAGGAGGGGAGAAGTGGAGTGGTGGGAAGTAGTGAGGGTTTTAGGAGACTGAAGAGGATGGGTAGGCAATTTTAAAAAGATGGGTTCTGAGCAAGTGGAAAAACTAATACTCCCTTACAGCGTACAATAGCTTACTAAATATGGCAGAGCTTACACGCAGGGTCACCTTCACCTCTTCTTCATTGTGGTTGTGGTTCATCAGCACTGCTCTTTGGATCACTGTTTGTAAGTGCAGGACGCGGCAGTGGGCGCCAAGGCTGGTCTTTAATTCAGCTTTAATGGTGGTAAATGATTGACAAATGTTTGGAAAATAGTAATTAAAAAAGTTATATTTTAACCATCTTCATACTCTGGACATTCCCAGAATAACAGTTTTCTTATTCTGCTGGTGATAAAAGAAATGCAAAATAAACCTAGGATTCAAATTTTTCCGATTTCACTGAGACTGCTCTATGATGACTATAGTGACCAAGCTGTTTGGAATAATAAATCAGATTGTAATGAGTTGTTGCCGTAAACAGTGTGAAGGAGTCTTTAAAATTTCACTCAAATCCAAAAAGAAAACCTGATTCATGTAATGGCTTCTTTTGTGTTTTGGCTACTAGATCACACTGTTTTCCTAGTGTTTGACAGCAGCAGTATTCACCTCCCCAACCACCCATATAGGAAAACTACATTCATACAAATGTGTTAGTACACATGTGAACATTTGGAGGGCAGCTCAGTTGAAAGTAGTTGATAAACCATCACATGAAGTGTCTAATGGTTGGCAAACAAAAACAGCAAGGAAACCCCCCAAACCTCTGAAAATGATGAACCTTAATTCTGGCATACCAAAAAGAAAACAAATCGATAAAAAGAAGAACCATTTCTGCTTGTTACAAATGTTGTACACACAATGGGCCTGATATATTAAAGCTTTCCAACACTGGAGAAGATAGACTATCATGGGTGAACTTGGGTCATCTAGCAAACCTGTAATGCATTTCACAAAAAAGTTTCCTATTATTTGGCAAATGTTTTCAATCCTGCACCAGCTCTATTGCAGGGTTGCTAGATCACCCAGGTCCCCCCGTTATAGTCTATCTTCAGCAGTTTTCGAAAGCTTTAACCATTAGGCCCAATGTCACTACAGCTTGAAAAGAAACAGAAAAAATAGCAAAATTATAATGATGCAGTGAATAATGAAATCCTATGATTTGGCAAACAAATAGCATTCTTTACTGTGTGACTCTAAAGCATAGAAATTATTCCATCAAAAAAGCCATTTCACCACCGTTGAGACCAGTGCCAATGGTTTCTGGGGTTTCCTCCTCATCTACATACAGTACCAAACCAATATCATTACAACAGAGACACTATACTCAAAGTTCTTCAGCTGGGATAGGGAAGTTGTTGCATGGCTTGAACTCATTGAAGGTGTAAGTCTGGAGTTTCAAGGTACTGATGGAAATCTAGAAGAGATCCAGACCATGTGAGATGGTAAATCAATTGGAAGGCAGTACCTTCTGTGAACCTCTGTCCTTCTGACTGTCAGTCTTCTGTGTACCTGAGGGGATATCAAAGCTAGCATGCAGAGAAAATGACATAAAAACATCACTGCAGCTATTTAAAAAATTCAGTGTAAGAGGTTTGATTTTCGGGATGCTAGAACAATCAATCACCCCAAAACTGCCAAGGATTCTACAACTCTGTATAACTACTGTATGAAGTTTCCAGGCATTTGTAAAAACCGCCAGTTTAACAAAGCTTCAAGAATACATTTCTCAAGCACTGCTGACATTATTACAATAAAAACTTCTGATTTTATTGAACAAATTCATTGGTATTTGTAATATTTATTATTCATCTGGTGTTGAGTGTTGGGTGTCCCTGTATTCCTCATAGACAGACAAAAAATATGAGTTCTTATTTCACCCTCTCATGAAATATGTGTTTATTTTTTATCATTATCTACTTAAGATAATACAGAATATGTTCTTAGGTACCAGAGCAAACACAAGCTTCAATTACTCTACAAACACAATTTGTTTAGTCATATCACATTTTTAGACAGGTTTTCTTCTACCGCCTAGAGTAAGTTTGTTTTAACAGTGCACGCAGCTGTGAGATCTGCAGTCAGGTCACATTAGGTATTTTACTGTAATATTCAGACACAATAGAAGAGTCATTTTTACAATGGCTGGGCTCTTTAATGCACACAGTGGTCTGGATAGTCTCTGTTTTTTTTTGTGGACATAAGATCACAGCCTTTGTAGACATTAGTGTACACTGTGCGGTTGGGGAGCAGCAAATCCTAAAAGGTTTTACTAATAGCATGAATGATCTTGCCCTATTCTGGCAATAAAGGAGCACATTCTTACTGTATGGAATATATTAGTCATTTCTAGCTGATGATATTAGGATGCTTGTGGTTTTGCAGCTGAGAGGATGAAGTTAACAAGTAGCTCCATCCGAGCTGTGAATGCTTTCACAGATTGTACTCAATGTATTTTGTGCAGACTTTCTACAGCAAGTAGAATTAAACAGCTCCTAGTCACATTTGATTTTTTGCTGAATTGATAATCATGGCACGAATGACGAGTTTCCTCCCTGATAGGGCTTGGTAGCACCACGAAATCTGTCATGGTACTGGAGGCCTGGATGTCATTGTTAGTTAGTATCTTAGACCCTGGTGGGTAATGTGTTCAGACACGATTTAAATCATTTATATAACATATATATGTTATGTGTACATAAGACTGGTCCAGTTTTTCCCAATTTTACTGATTTACCAACATTTTAATTATTTGCATTGTTCTAATAAAGTGTATCTGTAGCAATTGTTTAAGATAGTGTGGGTAAAGAATTAGGGGTAAACATATCAGGAGTTTAAATAGGTAACAGGTACACTTTAAAATTATTTTGGCCACACAGTTACAATCTGATTATTCTCCTTCATTTTTACTAAAAACTATGCAGGCTACCTATAGACATTTGCCAGCAGTCTAAAGAACTGGATGATTTTGAGTCCAGTGGCTATTTATTTAAAGCTAGCCATTAATGCTTTATTCTCCTATTAGTCCAGTGGTGTTTTTTCACAAGTCATGCTTTAAAATAGTAAGTGATAAATATCTTACAGGTCTTTCATATTGTACATTTTCCAGGTCCAGCACAAACTGTAATTAATTCATTTTTTTTTGTTTTAAAGTCAGACAGGCATTTGCATCATTAGTTGTAGGTGGATTGAAAGGTGATTGTAAAATGAAACTATAATTATGCTTCTATAGTCGGTTTATGGCAAAAACAAGAGGATTACTTATTTTCAGCCCATCCCATCTGCACATACTTACCTCCCTATGTTTCTCCACAGCTTTGGTAGTGGTGTGGTGCCAAGATCACTGCCATTACACCACTACAGCTAACACCTGTGAGAAGGCCAACATTTTATTGTCGCTTTTGCATGGCAAAAGATCTGTGCTTTTTTTATTAGAGAATGGGAAAAATGATCAGAGACATTTTCCAATGTTACCATAACATGCTTTTCCATTTACTGTTGTAAAATTAACTCATAGAAGGCCCCATCTTTGCTAAAAATATTTTAAACTCCTGTAGATACTGAGCTGTATGCAACCATAATTAACTTCATATAAGCTGTGATGTATATGAATGAAGAGTTCTGCAAGCTCCATATCTTGTTACCACCAGGTTGTTAATTTTTTATGTATCCATCACACAAAAGTTGAATAACTTTCAAAGGTGCAGTACAACTGCCCCTAATCTCATGTTCTTTATTAGGTCACCAAGGTTCAGGAAAAAAATGGTGCAGAATATTATATAGTCACAAACCAGGTAAGTACCGGTATATACCTATTGGTGGCCTGAGTAACAACAAGATACCACTTCTATAGATACACAATTCTGACCACTCATCTGAAGTATCCCATATGAACCTAAGAAGTATATGATTAAATTGTTCTATGCTCAGATTGTTACCATATGAATATCTGATGTATGAACCAGCACTTTTTTGTATAATTGTGATTTTATTATTCGGGTTTGCCATGTAACAAAAGTATATATGATATAAAAGCTGTATCCAAATTGGATTTTTATTTTATATTGGAAATTGGAGTTTTTTACTTTTGACAGGTAAAGTTCCATAGCGGCGGAGTTGTCACAAAGCAGGACAATTAAAGCTGAGCAATTTATAAAAATATACAAAAGTACATGGTACTTTTAGTAGAAACTATATGTAAAAATGATAGATACATATCCACAAAGCTGAATTTACATTTTGCTGAAAAGTTGGGCTTGGCCTACCACCACCCACCTATAGAGCCTCCCCATAAAGGGGTATATCATTAAGATGGAAGGCAAGATCAGGCAGGACCAGAGCTTTTATAATAAAATAAATAATTCTAGATCTACTTATTGTTTAAATATGTAATTTTATCATCAAATACAGGTTTGTGACAGGTTGAATAATGGGTTAGAAATGTCTAATAGATGCCCCAACAGCAGAAAAGGAAAAGCGCATGAGATCCACAGTAAGGTGCTGCTTTTTTTGTATACAAAGTAACTTAGTACATTATCAGCTGATACAACTTGCTTGGCTCAGGTCACCTGAACCTTCTAAGCCCCCTATAACTATGACTTTTATATTTCATTCTTAGTGAGCCTCTCTAGAGCAGTGTTTCTCCACCTGGGTTCCTCCAGAGGTTGCCTTTCATACCATTTAAACTGACACCAATGATCTTTTTGGCTATCTGTAAAGTGACATTCTTCACACTGGCAAGCAATAATTTATTTAACTGACCACCACAGTATTGTACTGTGAGTTGTGGATATAGTAAATATAGCAGAGGATATTTGAGGACCTGAAAGTTCAGTCAAGGGATTCCTCCATGTTAGAAAAGGTGGGAAACACTGCTCTAGCCTGTTAAATCCTATATGTTCTTCAGGGTTTTCTATCCTATCATTTGATGCTACTTGATGCTCTTGTTGTACACTGTTTACATATTTTATTATTATTTATGGAGCACCAACTATATTGCGCAGAGCTGTACAAAGTCCATAGTCACGTCACCAACTGTCTCTAAGAGGAGTTTATTATTATTATTATTAATAATAAACAGGATTTATATAGTGCCAACATATTACACAGTGCTGTACAATAAATAGGGGTTGCATGATCTAATGTCCTCACCATGGACTATGGTCAATTGGCCTACCAGAATGTTTTTAGGAGGAAACCCATATAAACACAATCTGACCACACAAACCCCATGCAGATATTTTCCTTGGTAAACACAGAACTCTAGAGCATTAAGATGAGTGTTCTAACCGTGTAGACATCCTCACCACTAAAAATGTTGTAAATATTAGTATTATGTATAGTTGTGTGTACTAAAATATGCCCCATATATCGGTCACCAATAATGTGCAGGTAATGGTCATAATAACCTGTTCTTTACCGATAAACACTGTTCTTGGTCAGCAGATAATGGTGATTTTTATTAGTTTCCATGGATTAAAAAAGCAAGTGAGCTGCACCAGCCCAGACACCTTAGCCAGAATGTAACAATATGAATGAAGTCCAGAATTTGATGGCATTTATTCATTTTAAAGCTGAGCTCTGGCCAAATAGCTTTGTGTACACAGGGGAGCTGTCATACCTGGAAAAGATTTGTAACTCTGTGCAGCTATTTTGTAATGTATATACCCCAATGCCAGATGCAGAGAGACACCATCATTACTAAATTAGAAATCTGCCAACATAGCTGTCAGAAAATTCATCTGACTGTACATGAGGATGTACCTAAGTCTGCTTGATCTCTTATGCTGTCCCTCTATCACTGATTTTTGCGATACTGGGAATGACAATTACTTATTTTATAGTTATTAAAATTAATATTATCAATCTCAATTCTTCATCAATAAATTCATAATTTGTTACAATATATTGCTGCTTATATATATATATTGCTGCTTATATATATATACATTTTACAGCTGGCGGCAGTAAGCAGTTCAGTACCATACATTCTCCATGGGAGCAGTTCAGAGGTGAGAGAAAGCTGTAACTGCAACCTCACCAGACTGAACTAGCCTTTAGTCTGCTTCAGGTAGGGGGAAGCATTTTCTCAGTCCTCTCTCCCCCAGTGAACATGGTCAAAAAAAACATACATCACAACTGTTCATGATCGTGTCATCTCTGAGCCATTATTTTATCCCAGGAAGAAGAAACAGACTTCAGTAAAATGCCTAAACAAAGATGGATCCACCATTCTGGAGAGAAGAGCACATGAAGGCATTGTCAGTGATAGTACTATGATCTCTATGAGAGGTAATATATACCTGTAATTATCACATTACTGAACATGCACGCTCCTTACATAAAAATGTATCTGATGCTGATTGCCCTTTATTGAATACACTGGAAAAATGTAATCATTTTCCATCAGCAATTTTAAGTCTGTGAATACAAAAGAATTCTATCAAATAACCAAATCACATGCAAATGTTATGTGTTTTGTTAAACAAATCCTGCGGCTCCCCTGGCATGTTGGTAGTTCTGAAAAGCAAGAAAGCATGCTATTAGATAATTACAAAAGAGGTTGGCTCTAACGTTGGTCATAAACAAGGCAATTTTACTTATATGACTTTAACATTAAAGATGTCTTCCTTTTTCAGCAGCCAGTGAATAAAGAAGTTGTAGAAGTCAACTGAAAATAACTTTTTCGGTGGCATTAGGAAGTTTTTATTCAATATTCAATTTTTCCATTCTCTACAAACAAGGGAAAAAATGTGGAAAGATGATGGGAAGGTTAAAACTGGCAAAGATTGCAATAACTGGCTAGCAAAGGGGTTTGTGTATATGGGGGTTTAATTGGGATATAAGTTAAAGGAAATGGAAAATGAGCTTATGAATAAGTCAAAGAAAGCCCGATGCAGGGAAATGTTGGTTTTGATGGGACGTTTTCTGGGCTTTATCAAACACTTGAAAAGGCCCTATAGCCCCATATATCTTGCACAGGAATTATTGGAGTATAAATGTGGAAACACATAATTTGTCCTCCATAAATGAGTCTAAAAAGCCTTTAAAACTCTCTAAAATGGAGCTAAACTTCAAAAGTAAAAAATTGCGAGCATACAGATCCCTTAATGAAGAATGCACAGATGATGTCCCTTCTACAATGAAATAAATCTAGCCGCCTGCTCACAATTTTTTAATAAACAGATCCCAGAGTCTTGGGTGCTGCCATGTTTACTCCACTCTGTGCTCAGGTCTCCAGCCATTCTGATTGGTTGAGATGAGGTAATTTAATATTATTAATAAACAGGATTTATATAGCGCCAACATATGACGCAGCACTGTATATTCATTTCTAGCAGCCAGCTATGCTGGGATTGTGCACCAAACCTGGCATCCTCTGTCCCTTCAGCAATAAACATCCTGCCCGCTTGCAAATGTTATTTTAAACTATACTTCTATTTATAAAAACCTCCAGATATGTGTATGGAAAGTATTCCCATTCAAGTAGACAAACACCTTTCAGGCACACACATTCCCTATTCGTACCACTAAACAAGAAAAACTTGGTAAAAATGAGTGAAAATTCCTTCTGTAGAGACCTTGAGGTGCTTTCACTCTATTTTTCACCATGCTGTCACTGGAAACTAGAAAATAATAGGCTGTTAGCTGCTTAAAGTTAATACATGGTAATAATTGTCATATTGTCATGTAAGGCCGGCATGCACAACCTTGTAATGGGATTAGGTGTAATTATGGAAACAATATGAGGTGCCCACAGGTGTGTGTGTACACTTCACGTTTGTGTGTCAGTGTGTCAGTGCTGGGAGTGTGCACATTGACACAGCACCACACAACACAAGCAGACAGCTGGGGGCGGGCTCAGTCAGGGGATTTACCTTCTTTCATTGGCCGCTCGCTGTGGGCCGGGACAGGCTTAGCCAATAGCTGCAGTCCGTGGATCCAGTGCAGCAGCAGCCGCTTCTCTCCCCATCCCTGGGTGTCTATTGTAAAGGAGCAGCACAAAGGACGGTCCGCACTGCACACTGCATCACACACTGCACCGCTCACTGCATTTCACCGCTCTACACCATGAGCACCAGCATTAGGTACAAGAGCAAGCTGCTGAAGACAGGTGAGCTGGCCAGGCCCTGGGGCTTATATGGGGGGGGGGCATTACATCATGTCATCCTGACCTGTCTGTTTTCTTTATTCCCCCCTCCTCCTGGATCCTGTGCGGCCTCCTGGTACCCCTACAGATGAGAAGGAGGTAAGAATCCCCATCATTTCTGTATAGCAGTGATTGTGCATGGATAGGGCAGCCCAATAATAAGGTATCAGGTACCCCTCCATTATCCTGTATTCTACACATATCTGCCTTGTGAATGAATACAAAATCCGATCCTTGTGTGATGAGCAGGATAGGGAACACCAATGTGCCCATCACGTGAGGACTGTGACCTCATTATGGCTTCTTCCTAATAGCAGGCTGCATAGGTTGGGGAAGATGTCTTCTGGATCAGGAATTAGCCCTTCATGGCTGTCAGCCCTTTCCTGCTAATCATATGGCATGGGAACTACAATATAACATCATGTACTAAAATACACAAATAACAAATCATTGCACTCCTCACAATTATTTATGAAAGCTTGACAAGGCTGGAGAGGATACACTTTCATCAGTGAAGCTGGGTGATCCAGCAAACCTGGAATGGATGTGGTCCAAGATGGAAAACCTTTGCTAACAAATTGCAAATGACTTTAAAATAAATCAATTTCAGGTTTGCTGGATCACCCAGCTTCACTGATGAAAGTGTATCCTATCCAGCCTTGGAGAGCATTCATAAAACATTGTTAGAAGTGCAATGATTTGTTATTTGTTATCCAGCCTTGGCTAGCTTTAATTAATCAGGCTCAATGTGTTGTACTTTGCCTGTTAACGCCATTCCACTATATGTATTTTTCAATGACGAGATTGATTTGCTTGGGTTTAAATTTAGGCAGTCATGTGATCCAGCAATTTTCTGAAAAGGCTGGGCTGTATCATTGGCAGGAATGTGAGCCCTTCAGCCGTATCACTCATTGCCTGTATAATAGATGATGGGTGCTGGACCTCCAGTAGAAACAATTAGGTATGTTTGGGTATTTACAGCCTGGGGTCCTGCACTCTAATTAGCATCAAAAGCAGGCTTGCTCTAAGAATGCTTCATATTGTATTGTGTTCTTGTAAAATGTAGCAAAAACAAAGAACAGAAATGTTATATACTGCAGTCTATCAGTTCTTATATACCATTGCTGCATTCATTTTTTCCCCTTTGATTCTGCCTGTACTGAAGCAGTGACAACCCTCACATGCTGTTCTGTATCTATAGAAGAGTTGTCAGCTGAGGACAGGAAGTATGAAAGAACTACAGAACACCCCCTCCTAATCTCCATAACACAGTGTGTACGTGTTCTGTATTTCACATAGGTGAACTGATAACACTGCTGGAGATTACAAATTTAGTGCAATTAACAGCACTTTTCTCTTTCAATCATTTCCTAAAATGATACTTTTACCAGGGCACAAGGGAAGAAATATGGTCATTATTAGCGTGTACATTTATTGTAGGGGTTTATTTGTTGATGATGGTCAGATACAGATGTGCGGTCACACAGGTGTAATATTGCATATGACATATGGCTGTCACACATTTACAAACCAGAGATGGGATCAGTGCAGTGACAAGCTGGTGATTCTGTAACATCAATTGGGGTCTGAGCCCAAGCAAATCCCTGCTGGAATATCAGGGTCCTGGCACAGTGTCCTGGAATATCAGACTCGGATATGTGTAACAAGTGCAGACATCACAGCACAATCACTGGTGGGGAGGATGCAGCCCTCTTACAGGGAGTAGCTGGCACAGAATCGGTATTCTTTGTGTCTGTGTGTAGGGAAGATGTGTTATCGTTGGACTTCTCTTCAGGTTTTTGGGCAGAGCGGCTGTTCTTGATTATCCAGCCAGTGATTCTTGTCTGACTGGCAGGATTGCATTTCTCTGCTGCTTCCCACATTGTAACATCATGACAGCAGCTGGGTAACACCCAGAATGGTTTCAGTAAGGCGCACAGCCAAACGTGGAAACCCATGGCAACTGATCAAAATCAATCTGTCACTGATTCAAGGGAAAAGAATGTAATTGGGGCTTGTGGGTTTTTGTGCTTTGCTTTGGTGCTGCTGTTTTTAAAGAAGCATGCTTGTTTTTGTATTGGAATATGACTATACAGTGCAAATCAATGGTATTCTGATTAGGGTATCCGCTACGAAAATTGTGGGGACACAATGCTTATTGATCAGAGAATGGACTCCAGCCTTTCTTAGAATTGTTACCTCCTTGAAGTAGCGTTCAGATCCTAGGGAACCTATTCTATATTTCTTCCTGGTCTACAGCTCACAGTATATTAGCCCGGCGGCAAGTGGGAAGAATACTTCCTACATTGCTGGCCAGTGGGAAAAATGTCACCTTTACAGATAATTGGTGAGGTTTAAACTGAGAGGCACAAATTGCTCATTGCTCCAGGAACCCCTATGAACCTCTAAATGAATTGTGATTGGGAAATACTGTCCTATGCTCTTGTCTTGTCCCCATCTGATGAGGCTCCCAATATGCAGGGAAAACCTATTCTGGAAAATCCAGAATGTGAGGGTTAGTCATTGTAGTTGTTATTTCCCCCCGTATATAGCCGGGGGGGGGGGGGAGTAAAGGGACATCACTAATCAGAACACAGGCAGCAATTAAAATATGTTGGGGTTTTACTTTTGCCTACACTATGCAAAACAAAACATACTTTTTGGCTTTCCATACACTTTAACATTAAAACACATAATGACAGATTTCTGACAACAGTTATTTTTAAATGTGCCAATGATCATTGTTGCAAGGCAACTGCAAAACAATTATCATAAAAAAAAACTTACTAAAGAGATGAATATCAGTCACCTGAGGTACCCCCATATACGCTGGGTCATTCTGACAGGCAAAGCTCCAACAAAAAGTTTGGATAGAGCCATTGCTTGCCAACCCCATCCTGCCTCCTGAAAAATTCTATTGGCTATCAAGACAGCCTATCAAAGTGCTGAGCTAGTGGGATTCAGGAGGTTGCGGCAAGTCGTTACTCTCCATTAGTGTTGGAGATTTGCCTTTGACTACAGCACCAGCTTGGGCTCCTAATTTGGAATATTAGAGGTTTCTGCAGGTATGTACATGCAATAGGTTCAGTTTCTTCTAGTGTCACTATCTCCATGCAAATTCATAGATCATCCTATCCTTTCATTTGTTTCTCGAGTGCTTGTAGAATATCTGGCTTTTGAAATGCTTACACTGTATATAGTCATTATTAGATACATTTATATCAATATTGTAAATATTTACCTGATGTGGAGAATAGCTCATGAAAAACAAAAAGATTGTTTTATACACATATATAGTGTTCAGATGGTCAGCAGAAACTCATAGACTTAATGTGGTAAAACCATATAATGTGCATGGACATTTTAGGTGCCCCTGGTATAAGTCATGAAAGGGTCATAGCACATACTTGGTTACATACAACTTCTAATCATGGAATATATCAGTGCTAGCACATACCATACATCCTTCTTCTGCTTGAAGCAAACTGCAGACACAGTAATTATGATAAATCATTTGTTTACACAGATTTGGCCAAATTTTGTTTTGGAGAGGTCAATAGAGATGACATACTTGTTATTTTAAAAATCTAATTTTAGCATTTGTGCTGCAGTTTCATGTTTTTTTTCATAAAACATATATAGATGTCTAGATGGAAGGCATGGGATATTTTTCCTGGATGAGTTCCATGCTGTGTATTTTAGTTCACTGACAGCAATTTCCCAGTGCTTGTCTAAATAACTTCTGTTGATTTAGGACAGGTACATTGCCTATACGTCACCTCCCTATATACAGAATATTTAGATTCATACACAGGGTATGTAGCAAATATAGTATATTATCAGGAAAAAACTCTTTCAGAATTGAATTTGATTAAAGTATAAAGGCAAAATGTTTTGTTTTGCAGTGGTAAAAAGTTAGAACCCCTGTAAGGTTCATAAAGTTTTTGTATCCCTATAGGCGAGATTCATCTATGTTTGTCCTGTTAACTGAGGGAAAATCCAAAATTCTGAGTTGCCACTAGAACTGGAATAGTGTGAAAAGTGTACAGTGACACTTGTTCTTGTGACAACTATCTAATATCCTGTTGTGTTTATAGAGCGCACAGATGATGAGAAAAATGGTATGCATCTAAACCATTCCCTTTTCAGTCCATGAAAATGGAAAAAAATGGAAAATGTAAAAAAAAAGTTTTGGCTTTAAACTTATATCACGGTTTGGTAAATGTACCTCTGGACTGTCTGTAGAGGTTTATTCGTGGACAGCTTTGCTTTAGGTATGCATATCACATCCAAAAGTGACCAGTTTTTCACCTGAGAAGGACACTAAACTAAGCCTAAGGCTTTGTTTATTCTGCTATAACACAAACTTACCTGCCTATGCACAATGATATAACTAAACTCACCTCTTCCCATTCCTTAGCCAGCACTTCACCTGCTCTTCTGAGTTCCTGGACTTTACCAATCTTGACTGGTCAGGCCAGAGTGATGTAACTCTTGTACTTGCACATGATCATTCATTCATTTCCAAACCCAGTTTTGCGAGGATCATACACTGAAAAATCAATGCTATCTTAATGCTATGTAGAAAATATCTATTCTTCCATTGCTTTCTCCGTTCTCACAGGTAAAACAATCCTCTTGAATCTTGTATACCTACCCCCTAACAATCCTCACTGGAAGATGTATACAGCTCTGTCAGCACTTAGTAGAATTTTTTCCTTTGCTAGCAGTAATAATTCTGTTCTTTATTTTTTATCATGGTTCAGTGGAATTCATACCAAAAAGCACAATAGAAAGGGAGTCACAGAACATAGCATGCTTTTATTAAAAACTTATGAATAAAAACAAGCTTATACTTGTGCTTGGATTACATGCAGGTCAAACATTCCCCTGCTGGCCTAAAATTGGTTAATGACATCACATGCGCAATAGTATTTTGACATCACTTCCATTTTATGTACACTCGAAGACCAGCAGGAAAGTGTTTGATGTGCATGTTATCTGAACATGTGCTGACATAGCACCAGGGAAATGTAAGTTTGTTTTTATTCATACAGTTTTTAGTAAGGGTTTTCATGCTATGCAGCTCTCTTTTTTATTTGAAAAGAATTAGGAGAATAAGGAACAGCACAATTAATACTGCTAAAAAAAGAAAATAGGCTGTGCAAGACCCAATTGCTAAATGCTAAATACTAGATCACCCAGCTTCACTGATGAAAGTGTATCCTCTCCAGCCTTGGAGAGCTTTAATAAATCAGGACCATTGCTGGAGATAAGGGATTGTTTTATTTAATACATTTAGTATGTTGGGCCTGAAGGATTGTGGAAAGTAAAAAAGTAAAGGTTGGCGAGTTTTCAAGTTGCTCTGTGTTGGAGTAGGGAGTTTTTGAGGTGATGTTGTGCGGGATCTAAATGGTTGTTGGTCAGACTGTAGGGGCAATAGACTTCTTGATAGAGAAGAGACCTGGTATTCCTATTGCTCCGAGACAGAGTGTGGAATCTGGGGGGCAGAACACCAGTTGTAGGGACACAATATAGAGCCGTTATAGAAATATGTACTGTTGGAAATTGTTGAGGACTGAATAACTTTTAAGCTGACTAGAAGTAAGAATTAAACTTGCTAAAAGAGCAAGTATGGGCCAATAAGTATTAAGAATGATCTCAGAAAGTCTTCCTAATTTGTCCATAATTTGCCTTGTAGTCTTTAAAGGGACTAAAGAAGTATATTTTCGTTCATTTAAACAATGACCCCCTTTTCATCAACTGCCTAAATGCCACTTTGGGGGGTTGAATGTATGATTTACATGGTGCACAATGTTGTATACCTCCTGATGTGTATTTTTATCAATAAATATTATGAAAGTTTTTTTAGCACAACCACAATGGGAATGAGAGAATGTATGCATTACATGTAGTATGTCATTTGTATAATCCATCAAGTATGAACAAGGTGTTTTAGAATAATGACTGTCTGCTGATCACACGAGCATGAGTGTAGTAAAATCCCATAAATTATTGTGTAGGGGTGATGACAAGTTCATGTCAAGGACCTATAGCTATAGTTTCCCAACACAACCTCCTTGCGGCACAATATTCCTGTAAATTCTTTTCAAATGTTGGCAGGTCTGATAATTTTTTGTAATGTTATGAAGGTACAGTGCAGATGTTCACACATAAGCATGAACGTTTATTATTATCATTCTGACAGTCTGTAGCTTGGGGCCGCCCCGAATGCCAGCAGGGGCTTGTAAAATTGGTCTTAGTCTGTTTGAGCTTTGTTGCAGATTAAATCTAAAGTTACAATGACAGCTGAGTAATGACTTTTTCAAATATTTTGGTTGCAAGGATCTATTTAATTAATGGGAAAATATTAATAAATTATATCAGCATGGGGCGTTTACATATTTTTTTTTAGTTACCCTATTTGATAGTTTTGCATACTTAGTTATAGGACCACTTTAGGATATTATAGGATCTAATGAACTATAGAGACATATGTAGGTCATAAGTCTAATGAGCAGTACAGAGGTACACCAGGAATGTTAGACTCACATTGGACCATGAGCTGATTTTGAGTTGAATTATTCTTCTAGGGGCCACGTTGTGTTTATTGAAAGCTAAATCTACTTTATTCTAGAAAAAAAGATTATAGTACTTTGACATTATAGAAATACCTGCAACTTTCAATATTTTTTCCCTACGAAAAGTTCTCTAATACGCTCTGAACCATTGGTGGCAGTAATGTAAGGAAGTGTACCATTTATTAACTAGAGAACAGCTGAAGCTTTCTTTACTTTGAACCCTTAAAGGAAACATTTACCTTACAGTGGAACTTAGGTATTTCATGACAGGTGGGCTCATCCTGCTTATAATTCTGTTGCTGCTGAGAAAAGAGACTTTATATGTTTCTTCTGTCACAACAACTCTCTTTTCTAACTGTTTAACAACTTTTATTCAAGTTTAAAACTAACTATAGCTAAGTTCAAACTTCCCCTTTTCCCTATTGCAGGCCAAATTTCACTAACTCCCCCTGTTCCCAGCTGCTTACTTACCTTAGTGGCAAAGCTTCGACCACCTGTACTTTGAGTACTCATTGACTTGAATGTGATCATATAGAGAGACTGGAGATCCCTGGTATATTGTACCTTATAGGTAAAAAAGGACCTAGTGCACAAGTACAGTTAACCCTGAAGAAGTTGTTCAAGGGGGTAAAAACCCCAGTGGAGACCATGGATCTGGAACCAAGGTAAGTAAACAGCTGTGGCGGGGCCTGGGGTGTGCAGGGGTGTGGTTGGGGAGTTGGTGTAGTAATGGAACCACAGCACTTAGGCATCCCACAATCTTGAAAAAATTGGCTAGAGGCTATAGCACATAAAAATATAAAGTAAAGAGCATTTTAGGTAAGTATAACCATGCTTCCAGACTAAAGATGCTACCCATAAACAAATTGACTTTAAACAGGATGCAAAAAGTGATGGGGCCTCATGTAAGCCCCAATGACCAGAAAGAGTGTTTCTGTCCTTCTATTGAATAGTTGTTTTAAATATCTGAGCTATCTCTGGATACACAGGCATTTCCAAGCCTTGTACGGATTCATCTAGGGTCAGCTTTTAAGTACTTCAATAATTCAAATCATAATTCCATGCTTATTTTGACTTAAACAAAACAGCACACATGTAGCACACCTTAAATGATTTGCAAATATGATAACACTCTTGGATTAAATTTAAAATGGAGAAACAAAATCAAAGTCCAGGAATTAATTTGCTTATCTACAGCTTTCTACGGACATACACCAAGCCCCAGGTGCCCATGCATCCATTCTCCCTAACAAAATTGGCTGTGACTGAAAAGCATTTACAAGAGAGACTGTGTGGCATGTGGGTAAATCTGTGCAGCCAGCCTCCATGTGTGCAACTACAATGAATACATCAGTTATGTTGTGTGCCATTATTGTATAGACCTGATAGCTATTTACTTTGTTCTGTGTGTTCCTGTCTGGAAAGAAAGGAATGTATTACAGGAAAATATGCTAGCTCTTTAGTATAGCAATAGGTGATACGTAGGGGTACAGACATTATGGGAGGTAGAAAACTCAGGGGAGGAAAGTACATGTCTGGCTCCAGTTACTTTGTGTGTTTATATATTGGAGATAAAGAATTCTTGATTGTGTAATCTGAAATATTTGAAATAAGAAATGCAACTAGAAAAGCATTAGAAAAAATGTTTTTTGAATAAAGATAGTATAAAAAGAGACATGCACATACTGCAAGTAATCTAAGCACATTCCTACAATAAATGTTTGATATCTACATACAAGCAAAGGGGGTCACTTGTAGGCCTTGTCAGGTGAAAAAAACTAAAGTGTTTCATGGTAACTGAACACTTAATGAGACATTGAGAAAAGTGTGCCCCACTAAAACACTAAATGCAGGAAAACATTTTAGAGTTTTTCCAGTTGATAAGGAGCGAACAACAGACCTCATCTTCTGTGTCATCTTCATGCCTGTTGCCGACTGATATATACTGTACATACAAGTTGCTCCTCTCTAACTACCATTTACCCATTCTGTTTGGTAGCTGTTATTCACGTGCACGCATGTATTCATCACCCAGGTTTTCCCATGATAGTCTAACTTCTCCAGTCTTGGAGAGTTTTAATAAATCAGGCCAATAAAGTGGTACAGCAGATCTTAGTGACAGAGAGGTGAATATACAAACAAGGCTTTGAAAACTACAACCAAAAGGCTCACAACTTTACACCCAATTACTATCTTTTCCAATGCTGGCTGTAACCAGTTTCTTGTCACAGTATACAGGTGAAAAGCTTATTCCAGAGTTCTGTATATCGATCTCTAATACACCTAAACATAATAATTAGACTTTCTTCAGGGTTTCTTGTTTATATCAGTTTATAATATAATATACACACTTCTTCCCTTGACTAATACATACAAATGTTTGTTGTAGATAGCACCCCAGACTCACATTGCATTTTTTTGAATGTGTGGCAATAGTTTTATGCAGGGCATTTTCTCATGTTATTCTTTTTTTATAGAACTAACGATTCCCTCACTGTTCTGTTATTCAGATCTCTGAGCACAAGTGTGCTCAAACCTTTTACAGCCCACAGATGTATCCAAGTCATTGCATGACCTAGATACATACAACCATGATAAAATACACTTTTATTAGAGAAATATATGTATTAACACTTGCTTATACTGACCTTCTGAAAAATCTAGTTGCCTGACTCCCTTTAGCTGCTGATCTTATGTTTCAGTTACTCAGAAGAGAACCAGATGATTGGCATGATGACCAAACAAGCAGGCCAGCAAATGTAGGTTATCTATTCCTCTCGTTATGTTTAATTCAAAGATCATTTTGCATGTAGTTCCAGAATCTAATTTATGAAAGTTTTTTCCTAGGTAGATTTTATTTTACTATTCATAGCTCAGTCTGTTAGTGGTATACCCAGATATAGGTACCTTATGCTGGGGAAACATTGACTTTCTGCAGTATTTTGCCTCAATTAACCCCCATGTGGTACACATGTGGCCAGGATCTCATTCCATTTTCTGTTGTACATATTCTACATATAATAAACAGTTTTTGTTAGAAGTTCTCCTGAACTCTCTCTGACTGATGCCAACCTAGCCTTTTAATTGTAAACTCCAATTTGTTGTATTGCATTTAGTTATTAACCCGTGCATGGCTCCTTAGTCATCAACCAAGTGATTCATAGGATCCAAAACAAATGTCTGTGGCTCTTCATCACATCCCTGTGACCATTCTGAATAGGTTACAGTAATCACTGTTGTATCTTCTGTCCTACCAAGGTATATTATTTATTACCTAGTGCATACACAGGTACATTAATAATACCTTTAAAAATTCCAAATAATGATATCCACTGTCTGTCCTTCATCTATTACTGATTTATTAATTTTAAAAACTGATTAGTCTAGCAGGAATAGTCTTGTATGAAAACTTGTCAGCAATGTGTCAGAAGTCTATTTAGAATCTTTTCTGGTCTGGTCATCTAGTGTACTTCTTGGTCTTGCTAGCCCTTTATGTTGGTATCAGTTAGTGCTAGTTAAGTAGACTATATTCTCTGCTTTATATTTCCATTACTCCATATTCCTGTCTATATTCCTGGATGTTTATGTGAATCCAGTATTAAGTCTTTAAATAAGCAACTCACAGGCACATGGTAGAGCAGTATTTACCCTTGAATGGTAATTTGAAGAGAATGGTTATTTATAGTCTATGTAAGTAGCAAAAATGCACAGACTGGTACTAGCAAGTTTTAATGTTATGTTTGAAATTTACTGTATAAATGTTAAACATTCCATGTGTACAACGTTAAACCAGACCTTTGGAAAAATAATTAAAAAGAAAATGTAATACAATTTTATATATATTGAAATAGTTATATTTATAGGAAGCATAGCTGCTCCTTAATTCTCCAGTTAATGAGTTAGAAAACATAACTAAAGCCATGTAAAGCTGAATATAGGATATATACAGATATAAGATGATTTTAGTTAACAGACATCTGGCACTACCACAAGTGTCAGATGCAGAAGGGATAAATGCTAGTTTGCAGGGCAGCAATAAAAGGAGGTAGAAGACACTGGCAGCTTTAGAATGTTAGCAAATTAGATCTTATATTGGGGGAAGTGCAAATAGGTCTTTTTTGAGGTCCTAACAGGTCCTTTATACCCAATAAAACTGTCCTAGCTTCTATGTACTGTTTACATGCTGTAGTTGTTACATATAGACAGATTATTGTTTCAGTGTAACTAAAGGTAAAGCTTTATATATATATAAATATACCCTAGTAAACTAATACCATAGAATGCCCTCATGTCTCAGGAAGTTTGGCAGCCTGGTTTAAAAGCAAATTGCTAATAATGCCATAAAATGGGCTAATCTTTTCTTTATCAATAATCCCCCAAAGCCTAAAGGCTTTACAGTGGATAAGTGAAGATAAAAAGGCAGAATTGTTGGTTTGTTAAAGGAAACCTGTACTGAGATAATAAAGCATATGCCATTTCAGACCACTTCTTGTTAGCAAACATGCTAGTTTCCTGGCCAGTGTGCTGATCCTTTGGATGCAGACCTCTACCTGAAAAAGAATAAACATTAGGGAGAATGACTTCAATCTTATGCCACTTGCTGTATTCTAGTTCAGGTTTGAAGTCTAACAAATCCCATTCTTCTCAAACTACCCCTGCCTAAACCTTTCTTGCCTCAAGAAGAAAGAATTAGTCACCTAAACTCGCTGTCCAGGTCCTTGCAGCATGCGTTACTTGCTTGCACTGACTTTTTTTTTTACCAACTTTGCACTAATATTACTGCTCTTCATTATTGCAACAGGCTCTCGACACTGGACAACTAATAGAAAGTGTCCATATCATGCAGATAGAGGGTTACTTGACCATGGCTTTATGTGAGTACAAGGGACATTTAAATCTCAGCAATCTGTTAGAGGGGTGTTCCATGGCAGGGTCAATGGAAGGACAATATGAAACATTCTGGTCAGGCTATATCTCTTCTGCAATTAAATATACCTGCCTGATTGCAATTATTTAACTTACCTCCCCTCACTCTTTCTCTGGTACTGGCATCTTCACCCTTTACTCTTCCGGGTTCAGGATTTTCAGCCAACCTAAATGACCATGCCAGAGTGATGTAACTCACTTGCACATGCACATTCATTCATTCCTGGTAGCTAGCTACCTGACATGGGCAGCTCAGTGTATGTTAAAGAAATAAGATTGTGAATGGGCAAGTAACTTTGTATTATTTCATAAGGGAAATAGCTTGTCCCTTCTTCAATAAGTAACCTGGCTGTTCACATTTTTTAATATTTAACTTTTGCTTCAAGCAAATGGTTACTTCTTCATATGAATTTGACTTGATAGGCAACCCATTGGCCATCTCAAGGAGCTTACATGCCAGGCCTACAATGTTGCTGCTAACCTAGTGGTAATGGCTTAGAGTTGTTAATGTGAAACAGGTTGGCAGAATCGCCAAGTAAGAAACTTTATAACAGATTATTCAAAAATCATTTGCTTAATACTGTATACAGTGTGAAAGTGATGTCAAACATAAAATGATAAATAGATTTTGGCTTGCGTACATGGTTTGGGTGACTTGAAGTACTGACAACAAAAAAAAGTACAGAAGTTCAGAAGCCAATAGCAGCCTGTTTTCCTTTAAAGGGAACAAAGAGTTTAAAACGGTTCTGGAGAAGTTGTGCCCTTTGCATCCTCTGTCTATGTACCCTTTGCTTCAATCAGCTATCATTAGTCTAATGCCTCCGCTTTCATTTAGTAATCTAAGTAAATGGTCTTTTTTTTACCTTACTGCTTTGCTATTGTTATAATCATCTGAAATCTCATTCTCCCTCTGTATCTATTTGTTATAAGGTTTTTTTGTTTATAATCAGAAGGTTTGTACAGGAAAGGCTTTGCTGTAATTGTACTGGAATTTGTATTTAATGTGACTTTGTAAGTAACAGAAAATAGGATTTCCTGTTCCTTGTCCTGGAATTGTGTGTTCGTGTGCCTAGATGTATAGTAATGGTCCTTTCTCTCCTGGTATGTCACCCTTGAAGTATGCAGTAACTAAACCCAGACTTCCGGGACACTATTCATTCCTAGGAGTCTCTTTCCTCAAAAAAGATATATAAATATATATATAATATATATCTTAGGGAATCATAGAAGCATACCAACCTCCACACTTGCTTCTTTTATATTACTTGATGATGGATTGCCAGATGCAACACAAACATCACATCTGTCTGACACGTGTTCCTACTTCTCTTATACGTCCTGTGTTTTCCTATAGAATGAACATGACCTAAAGAGGTTGATTGGTGGCATGTTTTATATGTTTATCTGTCCTATGTAATCAAATTTCACTCATTAGGCTTTCAGTTCAATTTGTATTTTTTGACTACCAGGCTGTAGTCCGGACTTGATATTCCATCATAGCCTGACTCACATCCATTTGTAAAAACATACCTGTGCTTATGTTCCTTTTAGGGTCAACAGCAGTTTGATTAAAAGTTCACAATGATTAACACTGAAAATTAGGTCTTGACCCAGGCATAGTTGTTGTGCACCATTCCAGCTCACGCTATGGGCTGTGTCCCTCTTTAGGCCATGGGCTGTGGATTTGTGCATTCCTATCATACCGTGTCATTGTTTACATGGCAGAACAGGCAGTGGACTAGAGTGGGAATGGACTGGAGTTGTTCTTGCTTTCCAGACTGTTGCTGACCCTGGCTGGGCCTGCTATTTCCTTTATAGATAATACAGCCAAATGCAATGCTTCTATGTTACTTTTCATAGAAAGTGAGATCAGTGCCTGCAGAATGTTTATATTAATGCTGAATTGCTTCTTAAAATATCAGATCCCAGCCATTAAGTACTGTGGCCACATGACTACATCACATTCGGCTATGAAGCCAACCACTTGAATGTTGTCTTATTCATTTTAGGAAGTTATTGTTTTTCTGTCTGTAGAGGAAATGAGAAATAACTGTGTTTATCACACAAGTAATGCTGCCCTGAAGGGGAGGTAAGCCCTGAACTTTGCAGGTTCAGCCTTTCTGTTCGCCTGGCTTGGGAAACCATGTATTTTTGTCAGTGGAATCTCCATGGCAACATTGTGCAGTGAGATGCTAGCACGCAGGGAAAAGAAAACATTACTTGGGAACGTTTGCATGGAGTGCTGGGAAAAAGGGTTTGAGCAAGAGAGAGCAAAGCATCAAATTCTCTCAATGACACAAAATGTCACATTACAAAAACATGTTCTCTTGCAAGTCATTTTGCTTTTTATAGCAATTAGAAAACCATCTCTCTCTCTCTCTCCCTCTCTCTCTCTCTCTCTCTCTCTCTCTATCTATATATATATATATATATATATATATATATATTCACACACACAACATACAAGCACAGTATACAGTTGCTTGCATTGCTCACAGAATTACAGAGACCTTTTGATTAAATCTAAAATAACCAGGGAAAGTAAAGTGTATATACTGACCGCACAAAACAGCCACCCTGGGGGCTAACTAAACAGAACTCTTACTACGGGAACCACAGAGTATACAGGATTTATTCAGAGTTCTGCATATTCATACTCAAAACTTTCATAATGTAATTTTGAAATTGTAATCTTTTGCTCAACAACTTTGCATTGATTCCTGTTTTCTTTTCTCCAATTCCTTAGAATTAACTTACTAGTGTTTAAACCTCATTGGTGTTTTTAGCCTAAAGGCGCTGTTGGATTTTAGCTGGCCTATTACCTATTACCTAATACCTATTTTCCAATGGCTACAACCAAAATGCTGCAAGTGGGTTTAATTACTAAGAGGTAACAAGTATGTGGCCATAGTGTTTGTAGTCACAGAGTCAAACCTTCTGATCTGGCTGTGAATGATGAGTACCTCTAAAAATATTGAATCTGGGTCACATCTATATGTTACAGTCAGGTAACTAGCATTTTAAGAAAGGTCAGCAGTGGTATGTCCCACAGTTCTTTCGTAACAGCGTTGAAGCCCATATTGATCCTAGATGTCACCATTTAGTGCTTGCCGGTCTGATAATTTATGAAATTGGGCCATTTATTAGTTTGAAAACACCTCCATTTAACTCAAACAATCACCATCTGTAATTTAAAATTATTCTTGGCAAACATCCTATTATTAACCTTCATACCGCATATAGCCCATATACTATGGCAATATTAAGGAAGCACCTATTGTGGTGACACTGTTACCATATATTTTACTGTATAATGTACTATATATTTTTTCCCTCTGTAACTAAGCAAATGTTTACAAAAGTAAACATCCGTCAAAATTGAAAAAAAAAATTGAATGAAACATGCATGCAGTAATTCAGGAGCCACTAAATTGTTGCAGTAAAAGTGGCACATGGATTATTGCAGCATAGATAATATGATTTATATACTGTTGAAGACATTTTTGCTGCAATAATCTATGTGCTACCAGTGATGCATCACTGCACGTGGATTGTTGCAGAAAGGACATGCAGCCGCAATTAGTGTTACTATTTTATATACATTTACATTATTATCTTTAGTGTAGCTTTTATTTTTTTGTTGCAGACCTAAGAGGTTTGTTATTATTATTATTAATATTATTGATACGGAATTGTAATAGCACCAACATATTACGCAGCGCTGTACATTAAATAGGGGTTGCAAATGACAGATGAATATAGACAGTGACACAGGAGGAGAGGACCCTGCCCCGAAGAGCTTGCAATCTAGGAGGTGGGGGAAGTAACACACAATAGGAGTTTGTTATGCGTTTTCTTCAGACTAATGACAAGGTTGTGAGTATTATGCTAAATTGCAGTAGATTTCTCACATTCCCTTCAAATGTGTCACACCAGAGGTGCTTGCATGAATGGCTTCCTTCTTTGCCTTAGCAGTTAGTTCCTGAAGATTTTGGACATTCTGAAACACCTGGGTTGGTCTGTGAAGCTGCTTTGTATTTAATTACTGAGTGTCAATGGCTGCAGCTGCTCCGTGGTCACATGCAGTGCCTGTCACCCCTTTCTCCAACCCCATAATGCCTCAGTGTTACAGGGTCTGGAATTCGTTATATGTTATAAACACTAACTAGAGGTTTTACTGTGCTGGTATGATTGTGAAATACAGTACAGCAGATAACAAAATGATATTTCATAACTGTGCTATCAGTAAAATATATATTAGACATATCTAAATGTACATTTCAGTTCTGGCAAGTCTGTATCATCATATTAGTACTATCAGAGAGTCTCAAGGGCATAGTAATAGTTTAAAGGAAACCTGCTATGTGCACCTAATTTGGGTGACTTATAATTTAAAGCAGCCATAGACAATAGAGGGCAGACAGATTTGGAAAGTATAACCTGGTTACCCATGGGTGTCTGGGTCCCTAACCATGAATGGTTTCAATAACAAGCAATTTGAGTTTAATCTGTAGAGGAATACAATGCGTGATAGATGAGGTTCCCACCCTGTCCTATTGTTCTTCCTTCAAAGATGGGTGGGGGTGACTTGTGAGACTGCTCTGAGAGGTAGACTGTCATATAGGAGACTGCCTTATGACAGTGCTATGTAATACAACTGTCTTATGTCAGTGTTATGTGTACTCAGCATCTAATCTCCTTTGTCATATAGAAAGTCACAAGAGAGTCCTTTACTGCTGCCTGACCACACTGGGGTCCCAGAACTCTGGAAGTGGCATCACAGGTCACATAGCCAAAAACACAATTAGGAGGGCCAACAGGTACATAAAGCAACCCTCTGTAGCACTGCATGGTAGGTAGGAGATTAATAATAAATATTTCCTCAGTTGGGTTTTTGCTGCTGCCTATGTTGCCTTGCCAACTTTTTTCACAATCTACACTCATTTGTTTGTTAAATTGCACAAGCAATGATGTGTATAATGTTAGATATCGGATTATTGAGCAGAATGTAGAATTGAGTGTATGGCACTATGGAAATCTGTTTTTAGACTTCCCACATGATAGTATGGCATCATGAGTGGACTAAATCTGATATAGCAATCTCTGAGATGTCAAATATGTGACCTTGACAATATTACCTGTAAGGTGTGATATATTATACTGATACCATGTCATTGTAACTCCTCCTCTGACAAATATCTCCGGGCCATATTGTAAGGTGTGCTCTGATGCCTGAGGTAAGGGAGGCAATGGCCCCTCCCTGGGTAACATCTTCTAATATAAGGTTGACACTGTAAAAGCTTAGTACTTCAGAATGACTGGGAATGTCAAATGACTACTTGTGTAAGTATTATTAAACAAGGGTGTACAAAAACAGGACTATATTTAATATAGAGGTAGGATAGTATTGCAGCACTGTACTGGTATAGGCTGTAATTTACTGTCTACCAATTTTCGCCCATGAAACACATTAGAAAGGCATGGAGGATCCGGACTTTCTGCATACCAGACGGTGTTCCTCATTCCACGTACATGAAAGAGATCTTATATGCAAGCTTATGGCATACAATTGTGATTGCAGTATATCTCTAGTTTATTACTTAAGCCTGTAGAAACTCATCTGCCTATAATCCAGCTTTGGCCTCAAAAATTTCTCTTGGAATATCGTAGGATTCTGTTATTTATTGCTAAGAATGAAGAATGTGAATGTATTGTAGTTTATTCTGTACCTTTCTATTCCGGTTTTCAAGGTGAATCCCAAGGTTCAATTTTGCTTTTTACAATTCCTGAAAAGACATTTCATTTCATCTCTTCCAGACAGCAGGGTTTGATGGCCTCAGAGGTGGTTTGACATTGGGCTCTATTGAGGGCCGGCCTCAGTCCCTAGCCATGGTAAGAAGATCCGTCTCCTCCTGCTCCCTGCTTGTGGGTTGGTGTAAAGGCTTAGGTGGACCCTTCCTTGTGGCATTTAGCACCCTCTCCTGTCTTTCTCCTCTTGTATTCTGGACTGTAAATGTTCACTACATTTGGCTTTGCAGACACCTTTGTCTCTTATTCCTCTAGCATGACCTACACTATTCACTTCCACAACCCTTGTAGAACAGCACCTTTTAAACTCTGCTCTTGTCATTCCTTTTCTAATAGTACAATATTTCCGCTCACCCTTTTCCAGGCAAGCACAGTTGTCTGTCCCTGATTTTAGTGCTGCACTTTCTATTTTCAGCTGTTGTTTCTGAATGTTTTTCTTTCTAGGATGCTAACATTCCAAATCTCTTCCAACTGGGTACTCTAATATTGTATAAGAGTTTTCCCACTCCTATACTAGCCAGGGAATTGGAAAAATGTATAAAAATGTATAAATCAATGTCAAATTGGGTCTACAAAATGCACTAATAAGGTCTAAGCTAAAAATGCAACTAAAGCGTCAAGGGATCCTAACTAGGGAGAAAAAGAATTTATGCTATTATTTATTTGTTATGTTATTAAAGTCACGTTTTCTCAACTGTACTGACCTAGTTTTTCTAATATTTCCCTCTGTGTCATGTTTTCTTTACCCCTTTATTTATTGAAGTTGCCGTTTGAACTTGAAGGCCTATGTCCCTTTATACATGTTGCTGGCCAGAAATGGAACCCCATATGGTCTTACAGTGGCATTTTTTTATTGTTAATATAAGGTGTACCCTAGCAAGTTTTGGTGCATTTCCATTTTTTCAATGACCCTATTATCCTGTAATATGTAACTGTAAGTTGTATTGTGTGATAGCACTATGGCTAGTATAAGGCACAGTTCTGTGTCCAATGTCATCTAATATAGTGCTGTTGGGAAGGTTGTTGCAGACAATCATCCAGTGGGCCCTGACAGTAAGGGGGCCTGACTACATGTTACTACAAAATAGAAGGGAAGATTTGTTCACTAAGGGATCTTTAGGGATTCTAATGTGTTTCCAAGCCTGAAATTAGCAATAAAAAATAGGGGAAAGGAAGGTAGGCTTTTTGTGGCAGAATTTTTTGAGTATTGAAGTGTTTATTAAAGTGTTTATATTGGACAAACAAAAGAAAAAGCGAATAACAAATACGTTTCTATGTTATTTTATGATGTACTTAGGTAAGTATACTGGACATGTAATTTTCATAATTTTCATATAACAATTATTCTTTACACAAACATTAATGATAATATACTCAAAGAATTCTCAATTTTCCCGACAAGATGGGATAGAGAGACTAGAGATGGTCTCTAGTCATGAAATAACAAAGAAACCTATTTGTTATTCACTTTTTCTTTTATTGTTTGTCCAATATTAACACTTTAATAAACACCTCAATATTTAAAAAATTATGCACAAAACACCTGCTTTATTTTCCCTTATTTTCTATTACATGGTACTACAAAATTTAAAAAAATAAATGCTGTGTTTGCTTTTTCACTAACCTTTCCTAAATTTTATTTATTGTGCAGAAAAATCTATTTTTGCTATGTTTTTGATTTTTGGTTAAGTTAATGGGAGTGGTTGGGACATTTTTTTTTCGCACATGTCTGTGGCCACACTTGCTGTTTAGAATTTGTAACTATCTGGTTGCCTGCAATGCATTTTGCCCCTCATGGCTGCACAGCATTAGTTTTACACAGCAGGTCTGAAGAAGCCCCTTATAGTATCCCTCAGCATTAGTTGTAGGTAAAAACCCCATTACAATTATAACCCCTATCATTCCCTTCAGTAGCCACAATATTACCTCCAGTATTAGTGTCAGTGGCTGCAATCTTAACTCACAACATTGGTATTAGAGGCCACAATATTAACCAACAACACTGGTGCTCTATTGTCTCTCCCTACTGCATTGGTGGCTAATGGAAGTATTATTTAACATCCTCCCCATTGGGGATTACTCACAGTGCTTCTCTACCCCCCCCCCCCCTTCTTTTTTCGGTGGTCAGTGGTATTGAAATTTAACTTGACAGCATTAGTGATCATTAGCCTTACTCCATCACATACTCCCACACTGTTCCTTTTCTTTCTCCGTAACCAGACAGTACTGGGCACTGTTGGGCAGAGGTCACTTAGTCTGGCGGTACAGCTTTCAATATTCTATGTGCCTGATACACAGAGAATGGTGGGGAAAATATTGGGCACCAGGGAAGTAGAATAATATGATCTAACAAAAGATGTACATTATGAGACTCCAACATTGTAAGCCCGTACAGTTAGAGGAAAGATAAGTACATACTAATCTTGAAAATGATAGTGAAACCCACAAAGTTTCAATCAGGTTCAAGTTCAGTTTTATACCCTCCACATGAGCGCCTTTAATTGCACAAAGAATGCCTAGTCTGTGGATGATTTCACGCCATGTGTTCTGCAGCATGTCTAAAATGTTTGTGAATTGATGCTGAAACAGTTTGATTTCATTTAGCTGGGAGATTGCTTTATGTGTGCTTTGGGATCAGACTATCCCAGATGGAACTGGGTTAGCGAGTCTTTTCTCCTAGACAGTAGAGAGACTCTTGTTAACCACCATCACAATATAAACTTTGTTGTTTGGGATAGGCCCAATAGTACCCTGTAATTATTTAAGGCAATGACTGAAAGCTTGAAACAAACATAACTAAAGCTTAATGTACTTTAGTTTAATGCAGTTTTAGCAATAAACAAGTTTTTTTTTCTAGTTTGCACCATCACATCATACATCTTTCAGTTGCTAAATATAGACAAGTATCTTCACATTTTCCAGGACGCTGGATACCCTGTAATATACTGGAAGATCAAGCACAGACAAGGTCTTCCTGAGCACACACTATGTTTTATCACATGCTGCTAGTGCACTGGTGTGATTCAGAATGGCATTACTAATCAGTGTTATGAATGGTATAGAGCCACATTGTAGTGAAATCATTTTGTATGCTGCTTATATACATAAGGGACTATGATGTGACTGAGAAACATATGCTTATTTGCGGTATGTACGGGTGTATATGGTGTTCTGGCACAAGACTAAATTCTATTCATTTTTTGTTTAAATGAAATGTTTGCTTTTTACATCCTTTGCAGATTTTTATTTAGCTTTTTAAAAAGCAATTTTGTAACAGATCAATGAGAGATCAACACAATCCCAGTGTGTGTTTCATTTTTTCTTACTGACTATTTTTAAATATGCGCTAAATTGTTACAAAGTATGATTCATAATACAGGTGGATGATGACCTCAATGCATGTTTTTTATCTGTTCTATTCACAAGCTGCTGCTGCCCTCTGGTGCTCATAGAAATACTTACATAGTGGCTGATAACATGAAGATTTTTTTAGTCCTTTCATATAAAAGGTTTTCTCATATTGATTCACGATTTTCCACTCACAGTTACACATTAAAACCTGTAAGTGACATCACTACTTACCTGCACCTAAATGAACCACAACAAAGGTATATAAACAGATATGCTGTGCACCCTATTATTTGGTTTGTATGTGCTTTAAGTCGGAAATGGCACATTGAAGCAGAACAGGCCTAAATACCACAATATGTGTAAACTCAAAAACAAACACATGTTAATATTTGTGCTAATGTGAACTGATGCTTGGAAGGGCACTAAAGCCATTTATACACAATAGGATTGTCATTTGGTGCGTGTTGTCCTCATCAAAATTACAAATTTAAAATATATATTACATATATATATATTACCATATCATCCAGTCATGTGGCCACTGTAAATTTTTCTCAGGATATCAAGTAGAAAAATGTGTTGGTATAGGAAACGGCTCTACTCCCAGTTTTTCTATCCAATTCAGCTGAATATGTCTACAGTATACATTTTATACCTAAATGTATTTTGTAAGTGTGGCTACTCTCTGAACTACTACAGTACTCTAAATACTGTATGTATGTGTGTGTGTATATATATATATATATATATATATATATATATATATACACTATAAACTGAACTCTATTTATTCTGTATACATAAAGTTTTCTGTTTGTCCACTTTCCCATGTATTGTCCAGACAAAGACATTACGCAGTATTGTCTGTAGTTGCTTTAAATTATTTACTGCGGTGATCTGTTGTCTGATTATGTGGGGTTAGTGGCCTTTCTCTGTTGTCTGTCCCGTTATCCTCCTCCCTTGCACTTAAACTTAATCTTCTTTCCAATGGGAAGCTACAGGAAATTCCAGGGTAGTGGCTGGGGAGGGCAGTCACACATTCTCTCAGTTTAACACACACTCATACACACATATGGATGTGGTCAGTGGTGGGAGGGGATGGATGGGTGTGTGTGCTTGGCGAGGTAACACTGAGCTAGCGGCTGTTGCTTTGTGGGTATGGATGCCATCATAATTCAGGAACTTCTGGCTGAGAGATTGTTGTCTCCCCGAACTCTGACACAAAGGACCTATCCTATGAAGCTAAAGGTAACTACTAGAGTATGGAGCAAGCTAGCAGGAAAAGGGAGTGTGGGAAAGGGGAGACGGGGAATTGTACATGCAGATTTGTGCAGGCATGTGTCTATTCTTACATGGAATAAAACAGAACATTAACTATCCCACTGCCACCACAAACTGTATACCTAACTGTCAAGGAATGCAGAATTTATATTCGCACACTTCTGTGTTTGCGTTTGGTAATGGTTAACCATGTGAAAGAGCAGGATTGTTTAAGCAATGCTCAGGAAGGAAAAGTGGTGTGGGTGATAGCATATGTATGAAAAAAATCTGAAACATGGGGAGAACAGAAGCCCAATGTAAATGAATGTGCAAAAAAATGATGCATAGTATATATAAGGGGTACAGGGCAATATTTAGGAAATAATGGGTGTATGTTGTATATGGGAATACTAATACTAGGCCTAGCCCTCTATAAAGATGGTGGACAGTAAATTACACTTTTATGCATATTCAATGCATTTGTAGCTTGTACATGTAAACATGTTGTGCTCCCTTAATGTAAAGGCCATAACTACCTTACCCCCACTGATGATGAACCATGAAATGACAGGACGTGTGTGTTTCACATTCTAGCAGTACTTTGGGATAAAAGCTAGAGTGCTTTCATTGTGAATGAGAAGTTTTTCTATATAATGTCTGTTTTCTCTGTTGCAAAGTGCAGTAGTTCTAACCCTGTGTCCTGCAGTTTTTTCACTGTCCAGTCAGAGACTGGGGGAAGTCCTGGGGCAGATTACATTGCCTATCTACAGTGTGATCTGTGGGAGGCCCAGGATCTGGAAGTGCTGCCTGGCAAGGGTGCTTGGATGCATCATGTCAGCTATTTTCCTGGAGTTCAGCTTTACCAACACAACAAAAACTTGATGGAATCAGGGTTGGAAGTTGCATTGTTGTTTAATCTTCTTTTGCAAACCCTGCGAAAGAAATTGCAGCATGTACTCATTTTTTTTGGTAAACATTGATTAGTTTACAGAACAGACAGACAAATATTTGTGAGTCTAAAATTATGTTGTTGCATGATGTGTTAAAACTGTATCTATTTTGATATACCAGACAAGATGGAACTATAAGTTTATTGCTCTTTTGTTTATTCTAAATGTATTTTGCCACAGGACCAAGAAAAGCAATATGTTGGGTTTGCAACATTACCCAATCAAGTCCACCGGAAATCAGTGAAGAAAGGATTTGATTTTACACTCATGGTTGCAGGTAAGAGAAACCTAAGACCTTACTGTACTTAGTGGATCTTTAGGTATTATAGCAATGCAAATGCCATTCATTAAAAGTTAAAAAAAAGGCTGCTCAATGTGTCAAGTTGACACTATTCAATTCCAGTCAAACGATTTAAAAGTCACTAGCTCACCATACTTGTACCTTGATAAAAGGACCCACAGTGATCCTGTATTGGTGGTGTTTCACTCACCTTTGAAGTAAGATGACATGTATGACACTTCATTGTACATAATATTGGTAAAAAAAAGTAGTTTGCTCTGGCTGGCACTAAGAAAAGATGAGATCATTTTGTTTTTCTTGTCCCTAAAGGAGAGTCTGGCCTAGGAAAGTCTACGCTGGTCAACAGCCTGTTCCTGACTGATCTCTACAAGGATAGGAAGTTGCTAAATGCTGAAGGTAAAAAAAAAGTCCCCTTCCTCTTTGTTTCCTGGTAGTCACTGTGTCATTGTTACATTGCATTAATATTCTATACCATTACTTTGGTACATTTATTGTCATTGTGATTTCTGAAAGCACTACAAAGCAACATTTCTTCTAGATTTGTACAAATAGGCAGAGATTGGGTACAGGGGGATTGCTTGTGAAATATTCTTATTTCAGTAATATATGTCACATTGCGTTGTTTTGAATTTCAACTGCATATACAGATCCACAGGGGGAATATGGAATCAGCTTCAGTGTTGTTTCATATGCAGCTCGATATTAGCCAGCATTTACAATGGTGGTTACAGGGTGATCATTATAGATGACCTGTAGGACATCTGATTTCAGACAGACAATGCTAGAAACACTGATATTCATACTGCTCATTTGTGTTGATTTAAATCTACTGCGTAAAATGATGACAGGGGTATGCACACTGTGGAGCTGTATAAGGAATAAGGTATTAGGTATAAGGCTCTGTATAAGGTTTCTTAATCCGTGAACAGTTTGTACCTCTCAGGTCACTTACTAATGTACTATGAGCTTTGGATATTTTTATTAATGAAATTTGTTTCAAGGGTTCCCCTATGCTACAAAGGTAGCATGCAAGAAAGGCAGGCATAAGATATAATGCAATATTCACAAATAACACAAAACACTAGTAGACCCTTTTGTGTTCCATTTTTTTCTCTACTAAGTTCAGGACAGAAAGATTACAGTGGACATGTGATCACCAAAATTGTACAAAACAGATGTTTGGGGCAGAAAGTACTGGAAACCATGGATCCAACCTGTCTTGTGCTAGAGCCATGGTAGACAATGTAATATTTAACGAAATGTTCTCTCAGCATACAATAGTTCCTTAACATCAATTGGGTTCCAGAGAATAACAGGGAATTGTATTGTTCCTTAACATTCTTTTATGGGTTCTACAAAATTAATGCCCTATTCTACAATGAAAAATGTGAAAATGTAAATTTCATTGAAGTACCTTTGAATTTGGTAGCATTTGGGAGGTCTCTTTTTAGACTCTAATTGGACACTTTTGGCAGATTTAGTAGGTGAAGGAAAAATTTGTGTTGTTTTCATAACTTGTAAAGCATGTAAAATGTCATCATTTTGGAAACACTTTTTGGATTGTATATGTAAAAGTTCATTGGCATTTCTTTCTGGAGATTTCAGGTCCATTAACAACTGTGCAATGACTGAACACATCTGTTATATCCCGATTGCTTCCCTTTTAGAAAGAATAAGTCAAACAGTGGAGATTGTAAAGCACACGGTGGACATTGAGGAGAAAGGAGTAAAACTAAAGCTGACTATAGTAGATACTCCAGGCTTTGGGGATGCAGTGAATAACACAGAATGGTGAGTACAACCCTCAGATCAATGTATATTGGATATACAATATGGATTGTGCAGTGAATATGGTGATATGTGTAATGACTCTCCTCTATCCAACAGCTGGAAGCCTATCACTGACTACATAGACCAACAGTTTGAACAGTATTTCCGGGATGAAAGTGGACTAAATCGAAAAAACATTCAAGATAACCGAGTGCACTGCTGCTTGTACTTTATCTCACCTTTTGGACATGGGTAAAAAAAACTGTTATTTATCTAACACAATAATTAGAGAATGTACAGTATAAACCTATGAAAATAGTGAGGAGAACATGTGTTCTACGTGAAAATAAATATCATTAGGTATAAAAAAATTTCTTTTGGTAAGTAGGTAAGCTCTTTAAGGCAGGGTCCTCTCTTCCTCCTGTGTCATTGTATCTGTCATTTGCAACCTCTATGTAAAGTATAGCGCTGGCTATATGGTTATATTATTATATAAAAATAGGAGAGTGTTTTTTTTTTCTCATTTGCTACTTTGTCATATCAGAACATAAGATGAGGCCCACAACCATATTTTTAAACAAAGAATGTATGTTAGAGTGGACTGAATATTTCATAATAGTATTACAGAGTAAAAACAATCGCTTGATAAGTTCCCTGAATTTGGTGGACCTTGATCTCTGGAAGCAAAGTTAGAAAAGCTAATCAAACTAAGAACAACTGTGGAGAACTGTCTAAACTGGCCTTAAGGCTATGTACACACATAAAATTACTGTTGCTGGAAAGGATTTTTCCAGATTGTTTCCAGTGGCAGATGAATAAACGAACACTGTACACACAGCACCATTCTGTTCAATTGAGAAGGGGGGAACGAGCAAGCAGCACCTGCTGTGCCCTTCCCCATGGGAGTACATAAATCCACGAGGACAGATTGATGAAGAGCATCAGGGGGCTGCTGTACACATGTCAGATTTTCACCCAAGGTGAGCATGATCGTTCGTCTTGGGGGACGAGTTGCTGTTTTTATGCAGCCTAAACATACACCCACTCTGACAGAGGGAAAGTTCTACCAACAACCAGCAGCAAATGTGAGCACTGTACACTTCTTACAGTACAAACCAGCAGAGTTTCATCTGGTAGCATTATACACTACTTATGAATCATGTTGGTTCATATAAAAGAGAAATACCCTTTTTTATTTTTCTACCAGACTCGAACCCATGACTTCCATCCTTCCCATCACATAAATCTCCCATTTAGGAATTTGCAGGGTGCTTCTCTTTTTATTTTTATTGTATTTGGATATAAAAACCTAAGTAGCTAAAGGGCTTGATCCAGTGTCATGATCTGTTTAAAAATGCCTTTCTATAGTTTACATGAGAATGAATTGCAGTTAGGTACTGCCCCCAAATTCCTATAAATCTAACATGTAGATCTAATGGCTGTCCCTGCTAAAAATGAATAATATTTGCATTAAATCATAATATCACAAGAGAATAGAACTTTCTGTCTAAGCATTTTCTAGTTCCACAGAATCATACTGATTACAGAGACAGAATGCAGATGCCTAAGGGATTAGGTGGATTTACGGCTTTTAATACTGCAAGTATAAATTAAGTAAAACACAGCTACCTAGAAAACAATCATATTTAATCATTCTGTCACAGTTAAAGTTATAAAAAGTAAAATCCTAGTTATTTTTTTTTATACTTCATTGCTATTTGTATATTCGTAACTGTGAATTGGCATTGAGCAGTATAAATAAAGCCTACAACACATGGGCCATTATTAACTTCTGATCCAAAACCATCTTTGGTTCTGAAGTGAATCTGAAGGGAAATAAGCAGCCAATCAATTTTAGGGTTAGCAGTTGGTTTAGATAGATTGGACATGTTGGTAAATATCAATCTCCTGTGCAAGCAATTGATCTAATCTGATTGTAATTATATGTGTAGTCGGGGGACTGTAATTTCCAAATTTCATAGCTTTTACTTTTTTTTAATATCCCTATCTGGTTATGTTTGTGACCCGAGCCTAATGTGTCTTGTTTGACTTACATGGTGAGCCTGCTAATAGAACACCTTCTTACTAGAATAATCCTATAATTAACCAAGAGCTAGCATATTTTACATTTACTTCTTTTATACGTGTGTTATTCATTCTGAAGATAAAAGCTATTATGCAGGAAGATGAGCAGCTTCTCTTAAATGCTAACACCACAATACACCACAAAAGATAATGTTTTTTGGAACAGGCGAAGCTTAGAACACATATCAGTATATAATGGCTGTCTCTATCCTGACTGTTAAGATTTCTCATCTCTTTCTGCCAATGTTGCAACCTGTGACACAAAGCAATGATAAGATAAGATAAAGACAATTACAAATGTTTTGACAGGTGGTCTAAATTACTTTTAAAATGATATGCAGTATTTATTGCAGTCTATATCTCTGACTGATGCAGTCAGAGAGCCTCACTTCCTATCTCAAAAATAGTGGACCAGGAGTTCAAAAGAAAACTCCCTGGGAACACAACAGTAAAATCCTAACCTAGGTTTTAATCCTCCCTATTCTATCCAGGAAAACAAAAAGTTTTCAAGTTGGATTTTAATTGTTCTCTTTCTATTTGTTACTATGTGTTTTAGGCTGCGACCAGTGGATGTGGCATTTATGAAAGCTCTGCATGAGAAGGTTAACATTGTTCCTTTGATTGCCAAGGCTGACTGCTTGGTACCAAGTGAAATTCGCAAGCTGAAAGAACGGGTGAGTCCTAACAATTTAATAGCTATTCATGTTGCTGCTACAAAACAAGGGATAGTCAATGACATTTTGGTCCTGGGGCCTAGCTGATTCTTTATAACATATAATAATTTCAATACAGATGTAAATAACTGGTTTACTCCCCAGTCCACTGCTATCTAGAGTCTAGAGGTCAAATATTTTTTCACTTTTTGGTTTGTAGCAGATTTTGGAAGTTGAGACATGTAATGTGCTTCTACAAAAGAAAATACATAATTCAGTGTGATGTATGCATTTCTGTATAAGAACAAAACCATTGGAGTACACAAAAAGTAGCTATTTACCAAGGCTTATTTAGTTTGGATACAAAAAAAGTCAAATAATTTTTTATAGTGTGATGTGTGTGACTTCTGACCTATAAATCACCATCCCTGATGCCTATATAAGTTTGATCTTAATGTGTAATGCCCAAACCTCTCTCTAAGGATTATCCCTGCCTAATACCTTACTATGACACCATCTTGTAAAATTCAGATAAGTTTAGGGGATGGGCAGAGTTCTGTTGTCCAGAAGCCAGAGCTGACAAAGCTGAGATTTCAGTGCAGTAAAAGCACCATGTTGTCAGTCCAAATAGAAAATTAGAAGCTACTTGGATTTATTGCAGATTTATCTGTGCCGCGTGTCAATGTTAAAAAGGATACAATATAGATAATTGTTAGCGTACTGCGGAGGTGTACTGAAATTGTGTTTTTTTGCCCAGACATAAACTTTGAACAATTACTTTTGCTTGAACATACTCTAAATTTCATTTCACTAAAATAACAAGCTTTCCTGCTCGTTGACAGATCAGGGAAGAAATTGAAAAGTTTGGGATAAAAGTATATCAGTTCCCAGAATGTGACTCAGATGAAGATGATGATTTTAAGCAGCAGGACAAGGAACTAAAGGTAACATATTGTCCAGTTATGGAGTTTGATAACTTCTTTGCATGTTTGGTATGTCCAGTGGGAAGTCTAACACTGACTGTTCGACAACATACAACACATAAGTACAACATATAAAGAGGGCTTGTGAGTTTACATAGGGAATCACAGACCCAGAATGAGTATACAGTTCAGATGTTCAGCTAATTGCAATACAATTATCTGCATACTTGTGTTAGGTTTTTCTCTTACTGATTTCTGAACTGTTATTGTATATCTGAATTTTAAAATTTGTCTATCGATACTTTTTTTTTTACTGATTTATAAAAACATTGAAATATACAATGAGTTCAGCAAGGGCAGCCTACATTATCTCACTGTAAATATCCATTTTATTATAAAACACAATGTGAGTCACACTAACAACATTGTAAAAAACTATAGCATTGTTTGTCTGTTCCCTTGTTTCTGATGAACAAAATTTCTCTCTTGTGTACTTCAGGAAAGTGCACCATTTGCTGTAATTGGTAGCAATACAGTGGTAGAGGCCAAAGGCCAGAGGGTACGAGGTCGTCTATATCCATGGGGCATTGTGGAAGGTAAGTGCACCTAACACAAATAGAAATAACTAAAGTGAGTCAACTAGAACCTCAGGACTGATTATGTTTGTACAAGCTTTAGGTGTTAAATAAATAATATGTGCATGTTTCAATTTTTTTTCTTAGGTAAATATAAAGTTGTTTATGCATTGTATATTCAGCCAGCAGTTAGAGTTCTAGGCTCCCCTTTGCCCAGGTTAACATGTTTACATTTCTCAATAGCTCAAACACAAACTGACATACATAGACAGCCGAGTGTGCCAAAGGAGACACAATCATCTTTTCCCTTGCTTGTTCCTGTTCAACAGGACTGTGTTGGGATTCAGTTAGAAACAGTATCCAGAAAAAACAACATCTGTTATGCTGTTTCTTTTTCCATAAGGCTCTGTGAATTATTGTTATGGGTGAACCATGTATTGCATATGTATTTATACATAAAAATTAAAGAATATTTACACTATGTCTTTCGGGTTTGTTAACAGGAACAAGGATGTATGGGCTTTGAGGTTTTTAACAATAATGTATCTGGAACCACAGTGGTGTTTAATGCATGTAGTATGTGCAGTCATAATTACTTGTCATTGTTACAATTGGTAAGATTCACAAGGGGAAGAAAGGCAGATATAGTTTTCAAAGTGTATTCAGTAATGTGTTTTTTTTTTAGAATGTAACAAAAACATTGCAATATTCTTTGCTTCAGAGGTATTGGTTGGCTTCTTTTAGGAATATGCTCTGGTCAATATTTGACCATTGCTTGATTTTGCAGCCTTTTTGTTAATAAGTGAATTGTACCATTTTTTCACATATGTTCTCTTTTTATTTTCAGTGGAGAACCAGGCACACTGTGACTTTGTGAAGCTGCGAAACATGCTGATTCGGACACACATGCATGATCTTAAAGATGTAACATGTGATGTGCATTATGAAAATTACAGAGCACAATGTATACAGCAGATGACTAGGTATGCCATTAAAAACACTTACTGTTGTGTTTTAAGCTGTCATAGAAACACAGAAATATTACCTTTAACCATATGAAAAGTACCCACACTAACAGACTTTATAATGTTCTCATACTAAACAAACTAGTTTAACATTGTACTTGTAATATTGGATTGTAACTGGTAAAGTGAGAGATATCCAATAATTATATTGCCAAACAGAAATATAGGTAGCATCTGTAACTGTAATGAACCCTATGAGCACATTGGGCTAATGTTCCTTTTTAAATGTTTTCAGCCTTAGACCTTGAAGAAGATCATGACATCTATCTCACCTGACTGTAGCGAGGATTAGGGGTTCAGGAAGTGGCACTGTTTTAACTGATATTATTGAAAGGGGTGGATTTCATATATGTCTGATGAACATCCCCCATCGATTGGCATCGTTTCTTCATCTGTTGTATACCTGTTTATATATGCAGACACTGCTCAAAGAGATGACTTTACCAGCCACTACCATGTATATACAATCTGGCACTAAGGGGAGGTTTTCAGATTGTAGAATATAATTATACAGCGACCAGAGATGAATTGCCATACCTAATCTAAATTAACAACCAAAAGCTCTACTCATCTACCTTGGTAATTTTTGTAGTTGTGATTACCACTTTTAAAAGGTACAATCAGTGACTGTAGACTTAAGCCACGTACACACGTGCAATTCTTGTCGTCGGAAAGGATCTTTCACAATCCTTTCCAACGATAAGAACCGCTTGATGCATGAATGAGTGCTGTACATACAGCACCTTTCTGCTCTATGGAGAGGGGAGGGGAAGAGCGATGGTGCGGCACCCTGCTGCATGCTCTCCCTCTTCCCTTGCATTAGGATCACTCGTCGTTCATCATCCGTGGATCCACCAGGACGGATCCACAGACGATGACCGACGTGGGCTGTACACACGCCAGATTCCCGCCCGATATCTGCCCTGAGCCAATTATAGGGCGAGAAAAATTTGACGTGTGTAAGTAGCTTTACATTGTAGCCATAATCTGCACTTTTAAAAAGAGGCTATTGCAGCAAAAGTGGCAGTCAGGGTATTTCATTCTTTTTTTGTTTTGCTGCTGTTAAAATTGCAGAATTATAGAACTATAATATAACAATTATAAATTTGGTGACCGCCATGTTATACTAGGAAAGTGTCCACCCTCTAAAAGTAGTGAACATGCTGAAAAGTGGTGATATTCTCAGCAGACCGACACTTTGAAATAAAAAAATAGTGCTTTTTGTGTATATATAAAAAGTAGTGCTATTTGTGTATATATAACACTATTTTCCTGGCTAATAGCCTGTTTGTCCTGCTTTTTTTCAGAAATGCATTGTAGCCTTCGTTATTGAAAGACAATGCTTCAGTTGTCATACTGGAACTCGGGTGACTTCAGGAAACTTCAGGAAAAAGTCCTGTAGTCAGTCAATTATATGGCATCTACTGCATGTCACCTTAGATCCATATGGAACAGTAAAGCCGAATTTTATTTTTAAAGTTATGCTCTCTCCCTTGACCAAACAATACATAATTTTAGTCCTATATAGTAATTGATAAAAAAGGACAAACCAGCTGTGTTTTTCTAACTTCTAATATTGTTAACCCATAGTAAAAACAGTTCAGTAGTTCTGAATAATTCAGTATCACATTTTGTCTTTTCAAGGCATGAAGAAACACAGAGCACTGCAGAAAGGTTAGGGGTTAAATTACATCATATTCTTGAGCACTGATATCTTACATTAAATTCTTTCTAAGCGTGGAATTAAATGGTTGTTACTAACAACACTGTGTGAATATTTGGTACTGTTCACAAATTGCAATTAATTAAAGCTCAAATGTTTCTGCTTCCTTCCTATGACACCTCTGAGTATCCATTGGTTTCCTTTATAAGACAGATATGGATGAAAAACCAGAGTGACTGATGAAAAGCTGGGTAGATAACTAGGTAGTAGGGTACTTGAAGTGGATGAATACCTGAGGGAGGAGAGAATGTTCACTTTGTAAAGACAATGCTAATGTAGTGAATAAAGTGAAGCTTTTTTATTTGATGCCCTTTCTTGTTAAGCTAAATTAAGGATTTTGCTTTACCAAGCTTTAATTGCACTTGACTTTTTTTTTAAAAAAAAGCTAAATGAACAATAAGTCTGCTAAGTGAGCATTCTACACTCTACAGGTGAGTGTAAGACTTTGGAGGTGGTGGTAATCTTTGAGAATAACAATAGCAAGTATAGTTTTCCTAAAATAAATGCCTCTACCCAAATGAAAAAAGCACTGCATGTAATGGGTCTTACTGTAAACTACAATTAAACCAGTAATATGCTTCTCCATTGTAAACTAATATAAATCCACTTAAAGTTTTGTGTTTTGTTTCTCTTGCAGTAAACTTACTCAGGATAACAGGATAGAGAGTCCAATTCCTATCCTTCCTTTACCAACCCCTGATGCTGAAACAGAGAAGCTCATAAAAATGAAGGATGAAGAGGTCAGCATTATTACTGTTTCCTCCTCTGTCTAATGCTTACCTCGGTGGTGTTTTTGATTTAAAAGGAACCTTTGAGGTGGTCGTAACCAAGGCCACCACCAGGCTCTTCAAGCTGTCACTTTTGCAGACATGATATTGTTGATTGGGAAAAGCATAACTGTGCAGCACTAAATATAATGACATCCCTGTCCCAACACTAGGACCACCTTTATGAGTTAAACAGTGGTAGCCAGTGCAGGATGGGAGACTTAGATGTCATAGATATTTAGGAGGGTGAAATGCTTGTTTTTGAATGACTGATTAAGAATGACAACTGGAGGAGAGCGCAGAAAAGTTCCACTCACTCGTCCTCCCCATCCTCTCTCCATTGAACAGAATGGTGCTGAGTGTACATTGCTCAGTCATTCATCTGTCACTGGATTCACAAAAAATTGTTTCCAGCAACAGTCATCTGACTTCCAGTTGAAATATTTTTAGTGCATTTTGTCATTAAATACTGATTATCGCTGATAAAATTAGTCCAATCTAAAAAAGTGATATTATCTGTTTGTTTTTATTTCAGTTTAGTAGACTTCATTTTTTTATAAATAAAAATATATATAAAAAATAAAATATTTAGCCAACTTTCTGTTTGGGTACTTTTTGTTTTATATATAGCAGAGGTGAATCCTGTCCTCCAGGGCCACACGCAGAGCAGGATTTGCATCCAAACAGCCATTTTCTAACTCTTTGTAAACCTTATCTTACTAAGTTTACTGCTGTCTGTCTGTAAGAAATACTAACAATGTGTTCAGGATCCTGGTCCTTGAGGACTGGAGCTTGACATCCCTGATTTAGAGTATTTGCAGTATTTAGATTAACGTTTCTACTTCCAGTGTATTACTGTGAGCATCTAGCCCAAATTTGCTAATAAAGACAGCATTGTCCAGGCTTCATTTGTAGTGGTTTTACTGGATAACATTGTTTATTGGTTGGTGATGTTTAGAGAAAAATGTTGTATATGTCTGTTACTTAAGCTCTTGAGCCTCGTAATTGTTCTCTGCTGTCATGATAATTTACCTCCCCCTGACAAATAAAGAACAAATGCATATTATTGATCCCATTACCCTGCAACCAAGAGTACTGGTCCTCAACTACTTTATAGTAAATACGGCCCCGTAGAAGGGCCAGTAGTAAGACAGATGTGATGTATTTGTGTTTTTATCCTCTCAAATAGAAATTGCTTTGTATTGTCTGTGCTTTCCTGTCTTAAAATATTTTTATAATGTTGCTTTGTTAAATTATGTATTATCTTAACCCAGTCTTATTTTCTTTCAGCTGCGGAGAATGCAGGAAATGTTGCAAAAAATGCAGCAACAGATACAGGAACAGTGAGCATTCATTCCAGTGGCACTTAACTCTCACATTTCCTGATCCCAAAACCCATCACTTCAGGGACCAGTTTGAAGATGGATGTGGTACCCATGAACTCATTGCAGTATCTTATTTATTGTTCTCAAACACCCGTCCGGTATGAACCCCTCCCTTGGTTGGCATTCCTCATTTCTCCGAATTTTCCAACAAAAGAGCCAAACACTTTCCAAAAATAATCCTGTTTACAGTCCAGGCATGCCCAATATGCAGAAAGGAGATCCAGAAAATCTTCAGTTCTTTCCTTCGCATTGGAAAATGACAAGGCATCTGCACGCCATTGTGGGAAAGCACAACCATGGACATACTGGATGATATCATGTTAAGGTTAACACAACCATTTTTTATCTTCTGCATAGCTCTGACCTTAACATAAAAAACAGGATGGCTTTTGGGAGGAAGGGGAAGCTCAATAATATTTTTTGTACCAACACCATACCCCTGATCTAAGAGAAGCTTGTGTTAATTTTTGTTTGTACAGTGTTGCAGTATCTTGGACTCAGGACTCGTTTTGTTTTTTTTTGCTGTATTGATGTTTACTCACAATAACTGTTACTCCACGAGTAACCTGCTAATAATTAGAAGCACCAGAGAGGAGGTAGTGCCTCCGAGAACAGTGCAAAGGGATGCACAGAGATGACATTGATATTCTAACTTTTTGTCATTCACTGATATTCACTGGAAGTGAAAGTTCAGCGATACCCAAACCGGTCCTAAATTTTGTTGTATATTCCATCATAAAAAAACAAGTGTAGACATTCAATACAAAGGTGGTACTGGCCTTATATTTCACCACCCAATATCTTTCCCAGTGTTTGCCTTATGTAAGTATATGCAGCAAAGCAGAGAAACACATAGAACAATGCCATAGAACATAGAACAATTTTTTTATTTTTATTTTGTAACACGCTTCAGTGAACACATAGCAAACTATAGGGCTGGTGACCCTGACTATCAAGTAAGGGACCAAACATATTACCAACATATCACTGGCTTATCAATTAGGATTATCACTGGAAGTGAACTAAAACATGATTACAAATTAAGTACCACTAATTTGAAGAACCTAAATAAGAATGCTCCATGACATTTTTCTGAATGTCTCCTATGGAAAATGATAGGGATGGTCTAATAAAGTACACTGCCTGAACTGTGTGCACTCATGTTAAGACTACCATAAAAGCCCTTCTCCAGCCAAAGTGTTTGGTACTGGCTGTTGTTTTGCACCTCTCAAAGATTTCATAGGAATGCATCTCAAAGGCTTTGTTTCCATGTATGTAATGGGTGAAACATTTAAATAGGAAATGAAGAAAGAAGTCCTGTTTGAATATATACAAATATATATATAAGTGAAGCATGGTACACATACCTCTATAACAGGCTTTTTGATCTCAGTATCAAATGAGTACCCTTCAGATTTCAGTTTGCTGTAGTCTGCTAAACAAAGAGATCATTTTTTCCTTTTGCCCTTCTAAATAAGGTCGTATGTGTCCCCATCTTTAAATTCATGTTTGAAAAAAAACCCCCACAACAACTGTGTTAAGTTTTCACACACCATTCTGCACCATAAGTAAGTATTCTATACTTTGCAGGTACAGATAATATCTATACACTCCTTCGGGCACTAGACACATATTGTTCTGCTATGCACCAATATGTTATTTGATGTTATTGTTCTGCTTTTTACTAGTGTTTGAAGCAGGCTTCTTTTATGTCAATGCTGGTTTCTGGCCTATAAAATGACATATTTAACCCATTTAAATACACCACTACACTCTGCACAGCATATCAGTTATCTGTATCATCTATTTATTGAGTTTCTAAAGTACCGAGCAACAATGAAAGTCCACTCAATCATTGCAATCAATCAGATTTTGTTATTGTTCTGATTAAACTAAAATGATCAAAGCGAGAATGGTTTGTATGGGTAGTTCCATGCTCTCTCATTAAAACATCACCTCTGTCTTCTCCTTTCAGGCCTGTAGGGAAATAAGGGGTTAAGCAAACCCACTGCCTGTTAATCCGGTGCCTCTGACACCTTATATATAAGGTGGACCCCTTCGCCCCACTGTCTAACAGTAACTCACTTCCTCAAGTGCATATCTACCCAGTGATTATTTTGTTATACCTATTGTTGCTGTAATTAATGTTTACAACCTGAGAATCCTAATAAACCTTGAAAAATACAGCTCTGCATTTTATGTCACTTTATGTCACACACAGACATTTTAATGTTATCCTAAGACATTGTGAGTTTGTACAGTCTATGATGGCAAGCAGAATTGTACAGATTCCTGGTAACAGTACTAGCAATCTTATTCTGCCCAGTATCACTAGTGTACAGTATAGGGGTGTGTTGTCAGTACTGTCAGTCCTGTTAGTTATACAGACTACAGTCATTTAGACTCCCATCAGGTATTCATCTGCTGTATTTCATTCCAGAGGTTAATGTTCACTTCTATTATTTGTTCCTGTTTGGGCTGTTAAGTATACAAATAATACCCCCACCAAGGTTAATGTAACAGCAACCATCAAAAAGTATCTCAATGCATAGTCAAAGAGGATCTCAATGCATTCAGAAGGCCACCACAGAGTATGCAGTGAAGATGGCAGCTTCCTAGGACGTGGCAATGACAGGAACCTATTATAGATACTGATCGTGTAATAACACCGGAATTGATAATATGGAAATAATAAAAGCAGATTCCCCCATTGCAGGTAAGCAGACATATCAGCAAAAGCAGGTAAGGATATACCACAGTTGCTAAAAGCCTTTTAGCTAACAGATAACTATTTTTCATGTATGGTACTGTATGATGAATGAGAAGGAATAATACTTTCATATAGGCATTAAATAATAGTGCTTGGATTTAGAAATAAACGTATACTGAAAACACTGAACAATATGAATACAAAAAATGTTAAATGTTACAAATATTTAAACAATGTAACACCATAATTAAGACATACCGAAAGAAAAGGTCATAAAAATCTCCAGATCACTATGATAACAGTAGGCTAGTTTGTATCTAGGCGTGTTTGTTAGCTGAGGTTTAGTAAAATGCAGGTTGTTCTGGTTTTCAGAAGAATTTTTTAAAATAGCCCAGCCTGAAACTGGAAGCAAAACTCATGCAAACTGAGGCAAAATGTCAGAGTTTTAGGACTAGGAAGTATTGACTCAATATTTCACATTTTCTGTGCTAACAAATGTAAAACTGTATTTTTTTTTATTCCTTATCTAATGGATGCACAAAGAGAATATACACTGGCAGATATGCATGTCACATAGCAGAGCAGTGCTAAATAGGAGAAGCAAGATTTCACAGCTCTGCTTTAGTCATAAGCTCCCTCCTCACTCCCTCTGCTGCTGCAAATTGGAATTGCAACAGAAAGGCTTCGTTCACACTTTGGACCTGATCAGTTAAAGCCTGACAAGACAAGATGATCCAGAAAACTTGGAATTGATTTCCTAAAAACTATTTGCTATTATTTGGAAAATGCTTTCAATCCTAGACCAGATCCAATCCAGGTTTGCTGGATCACCTGGGTTCTCTCATGATAACCTTTCTTCTCCAGTCTTGGAGAGCTTTAAGTGGAGCTTTATGGAGAGCATAATTCAGGCCTATTGCGGTGCAGTGCATTACATAGTCTTGTAGTCTAGTACAGGTACACATTGAAAACAATGCCTGATGCCTATGACAATGAAGTAAAATGCTGAAACCTTACTTTCTCTAAAGTTTTAGTGCTAAATGATTTCTCAAACATTTTTTGAAGTGCCAAATACCACAGGGCCCATCAGGAAGGGTCTATATGTAGAAAATCCACACAAATGCAAGGACCCAAATTTTTTAACTCAAGACATTCTGCTATCACCTCTTCCCCAGGTAAATAATGCACGTACCATCTTGCCTGTCCATATGATCTAAAAGAAAATGTAATATACCACACTGGGTCACCTTCTCCCATTGCCCCATGGTCCAGGTCTGATGCCCACATGCCCACTGGTGGACAATGATACAGCTCAGTTCTGACTTGAAGGAGGGAGAAGATCAACATGGCCACTGACCATATATGAAGGAAACTGTGGGGCACCCATACACCTTTCTTTCATGGTCAGCAATAAAGTTTTTTTTAGCAATTTGTGCTATAAGTAGCCCTTTTGTGGGATTAAACAATATGGGCTGCCACTTCCCATGTGTGTCAGTGAGCCTTGGTGATCAGTGAACCCATTGTCTACTTTTTGTCTTTCTTTGGACCAATTTCGTAGGCTCTATCCCACCCTGTCCTGCCATCACAATTTGATCCCTGTCCAAATTACTCAGATATTTTGACTTGGACTTTATAATCAGATCATTATTAGTATTCTTTTCAGCTGTCAGTGGTTTTAATGCTTTAGTTGGTCAATGTATATAACAAGAGCAGTAATAAAATCATTAAATAATAGTTGCATAATGGACCTGAATGTATAATAATAAGTACTGTAACCTTAAATTTCCTAAGAAGTACTGGATCTTTCAGTAGAATGAGGCTTCTGTTAGTCATGGTTGGTGTCAGTGGTTTTAGCTGTCAGATGTGGTCATGTGGTGTAAATGACAGGTCAAAGTACTGAGCTATCAGCAGAGTCCAGGAACATTTGCTTTTCCTCCAACAACCACAATAGTTGACAAAAAATTCTGGAAAGTTATTGCATGCAAGGAGGACAAATTCAAATGATGATATGTTGTTCAATGATAAAACAAAACTACAAGACACACAAGAACATCAGGAGAACTTAGACAATAATAAAATTAAATGATAAAAATATAGAACAGAAATAGGAAAAAAATAAAGGAAGCCTAAATTGAAGGTTACCATTGCTGACCTCCCTACCTGCAAGTTACCTGGATATCATACTGAGCCTCTGTGTTTACTTATTTCCAAATACCTGACACTGAACTGGATTGTAGATCAGAAGTTTTAACAATGTACAGTTCACTAGGGATCCAATATGTTCAGTCACTGGCTGAAATAATATACAGCCAGGGACTGACTTGGATCCCTAGTGAACTGTATAATGTACGATTATTAAAGAAGAACTGTTAGCAACACATCAGAGCAGATCATATCATTCCTTGTTTAGCCAGTATTAGAACCATTAGGCAGTGTTATATACCTGATTCATACATACAGATCTACGGACGATACTGATTTATTCTTTTATGTACCAGCACGGTTAGTGGGCACTGGCTAAAAATGCAAACCATTAATTCATTGTATGTTTTTTCCTGTACTGCTACTTGATGTACACTGTCCAAGTAAGTATTGAAGATGTCTTCCAAACAGAGGTAAAAGAAAAAGGTTAGGAATCTATTACAACATGGTTTGCATCTAATAAAAAACATTTGAACCTGAAAATGATATGGTTAATGAGTCTTAACAAACTCAGATTGAGGTTTAGGGCACCAGAAAATGCCCTCATTAAATAAACATTTGGACATCCAGTCCTATAAACCGCATGTTCACAACAACAGGGATGACTGTTTTTCATAAAGCTGGCTATTATTAGTTACTGAAGCTATCTGCTACTGGCAGGAAACCTTACCCAGGCCATGTGGCAATCACCTGGGCTTAGCCATGGCATGCTGCAATGCATTATCAACCACCATCTGTAGTGGTGGATGGGGTCTCTGCTACTTGGTGTCCATCAGATTCCAGTCTCCAGTGGCTGGCCAGTGATACATAGGAGCAAAAAGGAATGTAAGAAAGCACAGCCAATGGAAGGGTGGATCCAGGCTAGGTCCAAGCCTGATAGTAGTAGTCCTGAGCTGTCTCATGACAGGCAGATCAGTCAGACAGGTTAAGGTTATGGCAAAATGGTTAGGTACACAGAACACAGTTAGGAACAGGTGATCAACCTCAAAGTGTGGGAGCTTTGGGCATATATCAGGAGATGTTTATAACTGTCAACAACTTCTAAGCCTAGGAGGAGTTTTCAATGCTTCTCTAGGTCCCATGGAATGCAAAGATGCCAGAAGCACATCCCTGAACAAGACAATAAAGCTGTAACATTACAATGACTGACAATTGTCAGAGTCAAAGTCTTCCAAAAAGTAAACAACTCTGTAGTAAGGACTATTCTAACCTTGGGGAAACAATTATAATGATGATCCCATTTGAACTGGTTGTCCACCAGTTGTCTATATATGTATAGCATAATTATAATTATATAGTATATTAAGTTCATTTAACTGATTCAAACTAAATTGTAGTCAACTGATAGACATTCAATTCAAATTTTAATCTCATTCCAAACTCTTCAAATTGTGTATCAATACATATTAACACAGACGGAGGATCAGATCACTCACTGATAGTAGTCACAGCCTTGGAACAGGACTTGTAATAACTTACTATATAACAAGAGTGGGCACTGGACTCATAAGCATGGTCACAAGGTTAGATTAATAGACTTATTGGTGACCAATGACCTATATATGGTACATCATCTACAACTTAGTGTGTTAGTTATACCATGGTGTACAGTATGGGTGTGTCTTGTCCAGGAAAGACATATATTTGGTTTCCTGCCTTCTCTTACACATTTCTATGTTCTTATCATTTTGTGACACTCTGCTGTTATCATTTAACTTGGGCTAACCAGCGTCATCACCAGCTCAGTGTCTGAGTTCCCAGGACTAGGAAAGCTGCCTTGTCTAGGGGTAAGTCTTATTACTATTACCATTTATTGAATATGTTTATGGGTTTCATTATCTTCGCTGATTACTTTATTCAAATTTTGTTTTATAAAATTGTTACCAAGGTGCAGATAAGTCTTTTTCTATCTTCTTACACCAATAACATAACTGCAGAATACAGTGCAATGAAAACAACATTCCTTTTTCACAAGTCATAAGGCTTGATTTACAATGTGTATTCTTTTTTTCAGACATTTTACTGTCAATTCCAAATCACAATGGGCTCAGATGAAAATACCAGTTTTTCCTAAAAAAAGCCTTACCCTGAATTTGCCTATTAAACCAATACTAAAACCAATAATACCGATACAAATACTAGCTTAGAGTTTAGAATTATTTCCTATTTACTTACAATATTATAATGATGATACTAACACAGGCAGCCTTATTCAATAATCGATAAAAGAGACAGGGTGCTACATGGAAGTACAGAGGCTTGAAATTTGACTAGTACAAGTTGATGGGTTGTTGTGGGTACTGGCAGTTTTTTTTTTTTAACTTAACGAATTTACTACTAAGTTTGTGTTTCCTGATGATTGTAGAGCTTTTGTCCTGACTTATTGGGAGGTATGTTGGATCGCTGCAGTTGTAGCTAAAAGCAGGGGAACATGCACAAACCTATCATTTTAAATTAACCTTGGAATAATGTGCATTTTTTTCAAAAAATTATTTAGGCTTTGGTATATTTTTTAGTATTTAGTATATTTTAGTATATTTATGTTAAATATTGTGTAAGGTTAACACAAATTTGTTCTTTAAATCTTTTGCTTGGAAAAGGATTGCAATAAAGGAGGATATGGTACCAAATGTAGAATGAAACTGGTTAAGTTTTTTAAGCTTTTACAATAATTTCAAATGATATCCTCATCTACTTTAATCTCTAGACAGATGGAGGTATTTAGGCACTCATAAGAATCAGTATCTACTCCCTGGACTGAGATGCTGACTCACAGATAACTCAGTTTAAATTGCAAGGCCAGCTTAGATCTTGGCTGTGTTGTAAATGTCTGACACAGAATAACTCCTTGCTGTGGCCTCTCACTTATGACTTGCTATAATGCTACAATATTTCATTCTGGTCACCAGGGAAGAGGACACTGAAAAAATACTTACCTCTGCCTTTAGCAGACTGATGACATTTTAGCCCAAGGACTCCAATCACATGGAGAACCAGGATTTTTTCTAAATGATAAAAATTGCCACTTTTACGAATGTTATACTGTTGCTATATATTGTGGTATTTATGTAATTCAGTTTGGTGGACTTGAAAAGGTCAACTCAAAGAATAGCTTTTTGTTCACTGAACAATTTAGTGGAGGCTATTTTGAATATAGAAAGCACTCTTGTTTAATACTAAAGAAAATCTAAAGTCACAGTACTTGCATTAAAAATTATTAAATAGGAAGAAGCACACAATAGATATTTAAAAAAAAAAAAAAACAGTTTTTACTTAAAAAAATGTGCATTTATGCTGTCAGTCTGTGCAAAGGCCACATGTGGTTTTAGCTTATTCTGGCTGAACACTAGAGGGCAGCAGATTAGCTGTAATGTCAGCATCCTGCCTATAGGTAGACTATATGCCATGATTCCTAGCATTGTGTATCATAGATGAGGGTGTTCACAGTTGTATTCTCAGCTCTGTACAGAAAGAAATAGAGGGGCAAAATGGCAAAAATAGGTATTGTAATAATAATGAAATCTCACAATACAATACATTTTATATATGATAAGCACATCAAACTCATATCTAACTGCAGCCCTACCCCCCTAATCCTCACCTTCTCATTGGATCATCTTATACTATCTGAACAAGGCATCAATCATTTGGGCAAACACTTCATTCCTATACTGGGTGAAAATGGACCCATCTACATATATATCAATAAGATGCAGAGCCTTACCTAACAGTACCCAACACCTGTACGACCACCCCTGAGGAAGCCTGTGTCAGGCGAAACGTGTCGGGTCTTTGCGGTCTCATACTGGCGAGCTCCAACTTGTGGATACTGTAATTTATGAACTTTTCTATTGGTAAACCACCCATTGCTAGCTACTGTCTAGTGCCAATTACTTTTGATGCTTTGTTATTTTCCTATCATAGGAGTTTGATGTGTTTATAATATATGAAATGTATGGTATTGCGAGATTTGATCATTAATAGAATATCCATTTTTGCCATAAGAACCCCTCTGTTTCTTTCTGTTTTTCTTAGACTTATGTCGGGGTTGGCAACCACCCAACCAAACGTATCTTAAATTACTAATTCATTGAGAAAAGCTACCACTACATTTACTACTTACTCACTTTCTTAGCTACAAATAAAGACATTCTGAACAGAGCATGAATTGTAGCCACAGGAATTTAGAATATGTAGGTCTCTGCAAAGGATATAAAGTATTTTTGGGGCCTAATTAAACACAAATTTTAAAAACAGCTGGGGAAAAGAATGTATTATTAGGACACAAAACACATATGATTTTTTCTGCTTTGTCCTTTGTTTTCAGACATAATCATGAAGCTGTGTTTATTACTACTCTTGGCCTCCATTTCCCAGGCGGTATCTAGATGCCCTTCTCCGTGCCGCTGTAGTTCTGGAACTGTGGACTGCAGCAATATGAAACTTGCCACCCAGTCCCTTCCAGCCTCATTTCCCGCTTCCACAGAGGTGATCCGCCTTGAACAAAACAACCTAAACTCAATCCCCAATGGTGTCTTAGACCGTCTTCCTAATCTGCGTGAAGTTTACTTGAAACATAACCCCTGGCACTGTGATTGTAACATCCTGTACTTGCGTAGCTGGCTACAAGCACAGCAGAAGAGATCGCAGTATCGGGAGGTCACCTGTGAATCTCCGGAGCCATTGAAGGGACGGGTCATCATGTACCTGACGGAGGACGAGCTTGTGACCACCTGCCAGTACTGGTACTGTAATCTTGCCCTGGTTTCCCAGCTTTGTCTTTGTATTTTCATTATCGTTCAGGGCATCCTGCTTATTTTTGTTGTTTTCTCTTTGCGCCGCTTCCAGAGGATTGCCAGGGAGGCACGTCGTACAGCCAAAGAGCTGCAACAGAACTCTGAGCCCTATGCCTATGACAACATACCGTTATGCAACTACAATAGGACTTAAAAGAAAAGAGATTTCATTAAGAATATGTCCTCCAATTATTTGCTGCACGTCCTCCATGTTTTATTATTGTTTTTTATGCTCAGTTAAACCAAATTATATCCACAAAACACACAAAGGAAGGCAGCCATGCATGGTGTCATCTGATAACCTTTAAGTCTACCGACAACCATCAATGTCATCTGGCTAAACCAGAACATGGAATCAGAAGGCCACAAACACAGAATGACTTAGAAATCCAAATCTGCCAAGAGCATCCATTGAATGTAACTAACAGCCAACTCTGAATGTCAGAATCCGAACCAATACTTACCAAACTATTAGGCTGTGCAATGATATCCAGGGCACCCTCTTAGTGGGAGGACACCACAATTATATGTGTAAGATATGTCATGCTCTGTAAACAGTTAACAAGTTGTTTAATAAGTTTTCAAGTTCATCACACACAAGCCTGCTCTTGTGATAAAAGCAAACATTTGTTGGGCCACACAATTGGCTCGCCAAGACTGGAGAAGATAGACTATCATCGGTCAACTTGGGTGATCCAACAAACCTGGACTAGATCTGGTCTAGGATTGAAAACATTTGCCAACTAATAGAAATTATTTTTATAAAACTAAATTCAGGTTTGCTGGATCACTCTCACAATAGTCTATCTTTGCCAGAGCTTTAATAAATCAGACCCAATGCTTTTTCAGTCATCTAATATTTCCCTACTGATATTCCTTATCCTATTGTAAAAACCTTGCCTTGATGATGCTCAAACCTGTGCATCTGCATGGACAATCTAAATCTGTTTGATCACACGTTGGAGCTGAAAACTAGGCAAACAGCCGAATATGCAGATGGAAAAATCATATTTTAGGTACTGCTGTATAGTAGATCACAAAACCTTGATATTAAGGTTAATTAGGGTACCTATACTGCTTGCATTTAAACAGATTTATTAATGTCTTAAATATGTCCAAGCTGCTTTAATTTCTAACTTTTATATCTGTCTGAAGTTCACTTTTACATCCACTTGCACTGTTGTAGTAAATGTCTGGTAAAATAGCAGGTTCTTGTCATTTCATGTATTACAATATGGATTTTGTAATCCATATTGTAATAAATAAACATATCAGAATAACATTTTCATACTAGAACCATAAATCAATGAACACTGGTTATGTATTGTATCTTCACATAGATATTCTTAGTTTAGAGAAAAGTTTATACTTGTACCTAAATGTATTTGGGGAAACGAATGATCTCAGTGTTATACAATTTATATTATACTTTGCTAAGTAGAAATGATTGAGCAGAATAATGTCGTACACAGAATTAATGATGTCATTTTCTAAAGACTTTCCCCTGTCTGCTGCTGTCTATTGTCACATTTGTATATAGGCTAACATTTCACAATTTCACATGCTATGATCGTTTGGTATAGATCAGGGGTCGGCAAACTCCGGCCTTTATGCCAGATACGGCCTAGCCAGTAGTTCGTTCTGGTCTAACGCCCTTGGCCGATCCAGCCTAATGCTGGGCAGCAACCTGCGGCTCTGGAGCCACGGGTTGCTGGCGGATCAGCCAGGGGGCATTAGGAACTACTGGAGTCAGAGCCGCTGAAGCTCCGGTGCCGCCCCCCTGCAGTGGCTCCCCTATTTACCGTGGACGGCATTGATAGTTCCGTCGCCGCGGTAAATAGGAAAGGCTTCCTGAAGGGAAATCCCTCTCCTCTGCAATGCATACGGAGGAGAGGGATTTTACTTCAGGGGGCGTTCCCTGGTGGTGGGTGGAGCCATTAGAGCGGGTCCGGCCTAGTGTGCTCCCGTCCTCCCCATAAATGGCCTGGTGGCCATAAAACTTTGCCGACCCCTAGTATAAGTTTAGGTAAAATTTGAATATGATCTACCAAATCATTTTATTGCTAAATAGTTGATTGAACACCTGAATACTCATTGCAGGTGAATAATATTTCTCTTAATAACACAAATAGTGTCCACATTGTATTTTATTGAATAAAAGTTTCTTGGGACTGTTGACACAGAACATTTGATAGGTGGAATAATATTGTTTTCTGAGTTTTAGATTTTTAGAATGGTTAATCATATGACCTAGGGTGAGGAGGTACGTCAGATTTACCCCATTACCTTCCAGTTTAGCATGCAATTAGCTGTTTTATTTTTAATAAAATTTATTGATTATTGTGTGTATAGATAATATTTGTAAAATGTACCTACAATGTATTTTATTGACTTGAACGACCTATTTCACTCTGTATCTGAATAAATACCTTTATATGATGCTATATGTTTGCTATGAGTATTCTCTCTTTTATTGAACCTCTGTGATAGCAAAAATACCACAAAAGTAGCTGGGTGAGGAAGGGTAAAGAGTATTTATGGGTCAACACTTCTCTATTAGTCCAGCACAAATCTGATCTTCTCTATGTCATTATGGCACCCATGCTTTCTATGCAGGACTTATTGTTCTTTGCAACCAGTGGTCCTCTCCTGTGTAGGCCTGTAAAAGTTTCTGTTATTATAGTTGATCTCCAATATACTGTACTGCAATACATGCTAATGATCTGTAATGAACTGTATTGCTATCATGTGCAGGCGTCCATCCATGTTTTATACATATTTCAATTCATTCCACTAACACAAGAATGAAAGAAAAAAAGACACTGAGCACAGGCTTTGATATAGAGATAACTACTAGAGACCATGTACAATGTGTATATAGATTACAACAAATACAATATGAAACAGCAAGAAAACTAAACACACAAAATCTCCATAAAAATACATTAAAAATTCCAGTAAATGTTACAATAGCTCAAAATATGTACCTGATGAAAATACAATATAGCACACATTTAAATGTTTTTTTTTGACTAAGGAACTTATGAAGTCTATAAGTCTATACTGTTGTGTCTCTGGGGCTTGGAGTGAAGGGACAGCAAAAGGAAATTTAACTTGATAGAGGTTTTTAAAAGCCTCTCTCTCTGTATTAAAATAATAACTTTGTTTTGCTATCTGTACACTTTAAGCAAAATTGTATGTAAAATATCTAAAATTTCAAGGGGAATTTTAAACAGTTAAATAGTTTTTCAAATAAATATTCCTGGTAATTCTACACACTCTTTTATTTGTCTTTTCATTTCCAGCATGATTGAGGTTTTTTTTGATAATTGCTACTTTTTATATGTGAGTTGATAAATAATCATTTCTGTAATACCATGAGAAAATACAGATTATCAATATAAAATCTACAGATTGTCTTTGTATGCTGGGACATATTAAACATAATAAAGGGAACAAATGTTGTTGCATCAATAGGCCACTAGAGGGAAGTATAAAGTAAGAGTTACCAATATATCACAGTTCTCTGGACATCACAGGTTCTCCAAACAAAAAAAGTAACTTTCCAAACATATTTAAACAGGCACACATTGTTTCTTCATTTAAACAGTGGCTACACAAATAAAGATGATATATTTCAAATATACAAAGAACATGTGTCTTTTCAAACATGTATTCCACAAAAAAATAAGCACACCCTTGGCACTAATATCTGCTATTGCACCCTTTAGCAAAAATGACTTCACCTATATGCAAAATTCCTTCAATTACCATATGTTTGTATGTTTTCCTACATGTAGAGCTGAGACCAGGTCAGTTCACAACCCCACCATTTGATTTTTTGATCCTGTGACCATGTGCTAGTGTGCTTTAGATCAGTGGTCACCAACCTTTTCAGTCCCGTGGACCACTAAAATTACCGGCTCCTTACCAAGCATGTGCGGGGGGCCGGGTGTCAATCAAAGGGGAAGAAACCCCGCCATCGTGACATAACCCCGCCCACTCTCTCCCATCGTAGATCTGAGCCTGTGATGGGAGAGTGGGCAGATTGTGTCCAAGGACACCACCCGCCTACTTCCCTGAGCCTGGGATTTGTACGTGAGACAGGCTCTGGCCGGTGTGGTCCGCCAGTGGGATCCTTCTCCTCTTGCCCGGGGGGCACCAACCAGAGCCACGGACCACCAAAATTTTCATGCGGACCACCGCTTGGCGACTGCTGCTTTAGAATATTATTTTAAAAATATATTTTGTATGTAAAACATTATACAGATGGCTCTCCACTCTCCTCAAGCACACTTTAATATAACTGGATTACAAACTGCCCAGTCCTTGAAGCAGGCCCAGACCATAGCATTTCCTTTACCAGGCTTCACAGTTGGTGCAACGTTCTTGTTCTATAAATGCTGTTTTTGGTTTGGACCAAACCTCTGTTGTTACAATAGCCAAATAACTCTATATCAGTCTAAATCGTGCTTTAATGTGCTTTTTGGCTTTTTCTGGCACACTTCCTTTGCAGGTTAAATCAATATGTTTCTAATTGTAGATTACTGCACTGAACTGTTGCAAGGGCAACATAAAGATACTGCAATATAACTTTGAGGTTCTTGGAGACTTTTTGCATCATTCAGCTTTTTAGATTTGCTGGGCTGATGGACAAATTAGCAAATTACATAGGCATTCACAACTTTCTTTTTGAGGGCATTAGAGAGCTCTTTTATTCTTAGTATGATGGCATCACACACATCAGTAGCAGACCCCTGATATACAACGTCTAAATAATAGTCCCATCACCCTATGCCCATAGGAGGTTTTTATAATAGATCTTCTAATATAAGTAGAATATTATATTGAATTGTTAGGCTTTAACATAGTGTTAGGACCTAAGCTCAAGGGGTAGGTTATGTTTAAAGTTAGGGGATGGGGGGTAATTTTTCTGCACACATATTTAGGATTTCTGTAAAAGTCAGCAGTAAATTAATTCACAAATGTCAGAAAATGACTTTAATGACCTATGCCAGAATCTGACCTGTATGTGGCCCTCAAGGGCTGCTGTTTTAGATAATAAAATACTAGCCTGCAGATTAAGGTCATATGTGTTTAGGGTCAGGTTAGGTTTTAGGAGTCTTGTTTTAGGGTAAGTTGTGTGTATGTTTACTGCAGGGTTACAGGGTAAGGAATAATTAAGGGACTAGGCAAGTGAGGATTAAGTGTTAAAGTCAGCTTTAGGCTCAGGGGTTTGTTTTTGAACTTGAATAGCCCACTTTCAAGAACTGCCTAGCACCGGGTATGGAAAAAAACTTGTATGTCTGAAAAAGGTGACTAAAAACTTTCATTAGTCAGGGAACACAAAATTCCAACAATGCAATACGGTCATCATTGGAGAGACCCCATACTGCATTATGAGTTGACCCGGGAGTAAGGCTACCTATACACGTGCAATAGTTGACTTTGGAAATGAACAATTGACGACCGATTGGCCGATAATCCTTAACAAAAAAAGTGCACAATCACTGGCCAATGGCACAGACGAACGAGGAAAGTCGCTGGAAACAAGCGTCTGTCCCGGGGATCTGATTGGGCGACGATTGTTCACAATCTATTGTGTGTACGGTCGTTCAGTGATCGTGGATTGTTCTGTGATACACTTTCTCCTATACATGTCATTTCCTGCATCGCTCAAGCGATCGTATCCAGCGTGTGTACATTATTGGTGGATTATTTTTGAACGATTGTTTCGTTACAGCATATAAAGAATTGTGCACAATATGATCGTTCAAAATAATCATGCATAATGGTTGATCGGTCGTCAATCGTCTGTTTTGCAATGACAATTATTACACTATGTTATAGGGGTCTATTAATTATTAGGTTAAATTTAGCCTAAGTCATAGAGCTCTATTTATGAAACAATGAATCAGACATTCCCTGGTGGAAATCAATTACTGCCATTGAAATAGGTAGACCTGGAAGATTCCCATGAGGGAATGTCTGATTCCCTATTTTATAAATGGAGCCCATCGTTTTTTACCTGAAACCATTATTGAGGACCTCATGTAAGGTGTACCCAACTTTGAGAGCTTTTTGTGAACACATGTATTTGTAGTTACATTTTGCTGCCTAATTGTAGGCTTTGTGTCAATTTTCCATGCGTTGGTCATATTTACTGAGCAGTTAATAATAATAATAATAATAATAATAATAGTGATCATTTAGATATTGTTCAATATTGTCCCCGTATATAGGCACCTGTAATAATGAGGAATCCATCAGGACTATAAAACAAACTGGAAACTTAGGGCTGGCAGCTCATTGTTTTATTTGTAGCCCTTGTTCACTTGGCATATGTGGCACAAGGATCTCATCTAATCATTAACAAACAGCCACAAGCTTTCCTTTCACACGTTCCAATTAATGAACAGATTTACATTATGTGTAATTTGTAGTAACAGATCATTTCAAAGGAGAGACTGTACTAACAACAGATGATATGTATTTATCTTGGTGTGCAATGTGTCTGTAAATATCAGGAGTGTGTGCACATGTTTATATACAATTGCTTTAAGTGTATCGGAGGAAGTATAAGTGTTTGCGTACAATATGTTTGTATATATCTGTGTGGAAGTAAGTGTTTGCAGACGATACATATCTGTGTGTACAAAATTGTAACATGCCAGTCTTCTTCTGTCATCCTTGCACACTCCTTGGCTTGGTCACCTTGCCTGTCCTGTCACCTAGGCCTCTCTGCAGCTGACATGCCTGCAGGATGCTCCTGTCCCATGTGACAGCTGCTTTGTCCCCTGGTGATGAATGGCTTCCCAGCCAGGCTCTGTCCATTGTCCCCTGGCCTATGGCTCTCACCTCAAAGATCACTATCACTGTCCAACAGCATAGGATGCACATCTTCCCTACAAAGGCCACCAGCCTGAGCATCAACCTTTGGAAGGTGGAGCTCAACCTGTTTACTGATAACTATGGCATTCTACCTTTATCTCTAAGCAAATAGGAAAAGTCAGGAACCCATTCAGCAAGTGCCATGTAAAGTTCTCTCTATTATAGGTCTAATCAAGCACTCATCTTGTATATCAACAATCCATCAAAACCAGGACCGGTATTGTTCTACCACTGAAAAAAACACAAGTACATTGCTACACTTGTTGCGTCTGTATAGGGGGAAATGACACAAAGTAAAGAATTTTTTTTCTTTACTTCCTTCCCTGTACCTAATCTATGGGTCATCAGATCATTGTCCATAAAGAAAGTGTAAGAAGGGGTCACCCATGCTTGTATTTAGGATTGTAATTTCCCACTGTAAAAATAAGAAACAAATTAATATCTATATATGAGAAAACCATACATTTGTTTAATAAACTTTTCTACACAGGTAGACCTAAGATCATATAAACTATAGTTATAAAAGTTTCCATACTTTTGTGGCATTTGACACATTGTATATATTTGTCATTATGCCAAAGCTAGATTATGGCCCACTTAATGCAGTCATGTTCCAAAAATACTATGCCTATATCAGTAAGATGATAAATCACATTGTATTTTTCAATTAATAATTGTTTATTGATTATTATTTGCATTGCTAATTGCATTTTATAAGACATGATTTATTCCACAATGACATTTTTATCTCAGTCCTAAAAATGTACCCATTGGATGCCCATTCTACTAAACCATAAACTGATTCCTTTCAGATAATGATGGAAGGAACAAGTTCATCAGTAATATGATTTTCCTCCATGTCCCTGGGCTTCCCGATCACAGTGAGCTGTTCTGGAATCCTAGGATTAGAAGCACTTACTCTTCTTTAAGCACACTCAGGTAAAATAGTCTTTAACAAAGCTATAATATAGTGGAGGATTAGGTATGGCAGGTGACCCAGGAAGCAGGAAAAATGAAGTCCTACTCCTCAGCCTACTAATATACTGCACTAATGAGGACATATATATGACTTTGTAGAGAGCATCCAGCTGTAGGAGTTGATCACAAGGTTAGAAGTGCTGTACAATGGTATATTAGAGGTAGTTGGTGATTGCTGCATATATATGGTGACAATTAGGTGCTGATATAGGGAGATAAAATAAAATTACAATATATATATATATATATATATATATATATATATATATATATATATTTTTTTTTTGTTGAGATTCTCTTCTCTGTTTTTTTATAATTTATTGTCAGAAAAGTTCATTCCCATTGTTAAAGATAAAAACTGAAAAAACAAATTCAACATGAAGAATCACACAAGTTGAATACAGAATAAACTTTACATCAAATGATATCTAGCTCTTTATTGCCTATGTAAGAGTGAAGAAATTAAATCTATACACACATTCTCTTAAATAATAATTTAGGAATTTTATGATTGAAGGTATTCAAGCTGTTCATGCAAACACTAGTGTATTTAACAAACCTGGTACAGGTTTATTGGGAGTTTGTGCTGTGTGAGTAAGTGATAACCCGTTCCCCTAGTCAAAGTAGTCCATTGAACCAAGGACCTGTTCCTAGACACAATTTATTGCAAAGTAAAATCAAACAAGTGAAAGAAAGAAAGTGACATAGAAAAAAAAGAGGTTAACATGTAGGAAAAGTTTGTTTTATTTTATTAATATATTGTGTTGTGTTGTGTTGTATTGTAGACAGATTTCCTAGTATATTCTTATATTATATTCCAATGATCCATCTATTATCCTAATCTAATTATTAGGAACTGAGCATTCAGTTTATTTATTGGCCTTTTTGCATATTGTTTTTCTGTACTGAATAGCTATGCCATAATTATTGTAGGTAAAGAGTATTGTACTGTTTGAACCCATGTATATCTCTATTTTTATATCCACTAATAAAAAGTATTAAAATAAAAAATACAGAGGATCAGAACTTGCAATTTACATAATCTCTCATTTAGGACTTTACCACTTAGACCACGGGTGTCCAAACTTTTTGCAAAGAGGGCAAGATTTGATGAGGTGAAAATGTGTGGGGGCCAACCATTTGGCACCTACTCAGGGTTAGTGTAGGCGTGGTCTGCGTGGGTCCCGCACAGCACACGCTCACCAGGGTGACGTGAGGGGTTCCCTGTGCACTGAGCTCGATGTCAGTGCAGGCTCTGTGCAGAGCACGTTCTTGGAATCAGAGTGCCCGTGGTCCGTGCGGGTCCTGCGCAGCACACACCTACTACAATGACATAGGGGATTCCCTGTGCAGACATGGGCACTCCCGTCCAGACGATTATGCCCGTCAAGTAGCAGGCCGATATTTGCAAGGCGGTTGATCAACTCTAATGAAATATAAAATAGCTTTTTGTACGCGTATATTTTATACTGTGGTCAACGAAACTGGTGGGCTGCATAATATTGATTTTATGACAGAGGTTGCAGGCCGCTTGAAATATGAACACGGGCCGCAATTGGCCCCCAGGACGGACTTTGGACGTGCTTGACTTAGACAAACCAAAATATGCTGAGAGGTATAAAGGTATCCAGGGGTGCCAACACAAACCTTACACAGGTTTCCAAAGTGTGTCTTGTGTGGATAGTATGCAGTCTGCTAACATGACTGCTGAGAAAATATCAAAAGATTTGGAAATTCCTAACTGCTTTCAATTACTTTTAGCTCTACTAAAACAGGTCTGGGTGTGTGGAAGGCGTGGTTAACTCCTAGGATCACATGAATAAAGTTTGTATACATCCTGCAGGCTTTATTCAAAGTAAATAGGTGCTTGCTAATTACTGAATGATTGTCACACAGTAACTTGACTAATATTTTACGACAACTTGTGTATTTGTTTTTTTCATGGCTTTAACATCCTAAACTGCAGGTTGCAAATTTAGAATTTCTTGCATGATGTTATGTTATACAACACACAAATCTCAGAATAAAGGGAGTAGTTCTGGCTCATAATGGTTTAGAGGGTATAAATAAATGTATATTATAATAAATGTTAACTATTATTTAACATGTGCTACTGTGAAAATGAATGCTGTTACATTATTATAATCAGCTTTACTACTTTGTAGTCACTTACTCTTATATACTTAGTTTGTTAGAACAATGGTATTTGGTAAAAATGATGTAGTTTGTAATATGCTAGCATTGTACAAATCTTGGCTTTAGGGCTGATTTATTAATACTCACCAAGATTGAAAAATACAATCTATCATGGGAGAACCTAGGTGATCCAGCAAATCTGTAATGGATTTCTTAAAAATCATTAGCTATTAGTTGACAAATGATTTCAGTGCTGGATCAGATCCATTTCAGGTTTGCTGGACCATCCATGTTCTCCCATGATAGTCTATCTCCAGTCTTTGGGAACTTTAATAAATAGTGGTCTTTGTGTTCAGATGTACAACACAGTCAAATTGGTTTGCAGTAGGTTGTGCCTACTCCTATGCTGTTAGAAATACAAAATTATAAAATGCCATCTGGTATTTTTTGATGCTCTTTAACCTTTCATGAGGATAACAATGGTAATTTTGAGAATTTTTTATTTTATTTTTAGTCTGTAGGTGAACATCCAAACCCTCCTACCACTAAAGGTAGAAATAATATGGAATCAGAAAACAGTGCACACCAGTGATTTAGCCAGTCTGCAATCACAATGTCCCTAGGTTGACCTCTATAAAAAGTGTACTTTGCTAGGAGTTGCGGGTCCCCTCTGTGACCTGGTCACCTGTAGAGATACTGGACTTACTGGGCTTCCTCTTAAGAGGGCAATGAAGCAGGAGATCACTGAGCCACTCAGACAGAAAGAGCCCTTCCCAGCTCACTACATCTGAATAGGGGAAGGAGGGACAGTGTGTGTTTATTTTACAGGGATCCTTTTATTGTTTTGATTTATGGCCTCAGGCCAGCAGGACTAATTGAGGAGTGGCCAGGTAAAATACACCTGCAAAATGGGAGCTAAAAAGTCACAATGAATGAATGTCTACACCGTGCCTGCTTGTTTGAATGTAGACAAAATATTTCTGGCTTGTGCCATGTATTGTTGAAGGCCATCCATCTATACATACATGCTTTTTTTCTATGTGTACCTATATACATTTATAGGTAAAGGAGGATCTAAGCCCATTACTATAAACATTCATGCTATAAGTTTAACTCTTTAGCTGCCACAATGCAGACTATTGTTGACAGCAAATAGTTAAATGATAGCTTGGTGTCAAAGGTCAGAGGCTGATAAAGGGAAGGTGCTTTTCCTCTGCATACCACACATTAAAGTTCTTCTTTTTGTACCTCTGCTGAAACCTAGTCACCTGTGTGGCAGCTCCTTACCTGGAACTGTCATCACCTCCTGTAATGCAGGCCTGCTCCAGCCAGCCATTGACTACCAACACAAGGAGGTTTTCAGCACTAGGATGGGCCAGTTCCCAGCTCATCGTCTCCTGTAGCTTTTAACTGCAGCACCTGGGCACTAACTTCAAATAAAAGCAATTTGCATAAAGGTATGGAGTAAAGGAACACATAAACACTGGACAGTCTGATGGAAGCATGTCTGTCAATGTGTCATTGTCATGGTGGGGAAAAATGGCCTTCTTGTTCCTGTCTAGGATACCAATCTGTCAGTGGAGTGTTTGGAGAGGGTCCCTGGGAAACAGCAATCCTCCTATAGGGACCCCCATTCCCAATTGGCAAGTAGCTCCCATGAAAAGCATTATTTATTTATTGACATTTTGTAATGGTGCTCATGAAAGTGAAGCAGGGTAGCTTTGAGTAATGATACCTTGGGTCATGGTAACGAGAATGAAGAACTATGCAGGTAGAGCCTCATTCCAATGAAAGCATAAAGGTTCAGACATCTACTATGCCACCCAAAGAGATGGTTTATGGTACAAAGAAATACCTGCTTAAGTATTTTAATGTATCTGCTAATCTGCTTTAGTATAAGCAGAATAAAGATATACTGAACTGTGCCTCCCAATAAAACTACAAACATCCATTGATGGAATAATTACTTGGTTAATTTATTAAGCACTGGCCACCACATCAATGATTTGCATTGTCTGATTCTACATGCAATAGTTTATAATATTGTGCATGCACATACATGACGGACAGATCTCTCCACTATAGCAACCATGAGAGTTTAATGTAGACAAAAGGGGAAATACTATATTTGATCTGTGGCACCCCACTCACCTAAAACTGAGTTGAAATGTAATCAAGAAATGAGAGGAAAAAGATGGGATAAAGTTTGGCAATATGATTAAATGTTTCTAAGTTTCCATAGGTTACCAATAGGATATATGCAATACAATTGTGTGATTATGATAAATCCTAGGTACTAGGTCTTGCCTCATTTAAATATCTGGGGGAATTTAGACAGTTGACTATATATAGAATTCTCTTATCATACAATAAATATTAATAAATGAATGAAAGGCGAAAAGAAACGCTAGACACCCCTTATCCCGATGCGTTTCACCTATTGGCTTTGTGAGGGATATTGTTAAGGCCCCTTAAGCTACAAAGTGAGTGAAGAAAAAAGTTGAATGTGTGTCTAGAACTATGAAGTAGTTAGTCTATGTGTTGTGGTCATATATGTTTTGGTGTAACTTGCCGCTTCAATTGCCACTATTCACTGCAACCACAGCCGTCTGGAAATGCGTGCAAAAATGGTTGAGTGGGAGTGGTTGGGAGCACAGTTGAGCCTGCGGTAGATTGCTCTGGTTAACTACAAGTCTGAAATGTGCCAAGTCTATTGATTTTTTAATTTTTTCCATTAATATATGGCTGTATTTATTATATGTAAAGTTTATTGAACTTTCTGTCTAGATTACTGAGGCTACTAGCACAATTATTAATAATATTAAACAGGATTTATATAGCTTATATTTTATACTATATGTATATATATATATATATATATATATATATATATATAGATAGATAGATAGATAGATAGATAGATAGATAGATAGATAGATAGATAGATGGATAGATAAATAAATAGATAGGAATACTGTGTGATAGTAGCTGACAAAGTCATTTCTATATTCCCATAATTACCTATTTTTATTTTTATTTGCTCTGAGCACATCAAATTATAAGACTAATTTAAACAAAATTTGATGAAGCTTGGCCAGTAACACTGCAGTTATATACACCTCACACCTACAGAGGTTCCCACACAGCCATTTTCAGCTTTAATCTATTAGGAACAGTAGATGTCCTGCGTTATCTTCCAACAAAAGTAAGAGGTTTATAATGAATAAAGAATTCAAAGACCTCCATTCAATGCATCAAATGTGACAGCAAGAGGAAGTCACTTAGGTTCTTATCACACATGTAAGTTAGGCCCTACCCTTTCCAAACTCACCCATCCACCTTTCTTTGGCCACTTGACTGTAAGCAGGTGTCTGCCTTGTTTTTATCAGCCAACAAATCACAGTTCAAATAGTGTAGCTGCTTTTCACCTTTGCTTGAACATGGTTTGAACTTTTGATGACAGGGACACTTACTAAAGGACGTGTCATCATTAGATAATCCCAGGATCTTTTCAAGAGCCTCTAGGGTTTAGCTATTGCCCCTGATGTTTCATAAATGTTTTGTATCCGACCAAAGAGGACACAAGTTAATACAACCTCTTCCAAACAGGTTCCATAGTGACAAAAGCATAAGCTGGCCGTGTACAAGGTTGCACCCTTTTAACCCTGTTATTAACAAATACTGACTGACATATGATATCAGCCAACAATAAAATAAATAAGTACTTTTCTTCTGCTACTACAGTATTACTGTGCTGAAAGAAATTGAATGGTGCTGACTTCTCCTAGCATTCAATGGCACTGTTCTTTAAACTATACAAAGCGCAGTACCAATGGTCTAACTTACCTTGTGGCAAGCTATTTCAGTGATTTACTTCTACGCTCAGCGTAATATTGGGCATATGAGCAGACGTGAGATAGATCGAAAATATTCAAGCAGCAAAAGTTCATTCATTTAAACATTCCCTGTACAATATTGCACACTCATATCACCAAGTGTTTATATGGTGCATGGATGGTGTACAGTGCAGCTCTTGGAAAGAACACCAATTAGATCTGTGTTTCCCAATCAGGGTTCCTCCAAAGGTTGCTAGGAGTTCCTTGAGCAGCGAGCAATTTGTGCCTCTCAGATCAGTTACCACTGACACCAATGACCTTTTTTTTGACTATCCATAAGGGTGACATTCTTCCCACTGCTCAGCAATGTACCACATTCTTTCCACTGACCACCATGCCAATGTACTTTGAGCTAGGGATATTGTTATTATTGTCAGGGGTTTAGTAAAACCTTAAAATTATTTTAATGGTTCCCCCATTAGAAACACTGAATTAGCTAAAGAAACCCAGCACAGGCAATTAAACCGCTGGGCGCCATCATCTCCTCTCCCCTTCTTCCTACAACACCCAATTCGCACTGCCCAGGTGCAATATCGAGTGTCATGATGTCGCATGATGGGAAAAAAAGAGTACGGATCTCATTGCGCATGCGTTGGATCGGCATTTTAGTTACCCCACTGAAGAAAAAGCTCCTTCTGCGCATGCCCGATTTCAGGCACTAGAAGCCTCCTGGGATCTATGACGTATGTATCCCAGGTGGCTCTGTGCCACAGCGATCAAGACAAAAAGAGAGGCTTCACTTTTTTTTTTTTAAGTGTTTTAAACCCCCTCCCCCCAAAAAGAAGGTAATTTTTATTGTATATAAAATGGTTGTCTACCCTTTTATCTCAGTTAAGAATTTTTCCTAAATTGCTGGCCATTGGGAAAAATTTCATCCTTATAGATGGCCAAAAAACAATTGCTATCAGTGGTAACTGATCTGCTAGGCAAAAATTGTTTAATGCTCGAAGAATGCCAAGTAACCTCTGGGGGAACCCTAGGATTTCACAGAACCCCGTTTGAGAAATACTGAGCTTGGGGGTGGTTGGACATTTACAAGTACAAGAAAATGTATACTGGGTTGGTGACCAAATGGAGTTTATTTACTGAACGTGTTGGATTGTTTACTTAGCAAAGTGAATTATCACTTATGTGATCTGTCAGATTAACCAATGTTAGGAATAATATAGAAAAGTTACAACAATCTATTGACTCATGGATCAGATCTGAAACAGAATGCATATCTAAGAAAAATAGGTGAATATTTACTGGTAAAAACAAATCCCAGTCCACTTTGAATACCAAATCATGTGCACAAGAAATAAGCAGACAGGAATTCGCTTGGAGAAGATTCTCATTTCCTATAGAAAATCACCCCAATAATCTCTGGCTATTACAGTTTGTTTTTTTTATTCCACCTTTGTTGTTTCTAAACCTTTATTGTAGATTGCCACTATAGGTTGTTACTTTTTCTATGTGTTTTTATTGTACTGGTCTAATAAAGTAGTAGCACTTTCTTTTAAGTAAATCTCACAGCCTTGTGGCTGCTGTGTATTTTGGCAATAATATGCACGTAAGGGTGTTTTGTGTATTTGATGCATTGAGTGGTGCATTTATCTTTGTTTAGTTATGCGGCAACAATAGACATCACAAGGCCCCATTGCAAAGCCTATTGATGGTCAGTTGACTCAACATTCTCTTAAGATGTAAATAGTCTAATTTGAGAGCAGAAACTTTGCCCTGATACATCTTAGTGCATTTGTAACATGCTTCTAGAGAGTCTTTTATCTTGATTGTGATTATTGCAAGTACTGATGGGCCTCTAATGGGTTTTGCTGATACATTGTAGAAGTATGGAGAAAACCTACTCAGCTGGAGCTTTCAGATAAGCACAATTGTTGGTAATGCAAAACCGTTGTAAAAAGTTCTTATAGATTTTCAATGGCTACTACATGACTTCTGTGGGACAAGGAGTCAGATCTTACGTCTATGGTACCTGCATACCTAACCAGACAGCCCTGACCCACCACCACTGACTATCAGTTATATATAAATAAACCTATTATAAGGGGATAAATGAACCTTCTATATAGGGGCTGCCATTGCAGACTTTTATCTAAAAGCTTTAACTGCATAGCTGGTACACTGCCCCACTTATATTACTACTTACATTGAGACACTAATGTGCAACAACAAAGCAAATTAGGAAAGTCAGAATAAAGTCAGAAATTCTTGTTTGAGTACCTGTTCCAGGTCAGTGACTCAAAAAAAAGAGGTAACAGGGTCAGCATGACAGCCAGGAGACTGATGCTTTCAGGAGGAATAGTGGCCCTATATTTCTTCTAACCTAAGCTTCCTTGAAAGGAAGATTAAAAAAAAAAACACTTAAAAAATATTGAGACCATGTTATTGGTCAATGTTGTATTTTTTTTAGCAACATTTGAAGTGCTTTCTCATATATTTAAAAATACATTTTCATACTGGATAAAGTGTAAGTTTCATTGAAAACATCTATGGTGTACCTGTATTTTTGGATATTTTTCTTGCACTGTATTGCATATACAGTTTTCTTTCTTCTTAGTACATGACATCTTCTTTATTCTATAAACAGATGTTACCAGCAGATGGCGCACATCTCCCAAGGATCTAGATCTGCCATATATTTTATTATGCTTTATATTTTAAATAATAATAATTGTTTCTTGGTAATAAATGCTACTGTAACACAATCACTTTGTAATTTACAAAACTGTTATTCAAAGAGAATTTTTTACAAATATTTCTAAGCAAAAGGGTTGCAGGGTGCTGACAGAGGCATTGGGGCTGATTTGCACATTGTGTTTAAATAAAAATGCAATCATCTAATCGTGTAGATAAAATATTTAAGTAGAAATAAATAGAAAAAAAATAGATGTAAAGATTCTCAGTCCATGTAGTAAATCAGCCTCAAGTTGGAGGGAACTTTATATACTTACATTTGATAGCACTGAGCTAGTGTGAAAGTCCAACATTTTAAGCTTTTTGGGGTAACAATTCAGTCATTTGTGGGAAATACCAGGTAGTATTGACTAATAAATGCTATTTGCAGAGAATTATGTTGCTTCTATTATTTTAGACAATGAAGACTCACATTAGCTTGAAAAACCCAATCTAAAGAGCGTTATCTATGGCAAGAAGTTTATGGCATATTATAAATATCAAATAGACTTCATAAGATACTTAAAGCCCAACTCCCACCTAATTTGTTATTTTAAATCTAAAAGATTTGATTTATTAATGCTCGCAAAGTCTGGAGAGGATAGACTCTCATGGGAGAACCCGGGTGATCCAGGAAATCTGGAATAAATTTCCCTAAAAATGTTTGCTGGAAAATGTTTCCAAACCTGGACCAGATCCATTCCTGGTTTGCTGGATCACCCATCATAGTCTATCTTCTCCAGTCTTGGAGAGCTTTAATAAATCTGGCTCAGGGTATTAAAATCATCTCCTTTCCAATGCTGTACCCCACAGATCCACTACAAAATGTTCTCAATGTTCCCGGATGAATAACACCCAATACTTTAGATATTACCAAAAAGCCCAAATCTCACAGTGTGCAGACAATGCCCCTGATAGAGTTAGGTTAGTGCAGGTACAATGGTATTGAACCCTGAGCACCATGTGACTGGTTTGAAGCCATTTTGTAATAAATAAAATTATTACACATACAGTGAGTGAGGGGGTGGATTGTTCTCTTTTTTTTTTATTCCAGCAAGCTTCAAAAAGTGATATTGCTTGCTAAAAGGTTGCAGAGATACAGTGAGCAATATAGTAATGTATTCAGCAGGAACATGCTTTATTAGCTTAAAAAAAGAAGCTCACATTTTTTTAAATGATATTAAGCTCCATGCTGCACCAAATGCCCCCCCCCCAAAAAAAAGATATATATATATATATATATATATATATATGTGTGTGTAAAAGCAACCAAGGAATTTAACCAACACCAATGTGGCTGACAACAGCAGGGGGCAGTGTTGTGCAAATAATAGTAATACATAATAGTACATTGCAGCCCTCTATGTGCAGTAGTTGTCTGGTAATACTCCATGCAGACAAGACAATATGGAGTGGAAGGTGTTATTCAAATACCCAGCTATGGACATCACAATAATGTTTTCAGCTTTTCTTTTTTTGACATAGTATTAGCTACAAAGATGCACCTTCAGCAAAATAAAACTCAAATTTAATTAATATATATATATATTTAAGTATTGTGCTGGTCTTGTGTATTGATCTTAGGAATCTCTTTAGTGAAAAAAACACCACGTCACTAAGTATGTAAGAACATTTTAGCACTGTATTGTGATACTAGGGTATGTAATATTTTATTCATATGAAAAAGTACTTTATTCATTTTTCCTCCGTCCAGTATAATAAAATAATCCATTATTTAATGACATTGTTAGCCTTGCATACATGACACCAGGAAGCCCCTGACATCACTGTTGTCATTGATGTCACTGCTGTTCTTAGCAGGTTGCTAAGGAGATTTGATCTCCTTGCCTTCCTATTGGCTAGTGGTTCTTTGAGCAGGAATCCCCCTAACAACCTGATATGTAACAATGGTGACATCACCGTACCTTTGTTGTCTGCTCCAGAGATCCTGCAAAATGTACACACATGCAATAATCATGAAAGATCATTTCCAATGACAAACGGCTGCACGATGCAGAAGCACTGTACATACAGCACTGTTCTGTTCTATGGAGGGGGGGGGGGGGAGATGGAGCAGCGCCCTGCTGCGCTCTCCCCCTTGAGATTCATTACGATCGTTCATTGTTTATCATCCATCATCCGTGGATCCGCCAGGACGGTTGTTCGGACGATGGACGACGAGCACTGTACACACACAAGATATCGGCCCTGAGCCGGTTATCGAACGAGAACCATTGCAAGTGTGTACCTAGCCAAAGTCAGAAGAGAGATAGAACAATGTTTATTTACTTTGTATCCAAAGGCTTTAAACTTTATTCAAGCCTTTGTAACAGAGACTGTTGGACAATGCATGCATGAGGATACTTGTCGGGATATATATATATAAAATTGCTCTGTAGCTGGAACCTATAATTGCCATCTATCACACAAGTAATACAAAGTTACACATAGAAACACCTGTACTGATGACATGTCAGAAAACACATTTATTAAGCATTTATTGTTACTCCCCAGGTGACCAGATCCTGATGTGTAACTTACTAATAATGCGCTGCTTTGTCAGCAATCGCATGTTTTGAGGTGACAATGCTGAAGTCCGATGGTTGGCAGCTCAGGTCCTGGGTCATGAATTGTGGGGAGCCAAAGGGCATTAGGCCATCTCATACCTGGAAGTATAGGGAATTTATTTGAATGGTATTGATAATCAGTGCAGTAGAGAAATGGCATCAATAGTCACTACAGAGAAGGGAAATGGGTTTTCATTTTAGTAGCAGGTTTGATGGTAAAGTGCCTACAGACCTAATATAGTAACTTTATTACAAGTTATACAAGCATGCATTAAGCAAATGTCCACCTTTGGACTGTGGAGCAAGAGCGAAGAAGGTCCTTGCCAGCCTGCCTAACTTCACAGCAAATAAAGTAGTGACCAACTGGAAAATCAAACACAGCTATGTTAGCATATTGATGGCTCTAAGACAGGGACGTCAAACTCAAATACACAGTGGGCCAAAATTAAAAACATAGACAAAGTTGCGGGCCAAACTTGAAACTGAAATAGCATGGCTACTACCATTCCCTGCATCAAGAAAACAATCCAATGCAGGGCTTAATGTTATTGTGTATTGAGTGGCTGGAACTTCCTCTTCACTGAAATAGCAACGCTACTACAATTCCCTGCTTCTATAAAACAGTCCATTGCGGGGCCACGCATAGGCAGGGAAGCCGCTGGCCTATGGACGCGAGTAATGCTGCTACAATTCCCATGATTACTTGTGTCTATAAAACAGTCCGATTCGGGGCCAATTCATATTTAGGATTTCTTTGGAGGCCAAAAAAAAGAACATTGCGGGCCACATTTGGCCCTCGGGCCAGGGTTTCACACCCCTGCTCTAAGACATCAAATCTTAGCCATGGCCAGAGGCTTCTCTTATGCCTGTAGGTGCCTTTTAGCTCATTTGTTGTATTGAGAATTTCACTTTGTCATTTAAACAGTTTTTGTCCTTTTTAGACTACTGTTACTGGGTGAAGAAAGTCATTCAATGGGATAAGACAACAGTTATATTGTGTTAAAACAAATATAGATTTAGTTTTTTCTAACTCTGGTTAGAATAAACTATAGCAGCTTGCCAGCCCTACCAGCCAGCCTACAGACCTGACTTTTGTGTACTGCAGGGAAGTTAAACATCTAGGTCTTGTCTTGGCCCCCAGCTTGTGATTAGATGTCACTATCTAATCATCTGACTGGTGTGTTCATCTGTCCTTCACTCTTCACCAATCAGAACCATCAGAATATTACTTGTAAGCACTTAAACACTACAGTACAGCCAATTGGCTCCTTTTGTAGTGTCCTCTTCTTCCATATTAAGCTTTGCTGTACATGGGATTGAAAGAGCAATTTTTAAAAAAAAATATATTCTTAAACAATGGAACCATCTGCAGGTTCAGGTGCAGTAGGACCTAATGTTTGAGATGTCATTGAGTTTGTGCCTTCCACGTAGTGTGTGTGGAACAGCCTATGGCCCATTACTCAGACAATTATGTGCATGTCTTTTAGCAGTGGAAAAAAAGGAAGTTGCAAACAACAAGTGCTGAAAGCAGTATAGACGGATAGCTAGTTCATCTCTCTGATGCAGTTGCCTTTTACAGGAAGAACACACAATGCATCAGAAGGCTCTGTTTTCTGGGTAATTACTAATTAAATAATAATGCACAAACATAAAACCATTTGCTAGAAAGCCTATAAGTAAGAATGAACTTTCTCTACCCTCTCAACTATAAATAGTCATGTTGAACATCTAGTAGCTTGATGGTACTGTGGTAGTGTAGTGTAGTGGTAATGAACAAAAACATAATTTTATTTTATTTTAGGCAGATCAGAAAGCAGAATAATACTCATTGGTTGCATGCATAGTGTGCTCAATGTTCCAATGTGTTGGCATGTTCCTAAATAGGTAAAATGGTCATTTCTCCTTCCTGTGGACATATCAAAGGGTCCTTTGCAGGGGCCACCAACTCTTGTAGTTGACATATTCCTACTATTTACCCCAACACTACTAATTGCATAGCTCCCAACTCTCCCCTATTTAAAACCCAATTTCTCTGCCCCTCTTCAGTTGTTCATTTTGATGACATGATGAATGAACCTCTATGTTAAATGTACATACCCAAAGAAATTTGGCAGTTTTGAGATAGAAACTGACATTTGGAGTGGAGGCAGAGAAGGTGCCGTAAGCCTTTACTTTGGGTGGGTTCCTGCTGAATGCTGGGGTCCTTTTGTATATAATGCGGATGCCATTGACCACTTTTCTTACCTGGGTGCTTACCATGTAAACCATTAAAAATATAATTAAAATATAATTTTTTTTTAAAATCCTGGAGTATTATTTGTAGTAAGTTGTTTGTTTGTAAGTTCTTCTGAAAAAGCAGTAGAAGTAACTGCGAAATGCGTCAAGAACAAGATGGGCATAGACAAATGTATTCATATCTCAATATAGAAATGCTATGCAGTAGTAAACAATTTCGAATACATTGAAAAATGTGGTGCCTTAAAAGTGCTTTTTGCATTTTATATTTTTGGAATACCAAGTTACATTGTTTAGTTTTTCTTTATTAATTGATGTGAAATAATTACTACTGTAAACTAGCAGTTACAATGCAGCAGAACACCATTAAGTGGGTGGGATACACACCACTGTCCCATTACAGCCTTTTAAGATCTGAAAGATGTTCACATATATTGAAAAAAAATATTCATTGCTTTGCCTGGAGACTTTGATGCACAATTACCATGTCTTTGCCCAAATCTCTAAATATCAATTATTGAAGGTAACTAGAGGTTAATAATACACTACATGCAAGACAACCTTGGAAGTTCTCTGAGCTAGGAGTGTTCTGCAAGTAAAAGTCAGAAAAAATCCCAAAGCAAGATTTAGAGTCTAGTAATGGTGAGGTGGGCAACATAAATGACTTTATATTCTGTGTGTAGTGTATCCGTATTAAGAAGTAAGTCTTTATTTCCTTCTTAGATTCAAAAAAACAAATTTGTTCTAATTTAATGATAAGATAGAGAACCATGCCTTGATTAGTTTTTCTCCAAGGACAATCCATACGTACATACATCATTCACTAGTTCAATGTACCAGTATATCTTAACATTATACAGTAACATTTACACAGTACAACCATTCAGGTTATAGTGAGGAGGAATTAAATGGATCAAAAAGTCCTGCTGGATCAATACATAGCAGAAGGTTTTCATATGTCTTACTCCATCACAAATTCCAAAATAAGAAGATTTTCATTTGAGGAGTCACACAAATGATCCCATTTTGCCCCATTAGCCAAATGCATATCCAGAGCTAATGGTGTATAGGGAAAAAACAGCCAAATACAGTAATATTGTACAATTTCTTCCATTCCCTATGTTTGTGAAACCTGTTGGCTATAGGTGCACAGTTGCCCATGGGGGTCATAAAAATTAATTTGCATAGTTTGGCTCTTTGTGGTTATTTTAGGAATAGTTTTGAACTAGCAATGATGTGTAAATGAAAACAAATACTAAATTAAATGCTACAATAGATTGGAATTTTAGGTTGAAGTGTGTAGAAATATATTGTATAGTCACTCTGTGGGACTATGAACAATAGAATATTCTACAACCGGCGTTTCAGATTTTCATCATATAATATATATATATATATATATATATATATCACAAAATCCAAGAAATTGTCCTTGCATTGGAAACAATCAAAATGATCTTCCCTGATGTGAAACTTCAGCTGGTTTCAAGGGCAAAGGTCAGCCTGTGTTTGACCTGTACCATTTAAATGTCAGAGGTTATCTTGATCTCATTACAGTTGCAAAAACTCTTCAGTGTTTTAGTATTTTAAGTAGACTGACTTAAGAATGTTTAGAAAGACTATCCCGGCCATATTAGTGACCTATTGGTAATGTGCATCTTAAAACTGGGTCCAATGTATTACATTTCTCTTTTAAACACTGTTATGAAATTTTCAGTATGAAGACTATTGCTAAAGGAAGGATTCCCACAGGAGTTTGGATGTGGTAAATCAACAAAACATAAATCAATGTAACACATACAAAATATACAGATCTTGTACACAATGCAGAGTTAAGCAAAACTTCCTGAGTAAATGGCTTTTGAAGAGACCATAAGGCAAGCTTATGATTATAGAAATCAGATGAGTTTCTTTGGAACAGCAAAAACATAAAAGTGATTTTGTTACTTAGAAAACATTTGTAAAGAACACACTTTGACTTTTTGATATTTCTGTTCCTGATTAATCAGCAGCCGTCCAGGCAGTCTCAGTTACACTTGAAACACCTTAGCACAGATTTGTATTTCTAGATATTGGGGATAGTTGGTAAAATTGTCTCACTATTGTATTAAAAAAATCTGCTTGGACATTAAATTACATACTGCAGGTCTTATATTTGTGGGGAACACCTACCATGTAAATGTTTTATTCAAACTTTGAAAAGGCAATTTTAAAAATTTATTTTGGTAGGTATTGTTTGCAAGAACATATATTCTATAGATCTTTATGCTGGAAACAGATTTCTATATCTGAGAACTTTACATATACTTTTCTTTAAAAAAAATACCCTGCACTTTGAATATCCTTACAATGCACACAGAATATTTCACTTATGCCTATTTCTTTACACCTAACAGCCAAAGCCTAACAGCACTGCTCACCCCATCGATATTCCATTCTAGTAGCGTTAATCAACAGATGCATTTTTAAGCAATCTTCAGAATAACAGATTTATACGTATTTATGGACTAGAACCTTCTGCAAGAATTTTTCAAGACCTGGAAAACAGCTATATAATCCATAATCTGTAATCTGCAATTCAAAATGTGCCTTTCACTTTTTCTCTGTTTTACTAAAAGTAGTGCCATGTCTATAAAATGTCTCTAGAAATGTCATCATATTTTATCCTATGTAGCCTAAATGTAACCTAAAGATCATATCTTTGTAATTTTACAAAATGATGAAAAAGTTTGGAATATTTTGGACACGAGTTTTAAAAAGGAATTTAAATGTTGAGTGCCAATAAACTAGAATCTCCTTTTATTTTATGCTTTTATGTGAATATACATCCAATGTTGGTGTGTCCATTTAAATCTTGAAACAAATTAATTACAGGCAGTATTCTGCTGTGTACTGTCTACCCAAAGAGACAGTGAAAGCTAAGTTCCTTTCATTAATACATATTGATATCCAAGTCAGCCTAAATTATACTTAAAAATCTTACATAGCCATTAGCGAAAATCAGGTCATTTGTCAACTAATCTTTACTATTTTTGAGTTTCACTGGCTACTTTTGTTTATTGTTTGACCACACCAGCATATGTTCCTGTTGGATTTAATGCATTAAAGTACTTTTTACATATTTTAAAAATATTCTTAGCACAATTACAAATAAACGTTATCGATCACCAGAAATAAACCTAAAACATTTAATGTGTAGTAAACTATGCATTCTAACATGGGAATATATAAATATATATTTTTTTTATAAAACTGGCCATGATGCTCCAATGACTTCCATATGTTAATAGTGATTTAGTAGAAAATAATGTAATAGTATACAGAACCAGCAATGTCATTATTTCACATTCTCCAAATCACTTTGCTTTTAAACAGAGCCCTTTCTCATGCTAACGAAGATGAATGTCACTGTGGCTTGCAGCAATGAGGAATTTATCCAGTCACATGCCGACAAGGCTTCTCCAGGAGAGGAGCCAGGGCTTCCACTTTTCCGCTGTGGAATATGTGAGCCTACCAGGCTTGGCCATCTGTCACTTTGGCACCAACAGGATGTAGCATCAGCAGGGAATTAAACATACACTCCCTATGAGACTTGTCAGTGTTGGGGATACAAAGGGGAAAAAGACAAGTTTCATATAAACAGTAATGGGAATGAAACATAAAAAAACAAATTTGTCTTTTGCAGAAATTGTGGCCGTCAGATAGTTGGAAAAGTATCAGGGGGTGCAGGCAAACCCAAGAACTGGCAGCTCTTCCACATAGATCACCCCTTTATTATTTGTGTTAATGTTTTGCAGACTAGTCGTCTATTATACACAGCAGAACACTGCCCTTCTCCAGTTACTCCATGACAGTTATAAATTGATATATTCTGCAGAAACCAGGTCTAGCCGTACAACTGAATCGAATGTGATCAAATACTTTCTATGCAGCTGTATTTCTTCTTGTGCATACTCTGAAACTGAAAAAAGTTTACTGGGAGTATTCTGTACTCTTCTACTAACAAAGAGCACATACACACATACACAAACCATCATCCATTATCATAATTTACTTCCAACAATACATTTGGTTTATATTCTACAATGTAAACTTTTTCTTCTTCCTTTTGGTCTTTCTTACACACATATTGCTGATCAGCTACATGTTACTTTACTTTTTTATACAACACATGGTATTTACTGCTATTATAACATAAAAGACCTCTAGGAACAACAAATTGGAGTTAAGTGGAGCAATAGTTAAAACTAATTGTATGATTATATGAATATTTTGCCTCCGCAATATCCTGAAAAGTTAATAAAGTGGCTGAAAAACATTTTTCCCTGTAATAATGAGAATTGGGTCTTGGCTGTTGCATCGCCAGGTGGTTTCCTTAGAATAGAATTAGAATTGGTGGATTGAATTCAGGAAAGCATTGGGGCAAAGGTGCTTATTAGTTGGCTCCGTCTTGAAAATTACCAGACATCAATTTTTTATAACTATTTGATAGAGACCAATACCTCAATGCTAAGCATGCCTAAGATCAATGCAGGATACGTGTGTTGGATTTAAAGATACTTGACTGTATTTAGTCATTATTTATATAACCTTCCCCTGTGCAGATAGGGAATTACAACACATGGCTGATATCTTGTGCAAAGAGTATATATGTTTCTATTTAGAGTCTTTTTTTCATTTCTTTACATAGGTCAAATTTCAGAAAATACATTTAGTATGAGATTGTATTACCTATATGATTAACAATCAGAAGCAAAAATATAAAACATGGATTCCCATGATGCCCATGATAATATTAACAATAAGTCTGTAAACAGACCTCTCTGCAAGCACAACTTTTAAACTCTCAGCAAACAATCAGCAAATAATGTCCATTGGGCTTTTAAACTGTTTATAACTAGTCAGAATATTTACTCCTTTTAATATTTACCCCTCTAGATGTAGGAGTATCAATATATTATATTATTACACTCCTTGTACAGAGCTCAGGTAGTGCAAAGTTCCTCACCATGTGAATGGTATTTTGTACTCCCTGGAACCAAACCTTGATATTAGCTAAAATCATTTAGTGACATAGTAATACCAGTTTATCCATTCTTCTAAATGTACCACTTCATAACCTGAACAATAAGTTTGAATATTGTGATGTACCTGGTGTTTTCCAAGGATTCTTTTTTAGTTTAAAGGTTTTCAACAACTACCACAAAGTTCAAGGGATAAAGAAGTACATAAAACTTCTATTACTAGTTTTGCAAGGTTTCAACTTCCATTGATGTGGTGAAAAAGTCAGATATGAATAAAACCTTATTTTTTTCACAATGCAGCTTAGGATGCATCCTGTTGCAAAACTAGTGGAGTTGAAATACAGTTTATCACTGAGGGTACACTTTGAATAACTATGACTATTTTTGCAGACGATACCCATAATATAATCATAATACAATGGGGATTCAGTTTTATGATGCGTGTTCCAGTACCAGTTGGTCACATATATGCACAGTTTGCATGGATAGGAAGATTGAAACAGCTGATGCACAATGATGGGATTCAGTAGGTGATGAGAACACAAGACAACCATTGTGAGGACAACATAGGTTATTTTCCCACTTTTGGAAGATTTCCTCTAAATTCCTTCACTATCCCAAAAAAAACAAACAAATATTTTTAAGCTATACATATACTTAAAACTGGAGGAAAGAAAAAAAAGTTACAAAGAAATATCCAGGGTAGTCATATTTAAATGAAATATAAGAAAGTCTGTCATGCACATTAAAAGAATATTGGGTTCCGTTTCTTTTCAATGTAAGTACATTTTAGGAGGCCATATATGATGTTCCATTAACCCTTCTAGTTCCTTTCTTTGGAGACCATGTGTGAAGTCTTTTCAAGCCAGAGGTCCTTTATGTAGACTGAAAATAGATGCCCCCTGGCAATAAAATTGACAGCATGACACATTACATGAAAGTGTAATTCTAAATATTTCACATCAACAAAACAATTAATCACTGCTTGTAGACTGCCACACCAATGGCAATGTACCTATGTTTGGTCAAGCTCTCTGTGTAACCATAATACAGAGTGTTCCATCTGATTGTAGATGCCTAACATAGTCAGGAAGAAGAAGTGTTGCTCCCATACATCTAATTCTGTGGTCACCGGTCTCAGATGTACATAGTTCATATCAGGAGCTGCAGAAGACCAGCACATAATCCAGTACAGGGACCCATGTGTTGGCAGTTGAGAGATGAGTTGAAAGGATTCTGCTGCCTTTCCCTCTCCAGCCATAAGCAGGCAATCAGTACTGGCCTTGTCAAACTACTCTACCAACAATGTTTCAATCACCGTTCACAGCCGGGGTATTTGCAAAATCTTATTCATGCAGCTCTCGGGCCATTACAGAAAGTTTCTGTGCACTCACTTGCTTGGACTGCAATTCTCAAATACTGATTACTCTGTATAAATGGGTAACAGGCAACCAAACAAACAAGTAGGGGTCAATGACATAATGCCAAGCATTTATGTTCTTTCTAGTGTCCCTTTACCAAAGTCAATTATCCATTTACTAGTCCTGTCCATTTGCATCTGTGATTGCATCTGTCTTGCTGTAGTTCTTTACAGTGAACTGTTTTAGGGATGTAAAATTACCAGATCAGATTACACTGTTCTGAGCCATAAACAATTTAGCATACATAAGAGGAAGCCTATCAGGAAAGCAGTTTAAGGAAGGTTTCACAATGACTAGTTTTGCAATGGAGACCAAATTCACTGTCTATTAAACTGCACAAATAAATTCTCAGTGCCCTTTAAAGCTATGTTGAGAAATAGAGACAGATGCTCATTTAGTGCCCATGTTTACAAATATGTTCCCAAGAGCCTTTTACAAAAACCCCTAATCATTTATTAAGTCACATCAGCTATATTCTTGTTATTCACATTTGTACTTGCCTTCAAAAATTTCAAACATATAGTTAGAAAAAATACCAAACTTGTTTAATGAATAAGTGAAAGGTTTCCCTTCTATTGATGTTCTGATGGATCTCCCAGCACTTTTGGTTCTGATGGCTAAAGGGACACAGAGGGGTGATTCCCCAACAGAAAAAGGGACTGCAATACGGACCTAACATTCCAAACCATCACCCCTCTAATACAAAATGTACCTTTAGGTACATGTTTAGGTAAACTTTTGTTTTGCCCATGCATAGCAAAGGTAAAGGTTCATTTAGCCCAAAACTTTCTTTTTAGCAGCATATACTCACCTTTTATTTGGTGCTTTACCAAAAGTTCACCTTTATGCATCATATATTTATCAGAACACATAAGTCGTTCACAGACCCAAATCTGTCATAGCCCTAGGGACAATCTAAGTACAAGCCAACTAACATAAAACCCACCAACTAGTGCTACTTTCTTTGGCCATTCAGTGGCCAGTGGTCACTAATCCTACAGGGTGGAGTTATATTGTCCTGGCACACCACCTCTCCAAAAAACACCAAACTCTTAGCATTTTATAGATGACAGGAGGACTGTACTGTGCCTGCAGTTGGTGTAAAAATATTTAAAAAGTTTTTTTTTCTTTGGCAACAAATTGTAAAAAGTTTATTTTTTTTATTTTTTAAGCTCAGTTCTGCCTTACAATGTGAGCTGGTAAAATCGGTTTATATATAGTTTACCACTGACTTTAAATGCAGACAGGTTTTCTGATTCAGAACCACATAAAAGTATATTACATTACAGGTACATGTATTCTCACAACTTGTTACCTTTTTTTTTTGAATAACTATTTTTTGTTGTTGGATGTTGTTTTATATCAAAAGTTGTACCCCCACATTTTGTATTGCCTACCCCCCATTCTTTTATTAAAATAATAGAACTTTTTGAAATGAAGGGTAGATGTATTCATGATATGAGTGATTGGCACAAGGGCCAACTGTGCTTGGACAAATCTGTAAAGTATTGTATCACCCAAAAAGTAGAGCAAGAAGACCCAGTTTGTGAATGTGTGGCCAGCCTAGATCAATATACATGAAAAACCCTTTATATAGTGTGTTTAGTGTACTTTCATTTAACAATAATTTTATTGACATTTTCAGGGGTAGCATAACAAAGGAATACATGACATTGACATGCTATACAAACATACGGCAAAAGTACCAGGTCAGGAACAATGAACAGATACAGTCATATTCAACACTACAGTATTAGGCAAGTTATTGGACACATGGATAGCGAGTTATAATCAAAGTTGTTCAGTATACTTTTTTAGAAGAGCACAATCTCTGTCTGCAGTAAAATGAGATAAGATTGAATTACATACACATTAGTACACATAACAATATCTATGAATTACTTCTTTATTTGCATCCTGGAAAACTCTTAATCCATCACTAATGATCAGAGCATGATAAATAGTAACATTCCACTATGAACCATGATGTGTTTGTGTGAATAGGTAATGCCTTTATTAATGGATGTGACTTTTTGGTTAAATCAATGAATTCCTGTTTCCAGCTACTCCACCTTCTAATTCTCACGACACCAAGAGAGTTACTGTCATCCCAGTAAATGTAGACAGGAGAATTATGTGTACACGGGCAGTATCTGCAGACAACTCTGAAAAATGACAGGTCTAAAATTGGGAACTGCCACCAACATTCTTGTGTTACAAGGTATAATGGGGCAAGAGACACAAAAGGACTGCCAGAGGTGTGTTTATTCACCGGCCAGATGATGGATTTTACTTCCATGCTACAATGCATTTTTTAATGCACAACAGCAAAGACACAAAGTACAGTAGACAAAGGTATTCAACTATTAATCCTGTTTGGAAAGCTGGAGAGTGGCCCCTGGGTTGACTAAACTAGAAATGTACTAGAGTGAATGCACTCACCCATATGACACTTAGCTGAAACACCTTTTTGTTATTTAATCTCCCTCTTAGCACAATATATTCTGAAAGGAAAAAAAATCACATGTTCTGTGGCTTTTCTCTGAGATCATAATTGAAAACAATACCTTTCAGTTCCATTTTGTCACAAAGCCAACAATATTGCTTTTACCACAAGGAACATTTAGGACAATATCTAATGTAGCAGGGTAATGTGGGCATTGCCAAAACACAAAACTCATTTCATCATCTACAGTGTTAGTTTGTCCCATCTAAAAAGCTTTAGTCACCAGTTGGTAAATCATTGAGGACAGAAATGTGTACAGGTTGCTGGACAAGTCACAAATCTCCCTGTAACTAACATACATGTGTTTGTAATTTGCAACCCCTATTTAATGTACAGCACTGCTTAATATGTTGGTGCTAGAAAAATCCTGTTTATTACTAACAATAATAATAATAATACATATTGGTATATGTGATCATATGGCACTGAGAAGTAGACATTGCCTATAGACATTAGTAATGAAAGGGACATTACATAAAATAATTTGCTTTTTTATTGTGGAAGGGAGGCTCTCACAGGTACATGTAAAGCTCCGGGAAACAGATCATTTGCAAATAAGAATATGCAGAAATTTACATAGCATGTAAAATGCAGTGATCAGGAGTATGTAACATACAACATGTATGGAGTAAGAACATAGGAGAACATTGAGCACACAGAAAATTACAGTTTAAATGGAACATAAGAAAACACACACTTGTATTTACAACAAACAATTTTTGGTCTGACTGTTGTTCAAGTGCATGTTGGTTATATAGTAATAGGCTAAATCTTACAATTTCAACCAAACAACGTAGAAAAGTATAGAATGTTAAAAATGCCTATAGGATTTTCAAGTTCTTTGGAATTATTAAGAGCTTTGAAAGGCAAATAAAACTGGAGCTAACTCTGAGAGATTACAAGAAGTGCACCCGGTTGGTGTTCTGATCTATGGGTTTTTATTACCTTCTAAATCAATGACCTAGAACACAACTCATCATATAGGTATCTGCATGCTTCTTTCAGATATGCAATTGGACCTACTGAAACAAAAAAACAAAGACAAAATGCATTTTGGTCACGCAGCAACCAGAACGTACTTTATGAATGTACTGTATGTACTTCTTCATCTGACAATGGTATACTCTGCATGTACATCTGCTGCCAAGGAATGTGTACCCAAGTAAAACTACTACCAAAGCTTACTAAAAAACACAGTTTACAAACAAGTCCAGGGCTGACCAAAATGAACTTGCCACTGGAAAAAGGTAAAAACAGTAACTCTATTTCCACATGTGGCATCTGAAAAAGCTTAAGCCAACATCTGTAACATGCATTAGACAAGTTTAGGGGGAACTGCCCTCTTGTTTGCCTCAGCTTCTTTAAAGTGGTAAGGTAGGTCAAGAATGAGGTTAATGTAATTCCCCAACCATCTCATCATCAAATAGGAAGGCTGACAACGCAAATGTCACTCACTTTCTGAAGGGTATGATGTCATTGCTTGAGAAACCTGGGTGATCTTGTCAAGGAACTTGTTCACTTCACACAGGACAAAGTTTCTGAATCCATACAATGGTGAAATGATGAAAAGGGACATGTAAAGAGTGCATGAAATGGACCACACCATGAATCATTATGAAAGAACAGAAGGAGTAGTTATTAGAACGTTTGGTTTCCAAATCTTTCCCTTTATTCAGACTAAATGCAAAACTTTATGGATTTCTGGTTTGTTTAGGGGAATCTAAAATAATATAATTTTTATTTTAGAATTTAGAAAGAATCTTTACAGATAAAGGTTTGGAAATATTCTAAATATGTGATCATGCTGTTGTGCTTTTAACTGGTACATCATATTATAAAACAGTGCTATGGGACATGCAATTGTCAAATGCAAAAATGCATAATGCATTAAGATGTACAAGAGAGCATGGTCATAATAGAAAGGGATTATCCAAAGCTCAAGAAAATGAAATAGCGGCCACTGAGTACAGAAATCAATCACACAACTCCATAATTGTACCCAGAAATATCATGCAGTATGTCTTTTAAAATATCGCTGGTTCTTAAAACCTTTTACCATATATTAGATTATTTTATTTTATGTGTGACTGGAAAGTACAAATTATGATGACATTGCCACTTTATCCATGTAGCTGCTATTCCACCTATCAGGGAACTTTCAAATAAGAACACTTCCCAGCTTTGCCCAAACCATGGTCTGATACCATTGTTACCTTTACATTTTAATGGCGCATTTACACTGAGTGAGGTAACTGTGTATTTACTGCTTTCTTGCGTTAGGAAGCACTGCATGTAGCGCCCATAGAATGATTGGGGGAGGCAGTGAGTGGTACTAGTACCATCCACTGCACTAGCTGTCAAATATGTAGACACTGGTGCTTTTTGAACAAAAACTGTTGTGTGAATCCTCGAGGAGAGGATCTCAATGGAGACAGGGCCCCTGATTCATCAATAAAATCCGCGCTCGCTGGAAGCCCGAAAGTACGCGAGGCCAGCGATCGCGGTTTACCGCGGTCCGGACTCGAGTGTGCGCGTACACTCGCCTCACTGCCAGAAGGATTTCTGCCTTCATAATAATGAGCAATAGGGGGCGCGAATCTGCCAATTAAGGCGATTAGATCCAGTGTAAAGCTGCCGGAGATGCGCGGCTCCGGCCGCGAGCTTTTTCAGTTGCTGAATAGCGCGACGGCGTACGATTTTGGATCGCGAATACGAATGCGCGAGCGATCATCCGATTCTGCTTGATGAATTAGGGGCAGGGTCTCTTACTCTAGAGGGCCTTTAGGGTCCTTCCTCATGACCACCAACTGGCTGTTGACTAGTGAACACTAAACTAGAAGAGAAGATCATCTAGCACTGGGTTTCTTTTTCTGGTTCTGCATTGGATGATACCCTAACTTAAAAAAACAATGTCTCTTTTTTGTTAAATACCATATCTGCCCAATTTGGGTTGAATCAACTTATCCAATGGATTTGCTTAAATTTAGTTAAGATTTTGGCTTGTATATAGATGGACAAACACATTCCAAAGAATGCTGGCCAGCATTATTACCCATTCCTCCTTTTGTGTGCTACATACCGCTCCTCTTAGATTGTAAGCTCTTCTGGGCCTAAATGCCTAAGGTGCGCATTAAGTCCTTTGCTTGGATAGAATGCCAATTTCTTTTTGCTAGGAATGGTGAAGAAAAACAATGCACTTTAAATAATGGACGATGTCTCAGAAAGGAATTGTATAATATAATTATATTGAGTTGATAGTTAATTTTTTTTGTCCTAGATAATAGAAAATAATTGCAATGAGTTACCTACAATGGGTTAAATAACTAGGAGCACTCTTTAACTGTGGGTGGTTAAAGACTTGGAGGTCCATATTTTTCCTTAAAGGCTTCTCATGCTTTCACATAGAAAAACAATCTAAGAAACCATAAATCATTATACCCATACAGACCACACTATTATTATTAATATTATTAAACAGGATTCATATAGTGTAAACATATTACACAACACTGAAAATTAAATAGGGGTTGCAAATGACAGAATAATTCAGACAGTGATAAAGGTGAGGACCCTGCCCCGAAGAGCTTACAATCTAGTAGGTGAGGGAATTTACACACAATACGCCCTGTTAATATATAAGCAATACTACGAACCCAAGTTGCAACAAGAAGTATTCTTATAGCCTCTCAGCTTCCAACATGCAAAGATTAATCATCATTAGAATGTCAATCTGAGAAGACTACCCAAAGATGAGCTGTATATCAGAAGTACAAGATTGGTACTACACATGTAGACCTATGGTGTTATTTGCTAACTGGGTGATTTTTTTTTAACATGAACACAGAACTGTGGAAGAACACAGTTACCGTATTTATGTAATTTGTAAAGATTATCTGCCAATTCTGTGAATACTCCCTTCCGCAACTCTCTCCTTGACCCCCTCCAGTCTGGCTTCCAAGCTGCCCATTCCACCAAAACAGCCCTTACTAAAGTGGCCAATGAGCTCCACAGAGCTAAGTCTCAAGGCAACTTTCTCTCCTCCTTCGTCTTGATCTTTCCTCTGCTTTTGACACTGTTGATCACCCCCTTCTAATACAAATCATGCGCTCCATTGGTATCTGTGACACTGCTCTCTCTTGGTTTGCTTCCTATCTGTCTGACCGCTCCTTTCAAGTTTCTTTCAATGGTACTTCCTCCTTGCCCACTCTCCTACCTGCTGGTGTCCCCAAGGGTCAGTCCTTGGACCAGTTATCTTCTCTTTGTACATCTCTTCTCTCGGTAGTCTAATATCCTCCTTTGGATTTGATGACACTCAAATCTATCTGTCCACCCCTGACTTGTCGCCCTTAGTCCTGGACATGCTGCCTGTCAGCCATCCCATCATGAATGTCTGACAGATTTCTGAAACTTAACCTGGATAAAACAGAACTTATTATCACCCCCCCTCAAATTCCAAATCTTCCCCTGTCATATTTCTAACGGTCAACAATACAGTAATTTGTCCCTCCCCTCAGGCACGTTGTCCTGGCATCACCTTCAATTCTGCCCTCTCATTTACTCCCATATTCAGAACATTTCCAGGTCCTGTCACTTTCACCTGCTTTGCCTTCAAATCCCTACACAGCTCTTGTCCAACCTACCTTTCTGACCTGGTTGAAAAGTACTCCCTCAGCCGCTCTCTTCGCTCCTCCAATGACCTACTACTGACCTCATTCATTACCTCATCACATGCATGGCTCCAGGACTTCTCTAAGGCTGCCCTGACTCTCTGGAATGGTCTTCCTTATTCCTTATTCGGTTGGCTCCTACCTTCAGCTCTCAAACATGCACTCAAAACACACTTTTATAAGATTTGCCAACCCGTCTTCCTCTGTCTCCTAAAACCCTTACTACTTCCCATCACTCCATATCTCCCACCCTATTGTGTGAGCTCTTCAGGGCAGGGTCTTCTCCTCGTCCTGTGTCACTGTCTGTATCTGTCTGTCATTTGCAACCCCTATTTAATGTACAGCGCTGCGTAATATGTTGGCGCTGTATAAATCCTGTTTAATACTATTAATAATAAAGGGTTAATTCACACAATTTACGGAATGAGATGAAGGTCTACTGAAGTCAGCCATCCACTCATGTTGCTCTTACTTCCTTGCACATAATTGGGTATTCTTTGCAAAGGTGAATGTTCACCACATTCACAAATCTAAGTGAACTATCCATTGCAAATTGATAATTCACTTTGCTAAGTGAATACAGTCTAAACTCCTTTAGTAAACCTACCCCAACTAATTTACCAGACAATATATATATTGTTGCATAGTCCTATGTGCACACGTCTTATTTTCAAAATGCACACGATTTTTCAGACAACCTGACATGAATTTGTCAAATGATTCATTTTTCTAAAGCTTAAGTAAAAGGGTCATTGTGTGTCTTATACAAGCAGCAAACAGCCCCTCTACCTGTTACCTATATCCCAGAAAGTGAAGCAGAACATAAACAAGACATTCATTTCTCCCCATTACTGTACTCTGGAGGGGGGAGCTGACTACCTGACAAGGCTGCCCAGCAGGATTTTTGCAGTGACAAAGACAGAGTGACAGTCATAGTACTCTCTTCAGAGAAAAGCAGACATTTATTTTGCTAGCTGGTGGCCTGTGATTAATGACCTCTAATGTTTATGCACTGAAACCCTGTCTGGGATACAGACATCCCAGGTGCTCAGTCTATGTATGTTATCTTGAAATCACCAACCTGTGAGATTTCTAGAAGACCTGTGACAGTACAGTACATAATTATGAAAAGCACACAGAATTGTATGTGCAGAAATATGTAAACTATCTGCTATTAGGTTATCTTTCTGAGATTAGTGTATAGAATAGGCATACAATAGAATTAAAAAAAATAATAAAAATAGATATTTATCCCAAGGTCACCCCTTTAGTTTTAGTACTTTTTAAAAACTCCACCCCTTTATGGTCCAAAAGGTGAGACCTGACCTCACATATATATTGGTATTGATTTGCTGTTTAGGGCATTCTAGAGATTTTTACTCTTCTACATAAGCGGTAAATAAAATAACATTTTTATCATTGTCCAACTGCTTTACTTTTCCAGCCTTCCACATCTCATCACATGACTTACACACAAAAATATGGCCATTTAGTAAAAAAAGTGACGTAAGTATGTAAATGTAAAAAGGCAAATATTGTATGCAACCACACATATATGGCAGATAATAATATAATAATACAATTCTATAATAATACATTATTCTTAGTGTGCTGTCTAGTCTAATAAATGCAATGTTTTCCATATTGTTAAGTCTCATGAACACAAAATTTGAATTAAATTTGAATGGCCATTAACTTAGTGTGAAATCCAGATGGGACATCTTGTAGAAAAAAGCTAAGTACCACATTTAACATCCATAAATGTAAAGTTTAAAGGAATGTTTTGATGAATAAAAAGCATATTGCTACTGTAGATATGATGAATTGTTCACAAATTATGCTTTCTCATAGTTAAAGGAAGAGTATGCTTTGCTATAAGAGAAACGTTGTTATACTTTTACAATAAATGTATATACGTGTTTATTGAAGCACAGTTTTATAATACAAAATACAATATACAACTAGCTTAGGGGTTTTGTGGTAAGAGGAGGGGAAGAGTCTTGACAGGTTGAGTGTGAATGAATAAGTTGAGGAGACTATAAGTTCCTTCCCCTTATCCCACAAGATATACTACAAACACAATCTATCTCATGCTGAGTTCCTGCCAGAGAGATAACAAGTGTACAGGCAAAGTGCTGCTGTGATTTACTGCACTGCTCTTTAAACAATTCCTTAGGTCAAGGCACAAGGCTTTAATGTAGCACCATAGGTCATTTATTGCCTTGTAAATGGCTCTAATGTAAAGCGTGTGTTTCCTTGGAAGGACCTGTGTCATCCTAATGCCAAGTAAAGGAAAAGACTACAGAAAGTTCTAATGTTATCACAAGCATTAGGTCATAAGTAAGTAAACAAGTATATTTTTGTAACACCTTGGCATTTAATTGTAAACGTATGATGAGAAAACAATGGTATTCCATTGCTGAGCTCCTCCCGAAAAAACACATATTTGTTGCAGGTCAGAGACCCAACTACTGTTCTAGAGGTTAGGTAGTGACAGTATCTAAAGTTCTCTGGTTTTTGCTTCCTAGTGTTTAGTAAGAATGATGACAGTGCCTAAATAAAAGAATTTGTTTTGATATATTTTACATATTTATGAACTGATAAACTAAATTAAAGATATTGAAATTAAACAGAAGTTTGATTTTGCCCTAACTATGCAAGAATTTTTTACAGTACCTTACCGAGAGTAAAACAGGTTTGTGTTCCTAACTTACTATTTCCAGATTCTGCTTTTGGGTATCACTGTACTGCTCATCTATTAGCTCTTCCCACAGAATCTATAGTTCAAATAGCCTGGTTATTTCCCATGTCAGGGAAAGGCACTGAATTGGGGCGTTTGACATGGCACAAACACAGCACAAAGACCCAACACAGCATACAGACACATTTACCAGACTAAGGTTCTACCTGATACTAAGATTATTATTATTATTATTATTAATATTAATAATAAACATGATTTATATAGCACCAACATATTACTCAGCGCTGTACATTAAATAGGGATTCTAAATAAACAAAGATTGTAACTTTGAACCAGTACCATTGCTTACCTCCACCCACATGAGAAGTGCAGAGAGATTTAAGGGATTAAAAAAAAACAAAAAACTATATGGAATTGTGATCGGAAGCAAAAAGAAAAAAATGAGCCATAAAATGTAGGAAAAAAAGGAAGAGGCAAAGGGAGGAAAAGCTGGGGACTGGAAAATATATCTCCTTACTCTCTTGCATGGTTAAAAGTAAGCACAATGGGCAGTTTGACAAATTTTTAACGTCCCCACATAAGTTGTTTGGGGTTGGGGGTTGTGTTGGCTCTACACTATTGGCAATAGCACATATTATTGTAAGTATTTCATATGAATCATTTTGGCAGTATTTTTGCCAGTTCCAGTAAATAGATTTAAAACGTCTTTCAGATCTTCTGGTGTCAGAAATCCAGCTTCAAACCTGTTCTGCCATCCTACTGATCATCTGAACTGCTGACACTTTATGAATCAAAGTAAAGGAGATTTGTGTTTTAAATGTGTTTACTAAAAAGGCCAATAAACCCAATGTGTTGTTTGCAGGTTAACACTAAATTATAGCTAATAAATGAATTAAAGTTTTATTGGGAATGTTTCCATTTAATATGGCTACATCTATGTAGAATCCAAAGGGTTACATTTAGCTCAGATCACATTTGCATTGGTCCTGAAAATGCACCCCAATGATAGCAGGTGCCCAGGAGCTATAGACATACAATCTTAGTTTAGAGTCATTGTTCTTTGAAATAGTATCTCTGCTTAGCACCCATGTTCACATAATAGTTCTATAACAGGAGCTGTCATCATACTGCACATAACCGTAGCCGAGGTCCTCTATACCTCCATTGTTGGTAAACAGCTCTATTTGTACTCAATGAAAAGCCTGACTTGAATGAAAGAGCAAAAAGGAAAAAAAAGGATTGTCTTTTTTTTCACTGGTGACTGTTGTACAAATGGTAAAATGGAAACAATTTCCAAAAGCAAACCACAAGGAAGGTAAACAGAAATGCTTAGCATTATGATGCTGGTAAGAGACACTAATGGGCTATGCTATGGAGTCTATGGCTGTCTGCTCATGTTAGCACATGAACATCAGAATGAACAAAGCAATAGAAGCCTGTCTGTAATATCTGCTACAAGTTCCAACCAGAGACAGATATTAATCTGGTATAGGGTCACTGTCACACAAAGAGTTTATGGTTATCTATATGACATCAACATCTAATCTATGATATGGCATACAAAGTTATATAATTAAACTCTAGATCCTTAATTTCATTTAGATTTCATTTCACAGATAAAATAGTATTTTGGTCTATGATCCAAATTAAATACTTCACAGAAGATGGGTTGTCATTGGGACAGAAAGGTGCAGGTAACAATGCTAACACTGTCAGAGATTTGAGCTCTTCAAAATTTTTCCCACTAGAAATCTTGTCTGGGGAACAAATAAATTTTGTTTTAAATATCAGTTGGAGAATTGTCCCATCACTTATTTTCCTGACAGTAAGTGAGGCTACATCTCCCAATAGGAGACGAATAGAACCACAATAACCACAAAAGAACCACAATATTAAAAAAGAAACTATAAAAACAGGTTGTGCTAGGTCTGGGCATTAAAAGCATGTTTTTCAGGTTTTCATTGCAATTCTGGGAAGGTTCAGGTTTTGGAAATATAATTCCTTTTTTGTATGATTTACCATGAAACCAGTGTTACAAGTTAGAAATTCAGGTGTCCATTTATGTCTTGTGTTGTAAGTCGATGTATATTGCCTTTTTTCTTGGTTTTGTTAAAGTCCAGAGAGCAATGTGACATACTGCTACAGAATGGCATTTTCATACTATGCCTTTGCTGAATAAATTAGCCTGTTCTCTGCTGAAGCCCAAGTAGTTATCTATGTAAATCCCAAAATACCCATCATGAAGAATGAATAGGCCTGGTGCCAGGGTCTTAGGACAGGATCAATAAGTATTACTGTACATTTTTCCTACTTCACTATACTCTGGCTATTGTCTGTTATTGGAGTTATTATTGGGACCTGCAGAATGGATACATCAAATATACCACAGATAGTTGGTTTGAATTCTCAGAGAAGAAGGACACTCTAATCTAGCCATTCTCAACCCTTGGGTTCCTCCAGATGTTGCAAGGGGAAATGTGGATTACTGATTTTCCATTTGCTGGTACCTGCATAGTTCTTCAACCATCACCACTTGGCAGAGCCAGCACTATGGCATTAGAAATCATTTTAGCTGTGTTTAAGGGTGGCATTCAAACCTCCAGTGTTCAGGGAGCTTGCTTCCCACTGTCCCAATGTAGGAGCATTTTCTCCACTGACACCCAAATAGTTGGTTTTAGTATGGGTTTCCCGAAACTTGGAAATTAGTTTAGATGTTTCTGTGGGGTAAAAAGGTTGATAAAAGCTTCACTAAACCCTAACTGGATAACAAGCACCATGAATAATAAAAACATTTCATGTTATACTTTCCCTACAAAGCTGTTTTAAAAATAATATTACATTTTTAAATCTTTCATTTATTTTGGCGCTGCTTATCTTGCTCAAAAGTAGCTTCCTGACATTGACACCGGTGAACTATGATATACAATGAATGTTGAAGCGGCAATTCGTAGCAAGTCAGAAACACTGGACAGAACGTCTCACTCAAGGATCAGGCATTCTTTTAATGAAAAAGATTTAACATTTAAAAAAAATGTAATTATTAAAATGAACATGTCAATGCTGAATTCCTTGCAAGCTATAAACAAATGCAAGCTATAAACCAAAAAATGTAGATAAGGTGCCCCAAATATGCATTATTTATACTGTATATGGAGGGAGATCCTAATCTTTTATAAAGAGATAAGTTTTAAAGCCTTTATAAAGTTTTAGTTTTTGCGATTAGATTTAGTAAACTATTTTCCTTTTCGTGTATTTTATTATTTTATAAGCGGAGTTTATCTGAGCAGTAAGCATCACAAGCATTTCCTTGGAGTATGACTTATATCCTTATAGGATTTCACTTGTTTCGGCTTTCCTATGGGATAACCTTTTGAATAATCGTCTGTTCTTGGCTCGTGCACACAGAGGGCAGCTGCAGTCTGACACCCATTCACTCCCACTGATGAAAAAGGGCTAGGAGATTAAATAAAAAAGCATTGAAAGATGGCAGCAGGTGAGCGAGAACAAGGCAGATCAGACTCCCCCCTTCCCTGTTTTCTGCTGCTCACAGAACAGCACCAAAACCCATTATCATAAAGGTGCGTTCTGCTCCCTCGTATTTTCCACTGTTCACTCCTCCTGGAAGATGTATCGCTCATTTAAATAAATAGAAAAGGGTCCTCTAGGTGTATGATTTGCAGAACTGCTGGCAGGTGTGTAATCCTGGTGATAATTCCACACATTTGAAGGAAAAGGTAAATATTGTTTCTGAAATGATTACAGTTTCCATATGCCGGAACACGGAGAACCTACGGCCTTTCAACAGGAATTATTTGTTGAAAGTAAACAGTCTCAACAGTTTATATACATATTTTTCTTTTGCATTCCCTATTCTTTTGAATTATGTTTGTGTGATACAAACACCAACACAATGTGTGCCATTGAAAATGTATTTTTATAAGTATAAGCCCTTGTGCTTTTTTTTTTAACTCTACTGTTACCAGAAAACATGGACCATTAGTGAGCCTTTGACCTGACAGTAAAATTTATTATTTTATGGAGAATCAGATGAATGTATGCTTTGTATTAGGTGTTTTAGGTGTGTATAGATACTCTCAGCAGACAGTTCTCAGAATTTTTGGGATAATATTATCTTGCCCAATCTCTCTTTGTTCCCATCAGACAAGAGTAGAAGATTCAATGAGTACCTTTTTGGGTTTTGTGGGATTTCATCACTGCCCAAGCCAGTTTTTGAGTTTTGGATGGAACATACAGGAGTTGAGTTGTGTTTATCCCTTCTCTTCCCTCAGTGACTACAATGAGTTGGCCTTCCTGCTCAGAATTGAATTCTCCATGTAATGCTACTGGTTACCCAGATGCAGGCTAGTAAAATACATAAGGAACACAGTAAGCTCATCTCAAGCAATATCTTTTTTGGTTTTGAAAAGTGGGATAATAAGTTACCTCACCTCACCTGCAGGTACAAAAATATGGAAACAACGGTTTGTAAAAACATTTTACCTTCCTTGTTTAAAAGTCCTGGAATTCAATTTTACTTAAACACTGTTTAGCCTCAAAACGTTTTTAATATGGATCTCTGTATAGATAGCACAGTTAATTTCCATGGCCAACTATTATAATGCAAGATAAGTGACGATGCAAAGGCACAGAGTAATGCATTTATTATTCACTGGATCTAGCTTATTTCAGCCCACGAAACATCTGTGCAAGGGTCAAAAATGACTTTGTAAAGGTGCATTCGACATACAACTTCTTTCATAAAACATTGCAGAAGAACAGCAATCATATGTAACCCTTTCACCTAATATTGCCAATCAGGTATCAATTTATAAAAATCTGATCAGTAAGATGGAGTGTGGTTGGTGTTACGCCAAGTTTCTCTTTGCATATCTTCTAATTAGAGAAGCATGAGAATGGGATTTTACTGAAGTAGTCAACTGGAAAAGACATTATAGTTTATAAATTGTCGAACACCAGTGTACAACATCCTTAAATGTTAACTTGTATGTGTGGTTTAAAATGAATGAAAGTGAATCATAAAAGAGCAAAAACGTAATCCAAGTGTTTCAGATAAGCAAGATAAAGCTTATATTGTAATAATGCTACTCCCAATATTTACCCTGCCTTTTGTGTCTTCCCCGGACAGTATAGGAGGTATTGATCCCTGGGAGTCCAATTTATCTTGGTCATGGGATTAAAGTGGAACGTCATGCTTTAAATGTGATTACATGCTGCAATGAACGATGTACATTTCTGGTAGGGCAGGGAGCGAGCAGGAAACCATCAGCGTCATGGGTGTTTTAATAAAGGAAAGCTGGCAACATCATGGGCCATTTTTTACTTAAAGTGAAGAAACAATAATTGTGGAACTAATTAGAGAAGACACTCTCAATTATGCCGGTCTCATCTGTCTTGTGGAAGCCAGCCCAGACATTAGAGGATGGCTAGACAGGCAGAAATGATCCAAACAGCAAACTCTTCAAAGAGTTTTATAGAAAAATGCTTACTCCAACCTTATCTACATGTATTTATATGTAAATGCAAAACTTTTTGGGTTAGTGTTGGATAGAATGAGGAAGGGTTTGATCCTCTGCTAAGTTTTTATTGTGGTCTGTGCGACTGCCGGGGGGAATTACCTACGAGTTGTCGTGTAATATTATTATTAGCTACAAAGCTGAACTCCAAACTTAAATTCTGTCTTGCACAATTGTGCGGGCCCTTTTCCGGTGCTGACTTTGATTGTATTGCACACTTTAAGAGTCTTTCAGTTTGTATACCCAGGACATAGATAATAATAAAGGGGAACGCAGAAACATTTCTCACAGAGTCTGGTCTCTGAGAACCAAACTAAAAAAGCAGGTTTGATCAAATGTGTAGTATATGGAATTCAGGCATATAGATTTAAAAGTAACATACTTCCACACTGTCAGCCACTGATTTGTTAGATTTAGTAACTCATCTGATCTATGATTACAAAGAAAATAAAATCAACATAGGTTTATGAGGTCCTAAGGGTGGATAAAAAAAACAGTTACATTACCTAAATGCAGAAGAGATGCCGGGGCACCAGTCCAGTTCTGGGGCTAAAATGTCTGAGATAAACAGACAGAAATGCAAATCCTTTGGCAGGTAAAACACATTTTAAAATTGTATTCCAAAGGAGTATTTATCTATTTGTCTGGAGCAGGGCTGCCCAAAAGGTGGATCAGATCTACCGGTAGATCTCAAAAGCAACGCAAGTAGATTGTGGAGCCCTGTCTTTCAAAATAAACTGTACCGTGCACAGGAGTTATTAAGTCCAAGTTTTTATTGTTGGTAGATTATTTTGATTTGGTCATTTTAAAAGTAGCTCGCAAGCCAAAAAAATGCGGGCACCCCAGGTCTTGAGTACAGCTTAAAAGTAATTATATAGAAAACAAAATTAACAACTATACTTATAAAAAAGCACAAATACTAAAAATCTGTACATGCAATTTATGGGGTTTTAGTTTATAACGCAGGTAATCTGACATTCACCAAACATTATCTGGAGTAGAATCTTCCAGGTCCATGTGTTTTTAATGGGAGTGATTATTTATCCATCAGGCAATGTTTGACGAATGTTAAATTCACTGTTTTATAAATAGGCCACTATATTTATTTTTTATTATATTTATTAAAAATATCATACCCTAAACATTTTTTAATCTTGTTCCTTAAATTCCTTCAAAGCAGCTCATTACATATTTCATTTTACATGAGGTAAGGTGACCACAAAACCTTAAATAGCATTTAAATCAATTTAACCAAAATCACAATGCTTATTCTCTAATCATTTGGCTTCAGAAAATCAAATCCTTTCATGAATACATTATTACATAAATACATGATTACGCTTTTACATCTAAATCTTAAAAAAAGAAGACTACTTTTAAGGGTCAGTTAGCTTTTCTTAGTTAATAGTACTTCGTGGGTCAAGTAAGACCCCATGCTGTAACTGCAGCTGTTCAATATTTTGTACAGATCAGACAGAAGTGGAAGGCTATAATATCTGTATACACATTAGATATATGGCTGTGGGCGTGCTATGCACCAGCAGTTTTGTATGAATAGTTGGCTACAGGGGCGTGAAAAGAAAATCTCCACCCACAGCTTTTAAAATAGTTATTATGTATTAATAATTTATAGCTATTTTTTAATTGTCAGGACTGTAATGAAAACCCTCCACAAATAAGTGTATTTTAAAATAAAATGAACAACATATTTTTCCCTGTAAATACCCTGCAAGTACAGTACTGTTGATCCAGAGATGCTTTTAATTTTCTATTGTGGTGTCAGTCCTGCCCTGTTTTCTTTTGTTAAACTCCCGTATCCATTCTGCTGTCTTCATCTCTACAGTATACTAGAAAGATGAAAAAGACTCTTTAAAATAACATGGAAAGTGTGCAGAGAACACAGGAGAACTCCATTTTTTCTGATGAGATTGACAAGCTATTTTGTATTTACGTTCATGTTAAAGTTTACAAAAGCTTTAAAGCAGAAATAAAGTTGAAAATTTAAAAAAAATTAAGCATGCTGGTTCTTCATTGCTGAAGGAATAGGTGATGTCTCTTCTGCAATAAACCAAATTTACTGGCATGGTAGCAATTATTTAACTAACTAACAATCCTTGCTTCTCCAGTACCAAAATCTTTACCTGCTACTTTTCAGCATTTTAGATCTGCATCCATTTTTATTAACTGGGCAGGGATGTCATGACCCCCGCACATATGCACAGAAGTTCATTCATTCCCAGCATACCAGGATCATACACTGACCAGCACATGTGTAGCTCAATGTACAGTACAGAGAAGGTAACAGGTAAGTTTGGTATACCATGTAAAAGTTATACTCTGTCCCTTCTGCAATAACAAACCTGCTTCAGTTTCAAGTTTTACATTTAGTTCTGCATTAAGTAAAGTGTAACTCAAATGAAAGCCAGCAGCACTTAGAGACCAATACACAGTTAACTGATACACACTGAATACACTAATCATGCAAATTGGTAACAATATACTGTAAGTGTCTGAGCAAAAAAACAATTAAAGATTATCATCACTGCACTGTTGTCATCAATTAGCTGGAAGTGACATTTCCTAGAGAAAGGCGGCTTCCTTTGCACCTTGTTTATTGACCCTGTGTGTAGACTGGAGGTAAAAGGAAAGGCCTTTATCTGAGGTGGTGACTGTATGAGTGATTTACAGCTCTTTAACAGAGCAGTAGATAAATCCAAAGCATGTGCGGAGTGACTGTCTTTAAGGGAAACAAGATTAAAAAGAAGCCCAGTGAACCTGCCCTTGAACACAGTTGACTTTAAAGAAATAAAAAAGGAAAAACACTTATCATTAAAATTGTGATGATTTACTGTATAGAGCACCATTTCCAGGGAAAAAGTAAAATCAAAGAAGTGATAACATTCAGAAAAAAAAGTCACAAAGTCTATATTGCAGCTACTTTTATATGTTTTTTTTATATAAAGTAGGTGTAATTACAGAAATTTGAGCTATTATTTGATTGACATGAAAATGCTAAGCATCTGGCTGTGTTTGATATCAAAATTTCAGAGTAATGGGATAAATGAGTGGCAATTTAAACTTTAAAAATAAATTATTTTCTCTATTCATCATCTAAGCCAATAACTTAGAAATATTAATATAAGAAGTCAACAGTATTTCTTTTATTCTAGATTTTTTATTATCTACTTATGATTTACTGCAGCCGGACTGTTTAGGGCCTGAGAATGCCTTTTGCTCCAAAACTACATAAAGATTTATTTTTGTGATTATTGTAAAAAAGTTCATTGTGCAAAGAAACCAAGAAGATATCAATCACATCTAAGCCAGAGGCAGACAATGCATTGCAAATATAACAAAAGGCAGACTATATATAAAAAAGTCTTTAAGATCATATGTGCATTTAATATATTCAAAAGTTGTTGCTTCTAAAAGTTTCCTGTATATAGACTGTTGTTACATGCCGCCATTTTGAATGTGATGTTGGAAGCCCCAGTAGACTCAGAGTTGTCACTTAAAAGATACTCCACAGTATTTGTCCCCCCCAAAGCTACATAAAAGGTTATATAGGAAGATAATGGGCAAATTAGAGTAATAGGATTTATTGCAAAATCTTAGTCTCTTCTCCTGTGTCACTGTCTGTGATTGTTAAGTAAGTCCTAAATCCCTATTTAGTGTACTGCACTACGTAATTTGTTGGTGCTCTATAAACAAAATATCATAATCATAATATTATTTAATATTTTTTAATATATAATATAATATACTCATAATAATATTTAGAGAATATTTATTTGTCTCCCAGGAGACAAGTGGGATTTTATGTATGGAGGAAGGTGGCTGTTCTAGGGAACTGATTTCTGGGGATCTATTTAAAAAGCAAATCTGACACCCACTGAAACATTTCCTGTTGGAGAATAAGTTACTGATATTGAAACACTTAGACCTGGAAGATTATCTACCAGGGAACGTTTCAGTGAAAGTCAGACTGACATTAAATAGTTCTATTTTCTAATAATTTCAGGCACATTGCAAGTAAGTAACAATAGTTTATTAAAGAAATAATCAACATTGGCAAAAACGTCAATAAAGCACTACCCAGAATCTCCATTTGCTACACTCACTCTTTCCCCAGCTTTGTCACCCACAGACCCAAAGTTAGCTCAATTCCTGTAAGCCCAAGGTGTCAGAACTCCCCTATCCCTGTACAAAACTTGGCACCAACTCATTACGCAATGTCATATTTGGTAGCATTCAGGATCCACCCACCCAAAGAACCTTTGATGTCAGTGGAAATTGGTAAATATTCAATCGGACAAATTGGAAGGGCTTTGAAGTCCTGAGCCCAAACTTTACTTTGGCAATAATTCCCAGAACAGAAAGTAAGATTTTATCTCTGGGGACACACCTGGCATAGGTAACCCTTTTCCACTCTATTAGGGAAAAAATGTTTCGACTAGGGTCCTTCTTCAGATATAGTTCTCAGCACTTTCAGGCATGTTTTTGTTGAGTGCCTGTGGGTTATTCTTGTCTCTCAGCAATTTCTGTGTCCTAGGAAATGTAAAGTGGGCAGACCTAAAATCGTCTGTACACAGTCAGTGCATTATACTTCTGACAGCATTTTAAGAGAAACATCCATCTGATGTACACATAGCAATGACAATATGTTATGTGTGTCTATTTATAATAAATTATAAACAGAAAGGTTACCGCTTAAGCCAGAAATATGCAACCTCTTCATAATGAAAGAATGCTGGGTGCCTTAGGACATGAACGCAGTTGAATGTAGTCCTTAAGGGAGAGAGATATATAATAGTTTTAAGTACAGAATAAAAAAGGTACATTAAATGCAACTATCTAAGTGTCTTTATGCCAGTGTAATAAATCCTACTGATCATGAGCAGGTTATATGCGGGGAGCATACTGGAAACCTTACCTATTTAGAATTGTCAGGGAGTGGAAGGGTTAAGTTTGTGCTGAACAAAATATTAAGAGTTCTGGAATTAGATGACAACTTGGTAATTATATTCTAGTCTCTTTCAGCCCCCAGAGCAAGGCGGGTGAAGTGCATCCCAGACTATGGTTTGAGGGCATAGCTGTCATTCCATCAGGCTTGGCGGGGCCTGCGTTAAAGCGTGTCATACAAATTGAGGGGATCTCTCCTAATGACAGACGTGTATATAGCATGTAATTGCTCAGAAAATGCAGCACACAGTCTCTGAGGGTATAAAAGTAAGGCAGGATTTTCAGCACACGAGGACCCAACCAAAAAAAAGTTGTATTGTTCATCCACTAGTCACGAATGAGGTCCCTGACAACAGGTGGTGGAACGAATCAGAAAGCCATCACCTCGAGCCCTCAGCCAAGTCACATCCAAAAAACAGCAGAAGAGACACAGAGAGGAGATCCATTACACAGTCTCCGAATACCCCTAGGAATTTTGAGAATACGATCTGCTTCTACCTCCTACACAAGATCTGTGCTATTTTCCAGATCTGGCACTTCTTTTATTTTCATACATGTAATGCAAGTCCAAATGATTGACAGTCACTTTAGTAGGTCACCCAAAGGCTACTCACAGTGTAAGATGGATTTTCACAGTAGGCACGACTTGGTCAATGCTTATGAAAACCCAGAGAGAAACATGTGAATAGGAAACTGTAGGAGATAAGAGTGAATGATGGATGAATCTCAGTGTAGGACCACGTATATTGACAAAGCAATGGCTCCTCGATAATGTCAATGGATGGTGTGCTGTAGGCAGTGAGGGTGTGATGGAAATTTTAGTATAACAAGTGTTGTATACAAAATCCCTAATGCACATCTTTGAAATTCATGCCATTTATGTATTGGAACAAAGTAGTAATCATTAAATAAAATATTATAAAAGTTCTTAGATCTAAGTCACTGGCTATTCGATGTTGGCCGCATGTTATTGTTATTAAACAGTATTTATAAAGCGCCAACATAGTACAGACACTGTACAATAAATATAAGCTTCAAATGACGGACAGACACAAACAATGACGCAAGAAGAGGCAAAGACCCTGCCCAAAAGAGCTTACAATCTTAGAGGATATACAATTGCCTTTAAAATCCAAATACACAGAAGGTTCATTGTCTGATGCACCCAAAAAGTAATCCAATGTTGTAGAAGGTGTAGATGTAGAAATAGCACACTATTTATTATACCAAGTATACCAAGTGTTGTATGCAAGTGAGCGTAAGAATAGCTTTTTATCAAATGTACTTAAATATATGTAAACAGAGAGCAAAAAATATAATAATATAATATTTAATTTTCTTTTTTCAGACTTTAATTTCACCTTGCCAGTACCAAACATCCTGTCCTGGGGTGACAACATTGATTCACTGTCTGGTAGGATCAACAGGTAGATTACTCTTAAGTAACAGATGTGATTCAACCCTTTCCATCCAATGTAATGTGTATTTTTTTATAAAGCAGAATTTGACTTTTACTAAACATTCACTGCAGGTAACTCTTCCTGGTGCATATGTTTTAAATGACAGTGATTGATTCACCTGCAGTGAATGTTTAGTAAAAGTCACAACCACTACTTTGTAAATATAAGTGTATTTTGATGTTTCTCCAATAGGGACAAAAAGTAATATATATCCTCCAGTGTTTTATAAAAAGTCATACTGAATAGCTGGGATAAAGAACTACAATATAATGACTTAGAATGGCTACCTTCTTAACACAACTGTCTGTCAGCAGAGGGATTTCACATTTGGACACTCTTAATTCGGCTGCTTCCTCAGGAAGAGCTCTGTGGAGATAGATATGAGTGAGGGGGACAGAATGGGTAGGTGATCTATCTTGTTTGTCAGGTGCAGACAGAGAACACACCATAACTTTGTAAAATCTATTGAATTGTCATGAGCCCATGTGTTAGTTACTTTCTTTTATTATAAAATAAAATGTGCTGTTGTGATCCCCTGAGAGCTATAATCACTCATACATAAAATCATACAAAGAAAGAAACTTCTTATGACTTGTAGCAACCTTATCTTCCTTTTTATTCAGCCTAGTATATGGGATGTTACTCAAGCACATGATAACTATTGCAGGACCCACAATACTCACCTGTGAAGGTCCCATTAGTCAATATTATAAGTCTTATAATTAGCTTGTTTCTGCTCACTTCCTATTAAAGAGATGTGCAGGGTACACTTAGTATTTCATTTTATTCCTTAGTTTAGTTTATATAAATCATAGCTACTTATTAGGTTTTGGTGTTTATTTGGGTGGATAGGGAACTTCCCAAAAATAACTAATATACCCTTCTTTTCTGTCTATGTATTGGGGTGTTGGGACTATAAAAGATTTAGAATCCCCCCAATGAGGACAAAGAAAGCCATTGTGGAGATTTTCCCCACTCCTTTTTGATGTTGTTGGATGTCACAGAGTTGGGAAATCTTGACAAAAAAACCAACTCTTCTCCATGCTACACAAAACTAAAAAAAATCTTAAGATGGGTTTTAATGCAAGAAAATACATTTTTGGTCATCCCTCTAGCCAAATCTTGTGACTTGGAAACATCTCAAATTCTAATGTTGAAGAGATGAAAAGAGTTTCTGATCTGTAGACTAAATGGCCAGGAAGAGTTTGTGGCACAGATTTTACAGTGTCTCCCTGACAGAGCTCAGCACATAAACAACAAACATATCACTCATTCCCTGGGATCTTCATTAAAGGGTTTCAACAACAGCAGGACGTGTGAGCAGCACAATGGGGTCTGTCATGAATCTGAAAAGAATGGTGACACATTCCTTCTGGAAGAAGCACCAATCTTCCTTACTCTATATAGAAATTGTATGTGCGCTCATTATGGAGGTTGTACCAACAGCTGTTACAATCATATGAGTCTCTGGCCACAGATATGGGAGGAACAGCGTGAAGATATGAATATACTGTGTGAGCAGGGAAAAGAGATAGGACAAATGAGATAGGATAAAAATAACACAACATTAAAAAGAGAATAAAAATGTTAAAATAAATGTAAACTAAAGCACTTTTAGAGGGCTGATGATTCTTGTCTTCTGGAATTGCTGTCTTTAGTTTTGAGGATCTCTGATTACTAAATGCACTGTGCTGAAGGACTGACAATGCATTATACAAGGCTAATCTTTGCCAACTGAAACTGGTTCTCAACAATAATTTATATGTATTGGTTTGATCAATTTTATCCAAAAACTTCACCTTATGGTTGGTGTTCTTATTATGATGCACAATGTTGACTTTTCGCAAGACAAAAGTTTTGAGCTGAAGTTAGTAGGTAATATGGGTTTTATCTGACCAGAGAATCTTTTTCATACCACATTCCTTGTTTTTCATTCTTTGGGCAAACTCCATATGGATTATTTTAACAATGGCAACATGCTCTGTGCGAAAGTTAAAGTTCCCTGGGCAGTTTTTTCCATCTCAGATGTTGATGTCCACAACTTTTCAATTGATTTCTTGTTTTCTTCCTTGACAAATACCCTTCCTAACCAGTTACTGATGTGTATTAGACATCTTCCTCTTAGCAAAGTTGAAGTTGTGCTAATATTTTTTACATTTTTATTAGGATTTTGTGGTATTCCTTTTTTGAACCAATTCCTGATTGGTGCTTCTCCTGAACATTTCAAAGACTTGTGTTGATAGCTCTTTGGTCTTCAAGATGTTGTGTGTTTAGATATGTTCTCTAGAAAGTCTGTGCCCTTCCAGGGACAGGCGTATTTATTTTGGGATCATGTTACACTGAACAGTTGGAGTCCATTAATCTAATCATGTGACTTCAAAAGGCAGTTGGTTTCATCAGAGTTTAGGGGTTTCCAGGCAAAGGTGGGGGATCTTCAAGCAAGACTTTGTAGTAACTTTCCAATAATCAAGCAACCACAAATTTACTTATATATAATGACATAAATCACAACTTACATTAATTTAACTCCAGGATGTGTGACAAGTATGAGCATGTTCATGATAAGTGAATATGTACAAAAATATGAAATAAATAGGTATGTTATTAGACATTTAAGCTTTATATGTGCTAAATTCCAGACATCATTTGGAATGATAGAGACAATGACCTTGTCCACCATACAGCAATAAAGCACAGAATGCTGCTAATTTATATTAGGTTGATGTGAATTCTAACTAAACTCCTTTGTAATTACTGACTAAATGACATAGTTTGCTATTATAAAAAAAGTAATTAAAAAAATAAAATGTTGGTTAATAATATTATAATTCTTTGTTTCAACTGATCTGTGCTTTTGCTCCTGTGTCTTATTTGTAGCAACTCCCTGAGTGCATTCATGAATTCCACGCAAACATAGAAAACCATGGACCATGCATGCATCATGTCTGTTATTTTGGCTACTTAAAGCATGCTATTGAAGACCAGTCATAGGCGGTACATAGGTACATAGGCGGCAGGAATACATACAAACCCTATATACATACAAGTATAAATGGAGAAATTTCATGGAGAACAAGATTCAGTTACTTTGTTCAGATGGATGAATACATTGTACATTTAGAGAAATACTTGCTATCTTTTGTCAAAATTTATTATAATAATACAAAATCTTTTATATCAAAAGCTTCCTTCACTTATTTACCCAGCTATAAACATACAAACATACATTGAAAATAAAGAATTTTATCATAGAAGTCAAAGATTCTTTATTTAAAGTTTATTATATATATTATTTAAAGCTTCAAATCTACTTCAGAAAGAAAAACATTTTAAATCAAACATCTACAACAAATACAACTACAATACACTGTACAAATAAAGAATGGGCTTGGTTGCTTTAGTTTTACTTTCACTGAAATATATAGCTTTGTATGCACTTAAAAGCTAAACTCCAGACAAACAGCTAAATACACGGTATATGTGTATGAAACGGAACATATCTGTCTTTTCTGCACTTTTACTTAAAGGCTCCCTTCTCTTCACCAGCCTGTGATTGTACAGTTATAGTCTGTGCTTTCTCCTTCCTCCTATTAGTAGTATGTGGTACCATGTTGACCTAGGAAATTATTCCAAAAAGGGAATGTCTTGAAGGCAATACCTTTTATTGCCTTAACAAAATATATTTATACAAGCAATCTTACAAGATGCTATAAAAATTAAATTTTAAAAAATATATATTTTGGAACGTATTGATATAGCATATGTCTTGTACCTCACCAGACTGGCTCTTTGTGCAATTTCTGTCTTCCCCTCTGTGAGCTCTGCTGTACAGTAGACTACCAGAGGCTAACACCAGGTCACTTTAGGTTACTTAGTTGGCCATCATTAAAAAAACATTTAATAATATAACAATGAATAAAAAGCTGCATTGGTTTGTGCCTTTCTAGAGTTGAACTTTTTTAGCCAATTAACTACAAAGTTTTTTCATTTCACAATTGATTTTACAGAATCATTTTGCATTACACAGCATACAATTATTTCCAAGGTTCACTTAAAGCTTGGATTGGATTCAGTGTCATCTTTCTGTAGGTGAGTTGTATGTCTAGTGAATGGATTAGCACATTCTGCCTAAGGAATACATTTCTACTAATTGTAGCTGAATGCTCTGTAAATGTATCGTGTTACATTGCAGGTAAATCTGTCCTTGACCATGTCTGGTTAAAAAAGCTGCATGGTATGTGAGGACATTCCTATACACAGTACAAACATGTGGGATTTATGCCCAGTGATGACCAGCTGTCTGTTCATCCCATCTGTCTCTGACATCAGAGTAAATCTAATATTTAATTATGTCTTGTGACCCCCGTTGACCCAACACTGGTTGTTGAGTTGGGATACACAGGTAATACTGATACTCAAAAATGTTACATTTGTTTTATTTATTTTCAGAATGACAAGTTTTACAAAGTTATTGCAATAAAGGGTAAAATATTTGCTAATATTTGTGTATTGCATGCTCTGCCATTACTTTACTGGAATTTGGTTGGATTGTGCCAAGTTTTCCAACCATCCTCCTTATAGACTCAGTCAACATCTACAAGTCAAAACACAGAACAATCAATTCTTCTAAATTGTATACTTGCAGCATTTCCCTTTCCATATATTAGTTTTTATTAACTTGCAATGTACCCCTAAACTTGTTGGAAAATTTTGCTAGTTAGTTCCCGTTAGCTTAGACCCCTCTACCTTCATACATGACATAGCCCTTTCCTCTTCTAAGAATGCCTAATTACTTTCGGTGCACTGCCCCGGCCAAGGTCCCCTGTCCTCCCTATACTTCCCTACATAATTTATGGAGCTGCTAAGGGAGGAGAGAAGGATAATTGGTATAAAGTCTTTTGGGCTGCTGACATCACATCAAAGGGGGTGGCACCCGGGAACAGTCTCAGGGCTTTTAAATGCCTACAAAAAGGGGAAAATTTACCCAGTATATACCATGCAAAAATAAATTTAATGTACATATATTCTTTTAGGAATATTTTTGTTGAAATAAATGGTATGATGACAGAGTTTCTTTATGTGCTAATTTCACATGCTCTATTACAACACCAGAATATGACTCCACCTTATCTACAAAAACTTTAGTCCTGCTCAGATCTTTAAAAAATGTATTCATATTTGTTCCCTGATCACCAACAAAGTTCACTGAGCTAAGTAAAAAATAAATAAGGAAAAGAGAAAAGATGGGTTTATGGCTAATACTCACTCATATATTATAAGTTTACAGCATAAAATATAAAGAAATTAAATGCTTTGTCCAGGCCCATTTAGAGGTCATGGAGTATGGACAATTAACATCTATATGTTGATCCACTATTGACCGCCAATGTGATGTCTATTGTAGAGTTGAGGAGTCCATACCCCATGACTTTTTCAAATGGGTCTGGACAAAGCATTTAGTTTGACTATTAGACAACCCCCCCCCCCCCCTTCCTCTCCTTATTTATTTTTTACCATGCACCATTCACCAGGGGGTGGCCACCTTAAAAAAAAATTTCAGAAAAACTGGGAGACTGATACATATATTTACCCACTGGGCCAAGTACGTTGCTAAAGCATTTGTATTAATGTAGTTTTTTAACAAAGTTTTCCATTTTGTAATCACCTGGTGATTCCTCCATGAAAGTCCTTGGTATACTATTTCCTGTTTATGGAAACAAAAGTACAAATCACTCAACAGGGAATGTTCTTAGTGACAAATTATTCTTTTGCTACAAAACTGTAAGACTCACTAATCAGATATATTCATGCTATGAGGCAAAAAATTATTTTAGCAGAATAATTAACATACCGGTATATATTATACAACAGTTTATTTTATTTAGTTGTTATATTTTTTTTTACATACAAACTTCGTGTTATATACATGAAATAATATCTTTAATCTGCATGTTTAACAGTATAATATAAAAACTAAGGTGTGTAATGATAATGAATTCAAATTCAATGTTATTCTGTACGAAAAGTAAAGCAAGTGCTTGATAAATGGAAGATATAGATTTGCCGGGTCTCCTAACCTAGCACTGCTACTTTTCCTATACTTCAGTTTGGGTAATGAAAGGTTTCTTTGCTATTAGTCTGCTGAAAATCATGCTCATTCCATTTACTTTAATGACACTGATTTAGTAACAAATAAAAATTGCTCTCCAATAAAAAAAGTTATCAGCCAATTAGTGATTTTATGGGGGCCACAGGATATTATTTTAGACAAAATAATAAGGTGCGTGTTGGTTAGACGATGTATAAAATACGTCCAGCAAAGTGCTATCTTAGGAAGCATCCTCCTTTACTGATGAAAGAAAAATAAATTAGTAGGAAACCAAACTTTAATAAATCAAACCCTGACCTTGTACAGATAACTTGTTCTTAATTACTTCCAACTTGTAGGAGGTGTACGCTGCGTCCTCCGTGGTTCAGATAGAGAGGAAGAGTGCTATAGGACTGAAAAGAAAAGTAATAATAAAATAATAATAAATAAAATAACACAATGGAAAAGCCATCAGCAAAACTGATACAACATGACAGCCCAAAATCTGAGTTTTTTTTACAATGGTAAAAGTATTTTGTCATTTATCAATTTATGTGAAAGTTTGTCTAAACTTTTTCTGCTTCATTTTGGATGGAGAATGAAAATATTAGTATCCTTGTCTGCTTACTATTACTGTATTATTACTACATTAGTAGAAAGTGAGGATAACTCTCCAACAAAAAATAGAAATAAAAGTAGAAGTTTAGAACCCCAATCAGATTTCTGTTGCTGTTATTGCCACTCTTGAACATAGTCCCTTAAAACAGCATCAGATCTCCTAGGTGCCAGGTACACTTGCCCTCAGGATTTTATATGCATATGGTCCAGTGCATGATTGAACAATTATAATGAACAGGTGCCACTGATCAATAAAATAATGTAGGTTATATGGTAAATACAATCAAATCAAATAAAAAAGTTTTCTTTGGAGGAATAAGCCAGGGTAAGGAAAAGTAATGCTCTACCAACAAGTTGAGGCTGCTGAAGTCAGTTCTGATCTTACAGGATGGTACGACTGGAAACAGCAACCTGATCTCTATGGGTAATGTGGGAGGGTGTAGTTTTGTCCAGTGGTGGGTTCCTACAATGGACATTGCTGTATATTTAGTTTTCCAGGCAAAGTGCACAATTACAGCTTGCTTTTATTCATTTTGGGCCTGATTTAGTAAAGCTCTCCAGGACTGGAGAAGATAGACCATCATGGGAGAAACTAGGTAAGCCAGCAAAACTGGAATACATTTCTAAAAATCATTTGCCATTATTTGCCAAATATTTGTATTTGTAGACAAGATCCAAGATTTTGATAGTGTGGAAGACTTAGAACCCTTCTGAGGTTTTTATTGCATCTATGTCCCTGAGATTCACCCTCAATATTGGTCTTAGTAAACATACAGAAAGTAATGGGAAATTGAAATTTGTCACAAGAACTAGAGGTGATGGGAAATGATGACACCTGTACTGGTGACATCTGTTAAAAGGAGGATACTAAGTTCGGAAAGATTTCCTCTTTCCTGTGAAACAGGAAGAGTTGGAAAATTTCCCCAAGGGGACATAGACAGCACATATTGCTCTGAGAGACAATGATAGTAGAACAATTGTTTTAACCCTTCTCTACTTTCTCCATAAGTTTGTTTTCTATACATCCACTTTAAATAATTTATTGCAAACCAGAGCATCTTTGGAGGAATTAGATACAATATAATACAATATAGAATAAATTACAGATGGACATTCAAAAATCTGGCAACCTCTGGACCTGAGGAGTGCTGGATTTTCGAAAATTCTGGATTTTGTACGGTTATATATGCGGTATATGTAACAGAAAACGACTACCTGTACAATACTTTAAATGGATGCTGAATCCATAATGGGGCTATACAGCAGAAAATAAATAAATAAATGAGAAGAAAAAATCAGGAAAGCACATGCAAGCAAGACCCAACAGCGGATTCTGGGGTACAGCACCATTAAAACATAAACGGCACCTCCAGAAAACCTCCATGCCGGAAATCTGAGGAACCGGATTATCGATGGCCGGGTTTTGAATGTCAACATGTATATTTAAACAGTTATGTAAAAAACAAAAATACCAGTCAACAAGGATGATTAAGTTTTACAATGTAATCCCAGCTATTTCCTTTATAGAGGAGAGTTTACCTATGTACATTCACTGGATAAAAGTTGTGATGAATGAACAATAATAGAATTTACTATTCCATACATAGAGCAATGCTTGTTCGCAGAGCCCATCATTGTGCTGACTACAGGTGTTATTGTAAAGATGTCTCAGACATATCAACTGGATTTTAGGTGCACTGTCACCTATACCAGAAGAGATATAACCGCTAATAGGTCCAAACATTTATTAGACACGAAAAATCAAATTTAATAGATCAAAAGCATCTCACCTACAATTTTGGAATTGCTAGTCCACAACAAATTTGTTACTGCCAGGGGTAGATTATGTTTTTAAACATCACACTACCATTACATGATCCTCTAGGTGTTGCAATTAGTTTCATTAGTAGTAAAGCTCATAATAATAATACAAATATTAAAATTGGAGATCATAAAAATTTTCTTTATTTAGTTTTTTTTAATGAAGGTGAAACATAAAGAAATTAGCAGTGTGCTTTGATAGTGCCAGGCCTTCGACCTAAATAAAAAATGATTGTAATCCTCTAAACAGCTGGGACTTCAAATATATAACCCAATAATGTCTATTACTGTTACAATATGCAGGCAGTATTCAGATATCTGTATAACAAACACATAAACAAGGCAATATGTGGGCAAAATAGAATTGAAACTTTAGGGTCACCAAACAGGCAACTGTAAGTATATGGGGGCAACAAACCGACAATATAGAAGTAACGTGACAATATGTGGACAACAACAGACACAAATGTTGTGACTTTATATGGTCAAAAATTCCTCCCTCCTACAGCAAACCTCTCTCCACTAGGAAGGACCAATTCCTTTAGTTAATAAAATTTCCCAGCAACGCCTCACCCTACCCAAAGATTTCCACCCCAATTACTTAACCCCTCCTTTTTTAGAACACTTACAAGTTCTCAGATACAACAGCACCTGGGTGCATGAAGGTGGTGCAATGGACATCCAGTGTTGAGTGTGGCCCTGAAGTACTCAAAGCATGACTGTACCTGGTGCAGATTGTATCCCCCAGGTAAACCTTGGGAATTATGTATTTAAAACCAGTAGGGGTTACATTCATCACTCACATTCACTTGGGTCATTTTCCCTGATGCCTTCCCCAAATAATGTTGGTGATAATATTATATTTAATGATTTTGTAATAATTCAATAATTTGACAGGCAGCTGTGCATGCCTGTAGCATGTGCCAGTGTAGTTTAAAATGTGGGACTTTTGAACAGTTACACAGCACACTTTGATTCTGTATACTGCCTGTATACTGTATCGCAGCCATATTTTTTGGGGGAAGCCAACGAACCTATCTGCATGTTTTTGGACATTATAGAAACATACCACAGATTCAGTTTCAGTGTTTGGGTATAGTCATCATTTCAACAGTAAGAAAATAGCTGATTGATCAGTTTCCTAGTATAGGTTTGCTATATATTATGATATCTTCAGTTATAGATGTAACATAGATAAATATACATATGACTTCTTCACATCTGACTTTTTCTAGATAATATTAATAATAAAAGGTTTGTGATATATTATGATATCTTCAGTTTTAGATGTAACATAGATACATATATGTATGACTTCTTCACATCTGACTTTTTCTAGATGTGCATAAGATATGAGTACATGTATGTGATCAGATTTCTATCTACAGAAATTCAGATTTGTATAAAAAAACTAGAATAAGTGACAACTAGTATAGAAAAGTGTAAGAAATAAATAATGTCATTCTTTTGTGGTAGCAAGGAGAACATGTGTTTGTGATCTTATTCCTCTAGGTGGAGCAGGTTCTCTTTATTTGGGGTTGTGTAAGATATGGATCAAGCAATATTCATGGTGTATTATAATTCTGGCAGACACACTTTGTTATGTTTGGTATCTAGGAAAAAACATTTTGTTACATATTTTTAACCAGTTAAAGCTGCAGACCTATACACCACCATTGCCATTCACAAAAAAAAAATAAAAATATTTTTCTTTCTATGAGTATTGCCAGATTGGGAAGCCATAAAATTTAAAGAGAAATCTTTTGACTAGAGCCCAGGATTGCAACAATTGCTAACAGGAATTCTAATCCTTAAAAATGGTGAGTATATTGATACCTATTAATATTTCACTAGTTATACAGTTTTATTTATGTATTCCCACCACTGTGTGTACATACTTTTGAGTGTATGTGGCGATGACACTACACAAACATTTCCACATTTAACAAATTCAAAGCCTATTACCTCCATGGGTCACACAAACGAATCCAGGGGTGTAGTGGAGTGGCCACGGGTGGGAACACTGTCCCCTCACTTTTTTTCAGGAATGGGCACGTGTGCCCACTCTTATTTTGCAAAGAATTCATTGGTGGCCAAGGGTCAGGAGAAGGACCCCGCTTGGGGGGGGCACCGGCCAGAGCCGCAGACTACACCTCCCATATGGAATTGCAGGCTCAGGGTGGTCAGCGGGTTGTCTTTGAGTGGGCCGTTCTGGTATCATGACGTCTCTCTGGGGGAAGTTTCTTCCCCTTTGAGTGACAAAGTGGCAGGGGTGTAGTGGGGCAGGCACGTTTACATAACTATCATGCGCATGCATGCTCACCATTGGATAGTACCATACCCCCTCTTCTTTTTTTACGACTACACCCCTGACCAAGTAAATATATGTAAAGGTGAGAAAAATGCAAAAATTACTCTCCCTTTCCCAGATGACCACCTCTTTAGCTACCCTTTGTAAAATGTGTATATAAAAAGTGTATAAGCATAAATGTGTATATTTAAAGATATTTATAAGAATACCTCATACAAGGAAATAACTAAGGTGAGTTTCCCCCTATTAAAATGTATTAAAGACTTTTTTCCTTTAAAGATTAAAGTCTATTAGAGAAACTACCTTTCACTTCCTGTCCCATAAACACAACAGGAAGTGGAAATGTCTTCAAAGTGAGGATAGCCCACAAGTGTCCCCATTGAAAGATCCCCTATGTTTTCATGTTCATTGGAAAATTAAAATGTTGGATTTTGCTTCATTTTAAGCCTTGGTGACAATAGCAATCATTGCTTTGCAAAGGGAAAACTGTGCTTCAAAACACTGAAAAGAATCACAGTAAAGAGATTTTTTTTGACCCATGAGCATTTACAATTTTTTAACATAAAATAAAAACCTAAAGTTTTTTTGACTTAATATGTAAGGTGTATTTCAACAAAGTAACAAATAACACCCGTAAAATGTTACATTCACACAGTTAGGTTTACTAACTCCTGTTGAACGCCATGGGATTGAAATGACCATATTAGACAATGCATAACTGTTAAAGTAAGTTGAAATCGTACAGCATTTTAGCATAACGTGTTTTTGGCTGGAAAAGTAGTATAAGGTTCTCCAGACGCATTTTACTTATTGGCTTCTTCAGGGGTATATGGACATTAAAAAGTTGGTTCCTGAGTTAGTGGGAGGTATAAAGGTGATGAATTACAGGTCATAGAATGAATATGGCTGGAGTATAAGAGGGTTTAGGAAAGTGTGTAGCACAGTGTTCAGAATATAGGAATAAAGCTTGATTCCTTGTGTGAAGCAGGGTAAGGACTAATAAACTTCTTAGTACTAGTATTGTGATTGCATGGCTGCAGGGATGGGAAGATTGCAGAGTAGTGGCAGGCTGACCCTTGCCTACTCTATTAAAAAATATATATATATAAATAAATAAATATAAATGATGATCACAGAAGATACTGTGCTCAGGCAGTGGTGTGGAGCTATAAGTTCCAGGGAAGCCTGTTACTTTTCACCTTTTCAATATTGATTGCCCAAACTCAATAAATTTCTTTCTTTTCTTAGTGACAATTCAAATCTTAACGACAATTTCAGTCTTCATTTGGCACCCTACATACTGAATACTTGTGTTCCAGGAGGTTCGTGTATGTCTTTTCAAAAACATCAGCTCAATGCAGGAAGAAAATAATATCTACAGTGTCACCCACTAAAAAGGCAAGTGAGGGATACATAACAAAAGCACAATAACTGTCCCCAGGCTTTGGCAACATTACTCATCATTGGGACTCATTGCCCATTAAGCTGGCCTGTAAAATAGCCAGGGCTAGAATTTCAGTGGGCCGAGAGGACATTTTCTTGTATAATTGTCGGCAACATTTTTTTACAGTAATAATAAAAATTTCATATAAGGTTATACGTTTTCTAAATCAAGTCATGACCTTGAAATATTGTAAATGTCCTGCTTTAAAGAAATGATCCTAAATACAAATATTGCCTTGAAAATAGCAAGCTAGAAATCTGAACAGTGAAGAAGAGTAGTCATGTTGCTGGCTATGTTGTGTGGAGGGGGTGTATCAATATTAAGACTTTATTTTTTTAGGGCTAACTTTGGCCAAAACTTTTTCTTTCAATTTTGCACTGAAGGGACAACTTTTTATAACTGTGTTTTTTTCAGATTTTTTATGATTTTGCATTGCTTCCTATAGGACAAATCTAGAAGTGAAAGGAAATCCTGCTCACACAGCACTATGGAAAGTTTAGAAGTCAGGACTTTATTTCCATTAGAAAAATTTACCCTGACGTCCTGGCTGGGAAATAAGTATTAAACAGACAAATGGAGTGGAATTCTCATCTAGGGTGGCAAACCCTTACCTTCTCTAATAATAAAAGCTTTGGCTGGAGTTATTATTACACAGTATCTCTATATAGCGGACCTATTACACAGCGCTTTACAAGGTCCATAGTGATATCACTAACTGTGCCTCACAATCTAATGTCCCAACATCCATCATATTAGTACAGAGTATTTATATAGCACCATCATATTATGCAGTGCTGTACAAAGTCCATAGTGGTGTCACTAACAGTCTCTCAAAGGATGTTCCTACCATAGTTATATGTCATTAATGTAGTCAAAGATCAATTTTTAGGGAGGAAGCCAATTAAATTCACTGCATGTTTTGGGAGGAAACCAGAGTACCCAGAAGAATCCCACGCAGACATAGGGAGAACCTGGAAACTCCATGCAGATAATGTCCTGGGTGGGAATCGAACCTGGGACCTAGCACTGCAAAGGCCTGAGTGCTAACGCCTGAGACACCGTGCTGCCCATATTGCTTTAGTATGTCATATAATAGGTCATTTATAGGGGGAGGCCAATTACCCTAACTGCATTTTTCTGGAATGTGGAAGGAAACCCAATCAAACACGTGGAGAACCTGCAAACTCCATTTAGGTAGTGTCCTGGCAAAGTTTTGAACCTGGGACCTAGCACTGCAAAGGAAAAAGCGCTAATCTCTGAGCCACCGTGCTGCCTACTAAGTATTAGGTTGAGCATTAAATTTCAGAAGAAAGAATGGAATTTCAATACTGTTGCACAAAAATCTGCAATAATAAAGTCATGTATGGCTTTAAAATAACCCTGTGCATGTTAAGAAACTCAAAGAATTTTGTATGTAAGAAGCCAAGCCAAAATAACTGAACAGTCTCTAGCTGCCAAACCAAGGACAGCCAGGTAGCAAGAAACAAAAAGAGAGAGTGGTGCCCAGGAAAACCTATAGAAAGTTACTATGGAGTAAATCAGGAGCTTTAGAACAATACAATTAGTGATCAGTGGAATAGTTGCATGACACTGGAATAGACGGTAGTAATCCCTCACTATTATATGCTGCAGACACACAACGCAAAGAAAATACAGCAACATCTCAGTGCCTGACAAGGTAAATCCCAGCCATACATTAGGGCTCCTAATACATTGTAAAATATCTGGCCCGCACAATGGGATTGGCCGCAGGCCAGGGAAGGTGGAGTTCCTACAACCACTGACTTGGCACTTTGTAGCTATTTTCGCCTTTTTCTTAGACCACACCCACTTTCTTAACACTTGTGTGTCCAACTAAGGATATAAAAACTCGCCTGTCATATTCACCTTGATGTTAAACAATGCGATGATATCTGCCTTCCTGTTCAGGCTGCATTTGGCTGCATATTTCCAGTTATCAGTAAGATTATAAAAACAACAGTTTCATCTGGAAAAAATAATTAAGATGTATGGTGAACTCTAAAATAAGTGGTGCACCATTAAATTATTTTAACATGTGGTATGTGCTTAGTATAGGAAATATAGTGTTGGTGTTTTACTAAATGTGTAAAAAATGCTCACTTGGCTTAATTAAATAGTGAATCTTTCACTCAAACTGAAAGTCTGTTTACTCTGGCTGAGTCCTCTCCCCCTTCTGATACAGATCACCTATGTATGTATATGAAAAACATCCTTGGAACCCAGAGCAGGATAAATCTTGACCTTCTTGCAATGCATTGGAGTATCTTCTTGCCAAATTTTGTCTGCTCTGCATTCCACAGTACTATACCCAGAAGAACAAATATGTAAGTATGAGTCTGACTCTATAATTTACTTAGTACTTTTTTTTACTTAGTTTTAGCAATGACAGATGATGCAACCAAGTTTAATTTGAGTAAATAGTAATGTGCAAATAAAAAGGTACAAATGATTGGTGTACTCACTATTAGATTGTTAATGTGAACACAGTTTCAGGTTATTTACTAAGCTAAGTGAGAGTTCACATTTACAGTGAAAATTCTCTACTCCATTACTAAACCAACACCCTTTACATATTTTTTAAATATCTAAGCCATTCATAATCAACTTTTTTAATAATGGGGAAACCTTTGAAATAACTTTTGGCCTTTGGGAACCCCTGATATACTTATAACTAATGGCCACATGGTGGTCAGTGGGAAGAATGTCACCCTTACAACAGCCAAAAAGATCATTGGCATCATTTAATTTGACCTCGGAGGCACAAGTTGCTCATTGTTCAAGGAACCTTGAGAACCTCTAGATCAGGGGTCGACAAACTTGTATGGCCACTAGGCCATTTCAGGGGTGGGCAGGAGCACAGTAGGCCGGACTCTAAATCCTGCTCGAATGGCTCCGCCTCCTACCAAGGAATGCCCCCTGAAGTGAAATCCCTCTCCTTCGTATGCATTGCGGAGGAGAGGGATTTACCTTCAGGGAGTGTTTCCTATTTACCGCGGCAGCGGAAGTATCAGGCCTGCTGCGTTAAATAGGGGAGCCACAGCAAGGAGCTGCGGGTTGCCGTCTGGCATTAGGCCGGATCAGCCAGCGGGCATTAGGCCGGAACGAACTACCGGCTAGGCAGTTACTGGCCTAAATGCTGGAGTTTGCCGACCCCTGCTCTAGATGATCTTTGGTTGAGAAACATTGTTTTGAACACTGGACACAACCCCCTTTCCATTACACTTTCATTACTTTATATAATCATTGCCAAAAATTACCAATGAAAAATCAGTTATTGTTTGGTATTATTTAAAGAGACTCAGGCAATGTTGCCAAAGTTACAACCTTATTTTCATTATTGCCCCATTTTTCTACATCTTTGTTACAGAAAAGGCAAATGTCTATGTATAGAGTAATGTTACATCCTCAAGTGGTGCAATGGTTTGGCCTAGTGGACAATCACCAGGCCAGAAAATGTGGGGAGATGAGGGTACTCAAAAATCATTATTACGTACTCTCTGACACCATCCAATATAGAGCATAGCTAAGGATAGGAATATTTAGAAAAGGATATGCAGAGGCAAGGGCTGTAGGAGAATGTGATCTTTTGAAAGAGAGAGTTTTGTTTCTCCAATGCTGTAGCAGGACTAGTAACTTAGGTACATGGAGCACACAGTTCTGCCATCTTGAAGGTACTACAAAATAGTCATATCATAATAATCTACAAATACACTCATTCTCTGAACTCATTTGATCTATAAGAACTTTTAACACTCTTACTAAATGTACATGATTTCCTACAGCCTCATGTAGAACTTCTACAAGCAAACTATTTGTTTCAAAAGTAGTTCCCTATGTACAGTTTAGCTATGCACGAATCATGCTAGCGGGTGTGTCAAAACTTTAAAAGTGTTAGAAACATCTTCTCAGTTCACAGTTGATATTAACTTTTGACAGTGACATTTCCTCTGCTACTTACGATAGACATTTACCCAGAGGGAACACAAGTTGTTTGTTTGGAGATTCTCCCATGTAGGTGTAGTTTGTCATTACGAAAAAGTTGTGCATTCCATCATGAAACACTTTACAGCTAAAAGACAGGTAGACTTCCACTGAAGCATTAGTTGTGCTCTTGCCACTGGCAATCACACCCATAAGTATGGGGAAGGAAATATCTCAATGAGCGTGGAAATTGTATCTGTATGCACCCTCATCATTCTAGTGACCATAGGCACAAAGGGGAAATCTGCTTAAGGACACCTATATTGGTGACAAATGTGTTAAAGGGGATTAACTCTCACTTTAGGGAAATTTTACTCACTTTCGGATGTGTCTGCAGGGCAAAAAAATCTTTTGTGAATTTTATGAATTCACTTCTCAATCTAAAGATAAAAAAGTTTTTCCTTTACCTGCACTACCAAAACAATTACATACAAACAGCACTGGGACAAGGTCTTTGAACACTCAAGGCAATATATATTTATAAATATATATATATATATATTTATTTATATATACCTCCTTCATGCCGAAGCTCCCAAGATGCCCACTCCTTGGCCCTGTACACCAACATTTGAAATTGTTGTGTTTAGTATGGCCTACAATAGTTTATCCTAAGTTCACTTCTTTAAAATAAAAATCTTTTAACCTTGATAGTTTTATGTCAGATTTCTTTAGTGGTGATGTGTGCTATTTGAGCAATTTTCTGTGTTCTTCCAAGTGTCTATTTGTAGACATGGGGATCAGCAGGGATGTTATGACAGAAAGGAGATTAAAGAGAAAAAGACAAGTCTTATCTAGTGTTCTGCTGCTCTGAATGCACCTTCCTCCTGGACGTCTTCAGAACACCTACACGGCGTGACACAATCCACATAGCCAAGTTATTTCTCCCAATCTTTGCTTTGCTTTCTTTACACAAAAATCATATTTACTCAAAGCTTAACTTAACGTGTGTGTGCTAATTTTAAATCTAAAACATTATTTATCATTCAATGTAAAATACTAATCAGACATACACTATTAAAATGCATCAAGTAAGAGGATCTAAATAGAGAACAAAAATGGTATTTATGTTTATGATTCCATAGTTCTCCTTTCTATAAATCATTATTGCTAATTCAGGCATTGGTTGAGTTCTTAGAAGGGAAAAGAACTTTGGGTGTGCTGGAAAAGGGTTTGTGTGAAGAACCATAATACAGATAACCACAATCACAAGCCATAATCACAATATTTAATTACATTAAAAATCCTTCATATTACCTATAATGCTGTGTCATTCACTTATTTTTTTAGTTGAAGATATACCCCAATGCAAAATATTAAAAAACATTTTTGCAAAATATGCCACAAAGAAGTCACCTATCCCTTGTATGTGTTGCATAATTTATTGTTTAGATATAGAATATATTTATAAAGATATCAATTAGTTGCGTATTTTTTTTTAACATGGTAAGCACTTTAGAAGATACATCGGCCTAATAATATACTGCACATCCTAAAAATTCTCCAATCCATGTGTGAAACGATGCCCTATGTTTCCTGAACCACTTTTTCACAATCTGAGCCTGATGAATCATGGCATTGTCATGTTAAATTATGTCTCTGCCATCAAGGAAGAAAAAAATTGTAAAAAAGGTAATTCAGTATATTCAGGTATTCAGCTGATGTAGATTCTGGGCACATATTGCTGCTGAACCTAGACCTGACCAACTGAACCCTAGATCATAACCCTGCACCTGCAGGCACCCCAGATCATAACATTGCACCCACAGGAACCCTAGATCATAACCCTGCACCTGCAGGCACCCCAGATCATAACACCACACCTGCATGCACCCTAAATCATAACATTGTACCCATAGGCACCCCAGATCATAACACTGCATCTGCAGGCATCCCAAATCATACCATTGCACCCACAGGTGCCCCAGATCATAACACTGCACCCACAGGCACCCCAGATCATACCACTGCACCCACAGACATGCTAGATCATAACATTGCACCCGCAGGCACCCCAGATTATAACACGGACCCACAGGCTTGGGGATTTCAAGGCAAGGTAGTATATAACAAAGTATTTAGAATCCACTCCATGACTAACAGCTGGGACTTCTTTAATTTAAATTATTTTAAATAGGCCTAACTGTAAAGTCTATAGTTATAAATTATCATTTTTGTAACAGGTATTACCTATTATTTTTCCTAGGCAATTTGGATAATGAAACATTTTTTAAAACAGCTCCAATTTGCAAATCCTATATCAATTCAAAGTAGTACGCACATGTCAGATGTATGATGTATTGATATTGAAAATATATTGGTTAACTCAAGTTATTTATATAGAATTGACACTTTTCACATTGCTTTGCAGAGATCACTGAATCATCCACATAAGTTCCCATTTCCAAAGAATGCAATTGTAACATTTTGTGTATCTAATATATAATTTTGCAGTTTACCATTATCTTTGTACTCATTAAAGACATATATGTATCTTGTTACTTCTCTCATCTGTATTTACTTCTCTTTATATTTACTTAGGATCAGATATTTGGTATTATGTATGTAACAATTTTTCTGACCAGTTATTTCTATGGAAAAAAAATGGATAATCATTAAAACATTCCTCAGATCTCTGGAAGATTTTCTTCAGTGTTTAAAGAAGATTGAGGCATTCGTACACAGTGAGGGGAGTCTAAAGAGCAAGCTAGGATCTGTTTTATATAATGTCCTGTTTTCTTAGTTTTCGCAGTAATGGTTCCTCTGGGATATCAACCAAGGAGCCAGCCCTACAAGATCATCTAAACTTGGCAGGTTGAAAGAAAAATTAATTACCTCCCAATGAACATAATGACTTTCTGATGGTGGAGAGCTGTGTGTCAGTGTGCAGACTGCCATGATAAAGCGGGTGTGGGAATTGACTGCTGGTCTACACTGACCCTATACATGGCAGGATGGCTCCATCAAGGGTTAGGGAATCATAGGAGCTAGGGACGTAGACCTTGAATTCCAGGAGTTGGATCAGCACCCCCTGCTCTGCCTTACCTGCTTATGCTGAATAATTCTGCTTGATCTTTGCCCTTATCATGTAATACAAGAAGATTTATGCTGGTACCAGGGAAAGTTTAATTGGCTTACATAAAACCTTGTAATAGCTCTGCTGGGGCTTATTATAGGAATTTGCTACCTTTTAAATTGGGAGACATAAAACAGTGAGAATTTGTTCCCAGATAAAACAATTACTAGGCAACACATAAAACACTCTCATGAGATTATTTGAGTCTGCAAAAAGTTTATTATCACTGCTCGTTGTTGCACTTCTTATCCAGCCCTAAACACCTGACAATTATTATACTAACATCCTATGAGCCATATCACAGATACAATGTAATAATTCATGGGGAGAAAAGATGCAAAGTGTAGAGAACAAAGCAGCATTTGAAGAAACATGTCACAGAGAAAACAGTGCACTAGGATCACTTTAAATACATCTTGTTAATTTTGAGCTAGATTTATTTTAGTTCACTTTACCAAAGCCATTTAAAAACAGATTGTGTATAGATAGCATATAACATCAAAACCACATTAACATGAAACAGATTCCAAGTACCCAAATGGCTGATAATAGCAATGGCCGTGGAGCAGCAAAGCACCAGCATTTCAGCATATAGGCTGCTAGAAAGGTAAGTATTTTACATGTTTGACATTGTGTATAATATAGTAAAAAAAGGAACATTTAGGGAAATTAAGTTTTACATGGTATTGATAAAGTTTTAGATTTTTTACTTATGGTTAGTCATAGCCACTGCACCCTAAAAAGCATCATAGGATACTTTGGTTAACAACCCCCAACCACCCCAAATACTAGCAAGTAAGTTGCCACCTAGGGGGCAAAGAAGCATGCTTATTCTATGCAAATATCAACTTTTATAAAATGTTATAAAACTTTCCCCCAAGGAAAGAGTAGGTTAGAGTAGGCACATTTTTTTCTGATGTGTTCATGTTTCTTAGTGCAGTCAGAAATAAGTACATTGTTCTTGTTGACATTTTTTTGTTTTTAAAACTTGAGCTTATGTATACTTTAGAGGCCAATTGGAGGAATTTACAGTTTGGATTAATCAGCAGTTCAGTTAATTTGTCTACCGGTACTGCACATTGTACATGGAGTTTTGTAAAATGTTAGCTATTATACAAGTAGAATGGAAGAGATAAAGAAAAATATTGTAGCACATATGCTGACAATAGATATCTATACATGTCTCACTTGATAAAACATGAAGGCATCTTCCCACTGTTTGAGAAGTAAGGGGTCTGCTCAGTGTTTGTCCTCTCCTACGCTCCTACGCGCAAGGAGAATGTGTTTGAAATATGGTTGGTAATGGATATATACTCCGAGAGAATGGGAGACATCAGGAGGTCAATATTCTCAATTAGACAGCCTGAATCATGCTTACCTTAGTGCAATTACCTTGTCCTTTGGCTTTGAGAAGACTTGGGGACAGCTGGGGAGAACAGGATGATGTCAACAATTGTACTGATTACCATTACATACATTAAAAAAAAAACACCAACAAATAAAACTTGTAGAAGTTTCCTATTCAACCCCGAAGGCCAGGGATGCTACCAGAACCTCCTGTTCTTTGGGTGCTTATCAATCCATAGCAAGTGATGTTCAGTGTGTTTCTGTAGTATTATTTCGTGCCTGCTTACATCAGACTGTCTCAGTGAAAACAGAAAAATAAGAATTCTCCACCATCTTCCACACTTTGAGAGAGCCCTTTACTTCTTCTGTTCCACCAAGATGGTTGGTCAGCGGGAAGACAACACATGCTTTATAAAGATATGTTCACAGTTCAAATGTTGTCTATACATTGGCTGCCTATAACATTTAAAAATCATGTGTCCTTTTAGAATCAAGCTAAAATCTTGTTTTAATATTATTCTTTTTTATAGTTATTAAAATCTATCTGTTCAGCAGCCCAGCGCAAAGAGCCCACAGGAGCCCATCAGAAATTATTTCCTAAATTGAGTGGTGGTTAAAGGTCAGTGAACTTTGTACTTTATTATTGCTCTTTGCAATGGCTTACTGACCAATATTGAGTAACTAGAGATTATTTTTCAGAGATGAATGTGACCATTTTGCACGACCTTCCAGACAAGATTCCTGAAAACAAGCCTTTTAATTGTGTCCCTATGTTTAGACACCATTTTAGCCCATTTCTAAGAAAACTTTATTTGTAAACCAAACAATTTACAGTATACTGAATTTTGAGTAACCATGATGTAAAGTTCATCAGTTTATTCAACATGTATCAATGTATTTCTATATTACAGTCTTGTTAACATATACAAGTTTTTAGTCTCAAATTAAAAATAGGAAAAAATAAATAAAATGCCACAGTAAAACCTTCAGAACTTTACTTCCGCAGCTACAAATCTTCAAAGACTTTTTCAGAATCAGCTAACAGAGGTCACACTACAACTCCTTGCCCAAGAGATAAGGGCCCAGGTCAATGATAAGTCTGAGAGGGCAAGACATTAAGTGTCAGTTCCCACCATCTCTAACTTGTCATCTCATCTGGCTTCACTTCAACTTGACATTTTTCTGCCTCTGTAACTGTTTATTTCCTGAGGATTCTGGAAGCACAAATTGGAACATAAATTATTCCCAAAATAAAGTTTTTTTGGTACAGTTGATTGTTTTCAGGTTGTATGGTCAGAATGTAACATGTATGTTGAGCTTTGGTGTGCATGGGGTTGGTGGTAGAACTGTGGCAATCAGTAAAAAACTACAGTAATAGAGACCAGGGCTGCCATAGGAGTGGGGAGGGTTGTGGGCAAAGGGGTATTTTTGTACCAGGCCCTAAACAAAAGAGTTTGATATGTGTAATGCTGGAACGTTTAGACATGAAGGAGGAAGTTAGTATCAAACTCAAAGATTTCTGATGACAGACCTGATGGAGACAATGCATACAAGATTATGTCCCTATAAACAGATTGTGTCCCCGAGGAGATATTCCCACCACTTTCTGCCCTGGTTGGGACACATGTGCAGTAGTTTTTGTTCTTCAGCACATCTACTTTTGACACTTTATTTGGAAATAGCACTTTTTATGACTATAATGGCTTTCCATTTACATACAGACAGCTTATTTGTACAAAGTTGTTACATTTTAAAAATTCAAAAAATTTAAGTCTAAAGCTACGTACACACGTCAGATTTTTATCGCCCGATAATCGGCATCGGCCAATTATCGGGCAAAAATCTGCAGTGTGTACAGTCGGTGTCGTCCATCGTCCGGATGACCGACCTGCCGGATCCACGGACGATGGACGACAGCCGATTGTAATGAAAGTGAAGGGGAGAGCGCGCAGCAGGGTGCCGCTCCGTCGCTCTCCCCCTCCCCTCTCCATAGAGCATGAACGGTGCTGTATGTACAGCATCGTTCATGCATCGTGCACACCCTTGTCGTTGGAAAGGATCGTGAAAGATCCTTTCCAACGACAAAAATTGGCAGTGTGTACACAGCTTAACTCCAAATCGGCAATCTACCCTTCCATGAGGCAGACCTGCTGTTCTACAAAGGGAAGGTGCACACTTTTATATATATTATATCAAGTAGTCATCCGTTTTCTACTTGCACGTATCATTCAGTGGCGCTCTGATTCCTCTTCACAGCTGACATAAAGACACAGCCGCTCCCTGCTCCTGAACACTCCACATAAATCCAATCCTGTTCTTCAACATTTTTAAAGCTTCTTTCTGTTTGCATCTGATGGGAATGAAATCCTGAATATAATAACATGTGCTTGTCCCAGCCAGCAAAGGGAATCCAGCCCAACACTTTCAGGAGTTTTACTGGAATAGAGCATTAACCCTTCTCAACATTATACAGCGTACAAACATGTTTGCTTTAAGCTGGGAGGATTGCTGCAGCATACAGAGAATTTAGAAAGTAATTTCAATGCTGTGCAGCCATTACTGGAGTGCAGACAGCTAGAACATAGAAGGTGACCAGCAACACTGAAATGCAACAAGTAAGGATTGTGGTATTTATAATACACAATGCTTAAGCAAACTAAATCCCATTCAGTTACATCTACTTTTATGTCTCAGATGATAAAATATGGAATGCATTTGCTGTGGGAGCTGATTGAAACCTAAAAATAAAACATTTTTCCATTACAAAAAAAAAGTGTGTCTTTATTTCTAAATGTTATATTAAAAAACATTACCAAAACATTTACAAAAATACTATCCAGAATAATGTGAACAAATGCATTCCCAAGTTTTCTTATTTGCCTTCTCCACCTACATTAAAGGTTTTTTAGTGTATTTATATAAAATAAGGGAATATTAGCTTTGTTTTGTGTGCACAATATATATGAATTCTTGGCGTTGTACCTTGTCTGTGCAGACATGCTCATGTTATTAATTCATTAACGAATTAGCAGTAAAAAAAAGCAAACTAGCCTGAGGTCTAAAACAGTCTTAGTACGAAGAAGCCAAACAAGACTCAGGATTCCTAGATTCTCTGATACCTATTAGCATTTATCACTGTCACTGGGGTGCCAGCCAAGGTTAGGCCTTGTGGTCATTGTCAAGAGAAAATTTTGATTCCTCTCACTTTATCTTCACTTCCCACCCCCACTACCATCATTAATACATTTCATGGTAATCAGAAGCTGCCAAGGGCAGAGGGGGAGTATCTCAGAACTGTTGATTGAAGTAAACCTCAATTTCAAGGACTTCCCCAAAACTGCAGCCTGGAACAGCTTGTTCATATGGAAGGTAATAAAAGTCAAATAATTAATGTAAAGGTCAGGCAATCAAGTCCAAAATTCTGTAGTGGAGATATACACTAGTAAATGTGAATGTCAGGGAAAAAAAACATAAAGCAAAATATGTTCAGTACATCTCTGCAATTCATGTACAAATGGTGCAAGTATAGAAAAACACCATCCCGTTCCTGTACTAAAATTCCAAACAATGTTGTTATTTATGCCTCTTATATTTGAGAATTCCTCCTGTGCTCTGCCCCCTTTACCCCACATTCACATACTAATTTATGTATTAGGCAATTCTTCTCTCTTGATTATTAAAAGCCTACCCACAGACATAGGGCCTGATTCATTAACGTTCTCCATGGCTGGAGAGGATACACTACCATCAGTGAACCTGGATAATCCAGAAAACCTGTAATGGATTTCATAAAAGTCATTTGCTATTCGTTAGCAAATGTTTTCAATCCTGGACCAAATCCTTTCCGGGTTTGCTGGAGCACCCAGGTTCACTCATGAAAGTGTATCTTCTCCAGCCTGGGAGGGCTTTAATAAATTGGGCCCAGTAAGAACAAGACACTTGGATGAAGTAGTTCCTGAAGCATTCCCTTGTCAGTAGCTGCTCCTTCAAGACTTTTGCAAGCCTGTTGATTATTTCACAAGGAGTAATAAAAACTAAAAAATGGAGAGAGCTGCTCTATAGGTAGGATTAAGAGTAAATATGAGAAAACAGACTACATAACCAATATGTGACTTGGGTGTAATGGTTATCATTGAAACAAATGGGAGTGGTTGAAATCTCTTTTTTTGCAGGTCATTGCAATTTTTGCATTTATTAGCATAATTAAGGGTCTCAGGATGATCTGTGCCTGAACCATTTTCATGGATGTGAATAGGAATGCTTTCCAACACATTAGTAAGCAGTATGAAGCAGTTGACAGTGTTCTGAAGGACAGCAAATGACCCATGACTCTTTGTGACATATAGTATGAGAAGCACAACCCCTAATTAACAATCAGTAAACACTCGTGAATGCTAACAGCTCCTCTCTGATCCTGGGTGCACAGCAGTTAAAAATTAGTACCTGGGAACAGCATAGTTGTCAACCACTATCAGACCCTAATTTCTAAATTTTGCACTTTTCATCATATACATAATAATATACAATATAATAATAAACAAAAAATCTGAACATGTAAATTAGCTGAACAGAACAATGTCTGGTAAGTTTTGATGATCTAAAAATAATAAAAGAAAATTTCTGCAGGGATGAACACCATTACTAGACTAATCTCATGTTCAAAGAATCATTCAAAGGGAAGTGTGGTTTACAAGCCAATGCTGATTAAACTGGATTGAAATGGGGGCGAGTACAACGATTCCCTTCCCTTAATAGCCACGTGTGCCTCTTTTTTCTCACAGCCAGTCACAGTTTCAGCCTAAGCTGACCTGCCCCATGCCTGACTTCATATCTGTCATGCATAAAGTCACAGTCGGTTTCACATAGATTGGCCAGTGGTATTAGTATAGTGACATTGTTCTGGCATGTTGGAAACACACAGGGGCTCCTCTGTTCAGATAAGGTAGATTCCTTAGTCTTTCCACTGTCAGACAAACATTTCACCTACTTAGCAACTTGTTCTAATAACTGGCTTCCCTATATAATCCCATCCCTAACTCCATTTACAATACAGTGTGTTGCAAAGCTCACTGACGGGGAGGCAAATGTAATCAAAAAGATGTTTCTTTGGTATTTTGTCAAAAGGTACATTCCTAAACCCTTTAATACCTCAATTTTACAGTCACTTATTTTGTGCTCTTAACTTTCTGACTCATAATTACATCAGATCTACATGGTAGTAGGAAATGAGGGCGGATCAAGGATAAACCCATCAGACATAAACTGTACTCATATGCAGAATACCGATATATTTATTTGTATATGATATAAAAGATACAAATTAATGCATTTTTATAATCATTAATACATCATTAAATGCATTTTAAATGCAAGCTGGATGAGTACCTTGGTAATGGTATCAGCCTTTTGACAGATTAGGTCAATATTGTGCTGCTTCTCCTTTTACCATCCAGTCAAAGAGTGCAGAGAGGAACTTTAGGGAAAATGGAAACTGCAGCAGAAAAAGATCAGGTGGGCAGAACTGTGCTGCATAAATCTCAGGAGTATATGAACAGAATTACTATTCATTTTGGCATGTGACCTAGCTTTTATATTTTATATTTTATATTATATATATATACTTTATTTAATCAGTGTATTTAGCTGTTGTTACAGTGACTGGAGTTTTAAAGTTGAAAAGGAATTATGTCATTCAATGCCTGATTTACCTTTCATTGGCTTCATTTTCTTTTCAAGAATTTGCTCCTGCCATGTTGTTTAGCTGCAATACATGTGTTGGTCTGGAGAAGGGATTCAGAATCTAAAGCCAAAGCTTTGGAGATACAATGCAAAATGGTTCAAATGTTTTTTTCTATTTTGTTTTCCTTGTCCTTATCTCGAGACAAAACAGAAAGTGAGAAGAGTTATCCCCAAAGTGAAGAGGAAATCCTCTCTTTGTCAGTTGTCACTGGACACAAATATCTCCATCAGAAGATTTCCCCTCTAGTCATGTTCCAGCAATCAAAAGTTGGAGTTTCCCCCACTTTCAGTCCCAATGGCAATGGTTAATCTAAAAAGAAGGGAGGGTGAATCTTCCCAGCAGGGACACATGATCCAGTTCAGACCTCAATAGAACCCAAGTAAGGACATTTTCAATTAGTACAAAAATCTGAGTTTTATATTTTTAGCAGATATAAAATAGTAATTCCAAGATACATCATTCACACTGAAAATAAAATAAGTACAACATTTAACTTTCTAATTTCCAATCCATTTCCAATCAAGTTTCACATTTTATTTAATGAAGAAATACATTAGAATTCTATTAGGTTGCATTTTTTATGTATATATCACCAATCGGTGTTTCCAACCAATTGACCTCAGTATTGTTTAAATGTCCTATGCAACAAATGAACAAACTCTAATAAAAGAGATCTGTCTTATGTCTAAAAGTAAGAACTAACCAATCAGTCAGCACTTATTATGATTCAAAACAAAATTAATGAAAAGGTTAACAATCTGTGTGTTTATATTACTTATCACAAGCAATTTACACTTCTGCAAAACTGTTCTCATAATTGCTGCCAAATCCATCACTTTCTGTAGTAGCTTAAAGTCTTACATTTCATTAGTATCACAGGCTCCTGTTGAGTCCCTAGGTAAGTATTAAGTTAATTCTAGTATTTAGTGGCAGACATAGATCACACCTATAGTTATACAATTATGATCCTTTGTATTACACTTAAGTTAACTGAAACAGGCTATGGCATCCACATTTCCAGAATTGTGGAAAAAGAATAGAATAGAAAAGTTGAATGTTACCAAGTTAGGACAGTAGGTATCTGCATATGGCTACTTTTCCCTCAAGCAAGTTTATATTCCCAACCACATTCTCGCTCTTCAGGATCCCAGCATACTCTACGTTTCAGTGTTCATTGGTGCTAGAACTTAGATAGGGGATAATGTTGCCAACCCCATGTGTCATTCATGGTAATTAGCCACTGTCACAAAGAAGAGATCACATGGCTAGGTAAGTACACATGATTAGGGGAAAAATATGTGCAAGCACTGTCACTTTGCTATCTAGCAATTTCCCACCACAATGGATGTTTTTGACTGATTGTTAAATCGTTATATCGCACTGTAAGGTCAGATACCAATATGCTCCAGTTCACACATTTACCTGTCTATTCTTAACTGCTCTGTTGAAAAATGCTGTTTTAAAGCTCAAGATCTATTATATTTATCAATTATATTATTATTACCTCCTATTTATATAGCACTGGTGGGTCCTTTTCCTGACCTCGCTGGGGGCCAGACCGGCCAGAGCCGCGGACCTATAAAGAAATCTTTGCAAAATAGGAGTAGGCACTGATTAAGGTGCCTTTGCTGTGTCAATGTAAATGCTAGGATGTTTTTCTACACTGGTAGAACTGGGACGTGGTTTAAAAAGCTACAAAATGCAATCAACATTACACTACTACTAGAGATACAATGTCCTGGATAAATGAGAACCTTTACAGACATAAATATAGTGACAAATATTTGACAACTGCCTATTGACTGATGGACCTATGAGGTATGATCCTGCCTTTCGTGACGGATGCCATCTATGTTTTCTCAGATAGTTGCAGATATTGGGCTACTCTCTCTGGTGCATGAAAATGTATGTCATTTTTATGATAAAAGGTCAGCTTAAACTTTTCTTAATAAAATTTCTTAATACCAACCCTATACCCCTTGGACCAGTGTTTTGTGACCTTTTTAACTTGAGGGAACTCTAACCCAGTCAGAGAGAAGAATGTCCCTGACATTGTTGGACATTAGGAATAATGTCAGATGGACAAATATATCATCTAATATATTTTACCAAAGAATCCCTAGCAACGTCTGGAGGAACCCTAGGATTCCACAGAACCCTGGTTGGGAAACACTGCTTCGGAGCATTAGCCTACGCAGAACATACATATATGAGAAGCCATTTGAAGTGCACTTGTCACGAGAGCAGTACAGCCATTGCTGTTTTTCTACTGGGAAATGCTAGAATCCTGGCTGTGTCTGGTTTCAACACTTCTGAGTCAATGACCTGGAACAAGCATGCTGTACATCTCTACATCCAAGAAACTAACACTCTTAAAATGAGATGTCAGCATGTGGAAGCCTCCATAATTCTCTCCTGACAGATGTACTTTAAGTTTCCATGTGTGGTCACGCCAGTGTTAAGGCAAGCAAGTTGGAAAAAAAAACTTCCCATTACACACTGAGGTGCTTATAGTTCAATGCAGTTTTACTAGCAGACACGTAAAAAACTTAACAGTTTACAGACACATAAACGCTCACTGTGAAAGAGAGAATAATCCTCACTTTCTGCCCTGCTGACAACGTTTTACCAGACAGGAAGTAAGGGGAAATCTCCAACAGCAACACAAACAAATAATCCTTTTTTTTTAGTAGAGTTGAGGAAGAAGGCTAGAATCTGTGGTTTTAAAAAGAAAGTTTGCAGAGGCCTCTGTCAAACCTGAGCCTCCTAATTCAGACGGACTGTAGACCCCCTCCTCATGAGCATTGTTTGATCGGACATTGTTTACCACAAAGTGGAAAAGAGGGAGATCTTCTACCATTGGCTTCCTCTTCCTGGCTGAACATTAGACAATGCCACTGGTCAGAGCTTGCCGAAAGAAGTACAAGATCTTCTCTGCCTGTCCATTTACAACAGTGAGAGGCCCATGAGCTTACATTCCTGGATGAGCAACCGAGGGTCTATGCTAACAGAGGCCTGGGGGAAATCTTGATGGTAAAATAAAGAGGGGACTGTGATGTAAATTGGGGCTTCTGATGTGAAGTTGGGAGACCTTGATGTAAAAGGGAAAGTTCTAAAGTAAGTATAGGGTCCACAGAAAAATGGAACTCTGACATGAAAGGGGGGGGGGGCTCTCATGTTAGGTTGGGGACATTAATGTGAAGTGGGGCACGTTGATGTAAAAATCAGATGCTCCAATGCAAAGGGAGACTGATGTAAAAGTGGAGGTGCAGATTTGAAGGGAAAGACACTGATTTGAAGAGGGGATTCTGATGAAAAGGAGTATAGATTTGAAAGGGGGCACCTAATGCCATGGGGATAACTCTGATGTAATGATGCACTCCTGATGTTTAGCTGGGGGGAGCTCCTAGTGCAAAGGAACTCATCCTAAAAAAGGAAGGAGCCTAGTCATAAATTAGCACTGGGGTCCATAAATCTGCAGCTAGAAGACCATCAGTAGGAGTGCATAGTTGCACCTAAAGCAAGGGGCCAAGGTACATAGGGGCCAGAGGACCATACAGCTTTCAACAGTATATAGGTAAAATGTTTGAGCTACTTTTACAATTTTGCAATACCATATTTTGTAGGAAAGCTCAAAGCAAATCTCCAGCAGTGAAGATCGTTCTTGTCTCCCACCGAACCTCTGATAAAATTAAGGAATAGCGGAAAATACAAAGTTATTGAAATTCTTGCAAAAATGTACAATATAAATATGTTGTTTCATTACCTACCAAGGTGGTACAGCACTTCATTTTGAGTGGGTGGACATTTATATTTATTATATTTATGGTGGTTTTATAGGTCATAATTGTTTTTTTTCTTCAATTAAGTTGTCTTTACAGCTTTCACCTTTTTTTCCACCAGTTTAACTCACATAGCAAAACATACTTACTCCTGGCCCTGTTCATAGCAGATACATTCATCCAGAGAAGTAGTAATGAATTAAGCCGCTCCAGACATGTTTTGTGGGAATGGGGCCCAGGTGGAACTTTATTGCAAACACTTTGTAGTGCCCTAGGATCCAACAGTTACACTCACAGGGTAGAAGGTAGTTATCCTTTAAAGGGTCACTACTATAAAAAAAAAATAAAAAAAAGACACATTTATATATGTACTTTAAAGCTGCATAAATATAAAAAAATCACAACTTCCCCACTGCTCAGCCAGTGTGAATATTTTCCATTTCTCGATGTGTAGAATACTTGCACCCACTCTGGCCGCTCTGGTTTTTCCTGTTTGTACATTACTACAGGACATACATCCCTTAAAAACCCCAGGGGCTGGACAAAAATATGTATTTCATCTGACAGTTGAATGTTTGCAGCTTCTGGGTATAAATGCTACAATTACAAGCAATTTATTCTGTAAAAGTAACAGTCCCTTCAATTTTTCATAAATAGTCCTCAAAGATTTTAACTTAAATGTGCTTTACTGATACAAAATGTACAGTCTGGTACATAGCTGCTGGATAAAAGGTGATTTTTGATCCCCCTGACCCGTTTTCATAGCCCTCAATGTAGACATAAAAGTAATAAATATTAAGCAGACACTTTTTGAAGTTATATGAACAATGTAGACTGCTAGGAGCAGGGAAGAGATACTCCTTGATAATTTTCATTTTGGGACCTGCAATAATGAAACAGTGAAGGCCCAAAAACAATATTCTGCATGTTTAAAGTTTCCATGTCACGCTCTGTAAGTATAAAAACAAAGATTGAGCTTGAAATCCAAGGAAAGCTCATACGTAGATAGATATTGGTGTGAACAGGGAAAGTGAGCTGAGGGATACAGATTTCGGTGAACCTGGCTAAAATGTTGACAGTCATTTAAAGATGATGTCACTGGCAATATCCATGCATGAGTGACTGGCTGATTGCCGGGGCAGCTTTTCTGAAGAGGTGACTTCCAGAGCTGTCAAAGCCACTTCACTCGACTGAGCTGAGAACCCAAACCTATTGAGTTCATAATGAATTTCAATTATGGTTAGAGAGTGGAATGCCAAACATTGCTTTGTCCCACCGTGCAATGGGCTAATCATAGAGGTCTTGAGTCACTTTACAAAAAAATTCATCCCAGTGTGACAGAGATCCTCTGTGCTACCTGGGAAACTCAAGACAGGTATTGGATGGGAGACTTGTCTTGTGAATCTTCAGTCGGTGAGACTTGTGGTGCCAGCACAGCAGACCAGTCACAATGATCCTTTTCATCCCAACACCTGGGAGAATGTCTTCTGTGGGTGAAGGTTAGACATGCTAGATAAAGTTCCACATGAACCCCTTTATTCAGTTTATTGGATTGTTGCATCAATTTAACTTTCGATGGGTTAACCCTGCAATTTGAGAACGCTGCTAGACATGGTCCTAACCAATCAGAATGAAGTATTCCTGTCCCCCTTAGAAAGCCTAGGAAGGATTTGTTACATTGTTGTCCCTATTGGGTTATTTTAATCACAAAAACATTCTCAGCTCAGGCCTTGCAATTACGAGCTGTGAGGAATTTGATATTTTAAGACTTAAAACAAATGTTTTACAAGCTCTTATCCCATGCCTACTGCTGGATACATTGTGCTGAGCTGTGTCTGTGCCCTAGGTCTCAGGCAATAAGAGAGCCGCTCTCAGCTGATTGCACCTGTATGCAGTTCATCATAAAGCCATCACAAGCTGTCTGGGGATCATACCGTTTAGTTACGGAGGGATACAGTGTGTGGGTGTGTGATGGGGGAGTCCTGTGAGATCAGGCCTCACTCTATATATTAAGACTATGCGTGGCGTATATTGGAATCAGGGAGTGTAGGAAAAGTTCTTATACATTTACCAGACGTCTTATAAAAGGGCTTTCTTTCATCACTGTGCTCTAGACATAACCTCCAATTACAACATTATTAAATGGTGGCATTAAACAGACTGCAAAATGCACATGGCTTCATGAACAACCAGCAAGTATAGCACCGGAGTTATATATATATATTATATATAAAGAGAACCCGGCGTAAACACACAAAGCAAATCTACATTTACTAGTTGTAGTATTGTTCTTCCATGCCAGATTGCAATATCGGTAAATGGTTCTATACATAAAATCAGATATCAGTGACTTTACATTCATGTTGCAAACACCGTTCAGATGGGGCTGGATCCTTTGCTGTGCACAAATGTAGGACAAGAAACCCACTCTCTGCTAAAGATCTATATGAAAGAACATGATAAAGGCTCCCCACACACATTGAGTTCTGGGGTATCAACAATCCCACCAAATTTGATAATTTGCTCCATGGCGTTGGTAGACTCAGGCCTTCCTGCATTTTGAAAAGAGTCTCTCCGGGAACTCAGAGCTTAATTAAATTGACTGCCCTGTAGATGGACATCCATATGAATCTCTCTGAAAGTACATCCAGTCCTTTACAGTATATTGTGTGAGTGGTTTGAAGTTCTATATCTCCTATATACCCTATGGAAGCGGTTTGCAAAACACGTTGGGAAATTGGGACTTACCTAAAGCATTCAACCATATTTATGATATCTTGTTCTACATGGAGTTATATGATATTTGTTGATCTACCTAATGTGTAAATTAAGAGATTCCTTACTATGTGAATAGAAGAAATGTTTAACAAATATGCTCATTACTATTTATTTGTAAGCATTGTTTTTAATTAACAACCAAAAAAACCCATTCTCCAGAAAAAGATACAGGTCTTATGCTTTTGTTGTTTTGCAAAAGGAATTGAGTGATCCCACATTGCTCCTGCCAGCTGGTAACTTGCCAGCTGCTTGGGTAATTGCACCACAGTACTGGGTCTTACCAGTACATTTACCAGCTGTTTGCCAGTACTGCTCACTGCTGCCCCCATTCATTCTCTATGCGGCTGCTCAGGAGAGAAGTTACATGTGGCCCCAAGGCAGCAGTTCACTGACATGGGGAAATGGTAATCGCACCACAACCTTATGGCCAGTCTGATCATAGCCTTGCTGTCCATACCGAATGTGGTAGAACTATGGCCATTTGTGCCTACATTACCTACTACCTGCAGTAGCATTACTGTCTGTGATGGTATTATTGGCTGTACCGGCTGTATTAGACTTACTTACTTACCATACTGTATGTGCTGGAATTTCTGTCTATCTATACCAGTGTTTCTTCACCATAGTTCTGCCAGAGGTTGCTGGAGGTTTTCTTGAGCTATGAGCAAATTGGACTTTTCGGGTCAGTTTAGATAACCTCAATGATCCTCTTACTACTTGTGGTGGAATTACTGCCCATGCTCTTCCACTTCTATATCAATACATGACAATTAAGTTATTTTGGGAAAGAGGACTACCAATCAAGACACCTGAACACCTGTACAATTCTGCTGCAACATGCACATTGCAGGGTAAAAGTTTGCCAAAATCCATGCAGGACTGCTGAGCAGATTGCTAAATTGAGGAAAAGGATTGTGGAATGTGTCCAGGTGGAAAGCACTAGAGGGATGGGGAAAATGCATTAAATGACATTTGTAGCAAAGATACAGCTGTCCTTATGTCCTTCAAAGCACAGATGTAGCTTTGCAAGAGAAAAACTGCCCCCCACTCTCCAACCATCTCAGTTCTCCTCCATTCATCTTAATGGACACTAGGGAAAATTTTTATGTACACTTTGTGTGCAGTACCGAAAAACACATGTAATGGGGAATAAATATAGATAATAGGAAAATAAGTTTCTTTGGTGCAGATCAAAACCCTAACTGAATTAAAAATTAGTTTGGTAGTTTGATACTGTGTATCATTAATAATCATCAGTTTTTAGGTTTATGTCTATATGAAATATTTGTTTGGTTTTCATTCATTTTTTAGTTTTTTATGCATCTAAGTTCTTCAGGTCTAGGCCATTTACAGCCACTTCCAGTTTACAAGAACTCCAGAGGTCATTTCTCAGGGCAATCATACTGATGGTAACAACTGCACAGCATGTCTTTGGCTAAGCAGAAATTGTATTTTTTTGGCCAATATAAATGAAAGCAAAGTCATTTTTAATCTTATTAAATCATAAAAAAATAATACCTGTTAACCTAGCTGTCAAGGTTCCCATAAAATTACCCTGACCAAAAAAACAAAATCCAATCAGTCCACCTATAAAAGAAACTAAGGAGATCAACACTCACCATAGTGTCCCTTTTTATCTGACTTCTCCTAAACTAATCATGATTCTGCCTGTCAAGGATATCTATAGGGCTGAATTACATTGGTGTTTCACCAGTAGTTAATGGGCAGATATTAGTGGTATAATACCTGTTGCCTGCTCATTACCTGTTCATCCACTGGCCATCTGCTACTTTCTCCATGCTGTAACATACAAATGAATGACAGTGGCTGCTGTTAGTCACAACAAGTAAAGCACAGAGTAGGTGGTAGATGGATGGGAGATAAACAGGTGAGTATTTTGCATCTAGTAACTACCTATGATCTACTCCAAAGGTACCATATACTATATATAGTAAATGTATACTATAGTTAAAGAGTGACAACATTATCTCCCAATTGGTCCCCTGCATTGTCACCCTATCACATGCACATCCAATGGACGCTATAAGGGGCCATGCTGGTGTTCAATGCATGCTTACCTTTTGTAAGCCAATCTAGAGCAGGGGTCCCCAACCCACGGCTTGACAGGTGGGCCACAGTTCTGGCCGGTGCACCCAGCAGCAGGGTCAGAAGGACCCCTTGGGGGGTGCACCGGCCAGAGCCACGGACTATGTCCCTCGTATGAATCACAGGCTCAGACCTGCGATGGGAGAGTGTGTGTGTGTATGTGTGTGTATGTGTGTGTGTGTGTGGGGGGGGGGGGGTTCTGGCATCATGACTTTACTCTGGGGGAAGTTACTTTTTCTTTGAGTGACACACGGCTCCCTGTGCATGCCCGTGCTCAATGCATGGTTACCTGAAAGCCCAAAAGGTGGTTGCAAAGAGCCTGGATTAGCTCAGCAACACTGAAATGCAAAAAAAAAGGAAGAAACATGTCTGTTTTGAAATTTTATTATGTGCCAGTTGTTTATGATACAAAAGTTCTTTAACAAACTAATGTCATCAAGTTGGGGTTTACAAAATGAAAAAATACCTTACAATGCATAACTTTAGTGTCCCTTAAGGCACATGGTACATTTATATACAGCAAGGTGCCTGTGAGTAGTTTAAAACAGGAATTTCCTTCCTTAGCGTATTGCAGCTGTACCAAATAAATTCTGATGAAAGTTTGGGGATAGTCCCTTAGCTACAGAGTCTGAGTAATCCCTCAGTAAAGGCGATGTAAAGTGATCCCTTTGGAAATTCATGTGTATGAAATTAGGTATAATCTGCATGGTAAAAACCCCAAATTTTTGTCTGAATGCAGTTGCACGATATTTGTGCAGATGGCTGTATTGTGCGGCGCCCTTTATAACACAGGTTTATATCTTTGATTTACCAATTGCTGTCATTCTGCGATAGTTTAACCCATTTACTACCCACTGAATGTCTCTTTGTAAATGTGGGTTTAAAGGAAACAGCTATACCAAAATATTATAATAATAAATAAAAGTTCTTGTCTATGAGAAGAGCAATGGGTATATATATGTGCCCTTGCCTCGCACCTTCAACATCTCATTCAGTTGTTACCCCCTGAGCCTTCCTCTTTGTCTAAGACTCCCTAGAGCTTCTTTGTGGAACATGGTCCAAATATTAACCCAGACAATTAGGCCACTTCCACAATAAGAATTTATTGGCATTAAAAAAATTGGTGTTAAAAAACGACCGATTAACGATTATTCACGATTGTTTAAGGATCGTATAGTGCAAAATTCTGTACATGCTGTAATGATGTGATCGTTCAAATATAATCCACCAATAATGTACACACACTAGATACAATCGTTTAAACGATGCAGGAAGTGACATGTACAGGAGAAAGTGTATCACAGAACAATCCATGATCACTGAACGACTGTACACAAAATAGATAGCAAACAATCACCCAATCACATCTGCCGAGACGGTCGTTCATTTCCAAAGACATTCCTTGTTCATCGGCGTCATTGGCCAGTCGTTGCGCACTTTTTGTTATCAATTATTGGACGATCAGTTGTTAGTCATTTGTTTCCAACCATAATTATTGCGTGTGTATGTAGCCTTAGTTTTGGTCATTCAGCCAAAATGTATTTTGTAAGTTCTACTCTTTTTTATTAGAAGCTGTGCTTTTGGATGTAATTAACTTTTGTGCATTTGATTTATTGTTATTTTTTGTTATTTGTTATTTGATTTTTATTATGTTATTTGTTTTTAATATGTCATCTCAGTGAGAGATGTACTCACCATAGGAACAAATCGGATTTGGTAAAGGCATTGCTATATATATATATATATATATATATATATATATAGCTATTTGCATCAGCAGCTCTGTGGCTCCATGTGGACAAGACACCATACATCTGGCAGTAGCATAGACAAGTGATTTTAAAAGTGGATATTATTTATGCATAATCCTGTTTTTTACCAGTGTTTCAGCACTGGAGTGTGCATACAGTAACAAAACTTATTGGTAAATATGTACTCCGTAGCCTATACACACAAATCCACAACCATCTTGGGCTTATAGTAAATACTGTACAAATAGGACCTGGTTTGCCCCATTATATGCTCATAGTATTTACACTGAGGATAAGAAATGATTTCCTTCACACAGTCACTGCCATTGACTTAAATGCATATCCTTTGGTAAACCAATGCATAACCAAACTTATTAGAAGCAGCAAATGAAAAAATATACAGATATATTATGATGCCTATTATAAATGCAGTTTGGATAAATCAAAGCAAGTTTCATTTGAGCTTGTAGAACAGAATAGGAGGTTTGTCTAATTAGATTTGTGTCCTGGGGCTTAATAATATCTTAAAGTGGTGCCATCTGACTTTACACAAAACCACCTAAAGTTTATAACAGACTGCCAATGGTGCCTAGAAGTATTTTGACAATTATATTGTCTTCGAATTTTTTTTTCATATAATGATTGTTTTTGTACTATTATGCCTTTTTGGATCACACTTGTTTCCCTACATTATGCCATTAAACTTATGAAGGTATATGCGAGTGTCATTTTGGTAACTCGGTATTTGAACATTAGATTTTCATGGCTTTAAGGGTTCAAGTAAAGCTTTGAAGAAAGGGCTGTTTTTGAATGTGCATATAAATTTTATGTGCTGTAAAAAGCATTTAACCTTGGTGACCTGCTGCTAGCAGGTTACTAATTATGTAAAAGGAATACATCACAATACTAATCCTCATAGCTTACACACCAGGCAGCTTGCTGAGTGCAGCTCATGGATTGTACAGACTTGTTCATGCTATTAAGGCATAAGAAATTGGATATTTGTTTGATTTTTAAATGGACATCAGCAGGTATAGTAACAATATTATTTAAAAAATATGTTAGCAATCTATAAATTCACTGTATAAATGTAGCTGGTAATGTGACCTCCGCTTAACGCAGGTAGTAATGTGGACACCTGAAGAAGAACTTCACCTGTTGTAAAAAAAAGGAAGAAAAAACACAGTCTCAGCCTGAAAAGAAAAGCTTGCCCTTGTAAGCACTCTCTAAAGAAGGACCCTTGCTATGGGAAGCTGTGTGTCTCTCTGCTGAGGTCCAACAAACCCTGTCTTAAAAACAAAATTCATGCAAATGAAAAGGCCCATGCAAGGCCATGCTTCAAATTATTTTAATTTACTATACCACAAAGTGCAAACAATGCTTTAGGTGTATACAATAATCTCCATTGACAAGGTTTTCAATCCTGAACAAGATGTATTCCAGATTTTTTTGGATCACCCAGGTTCACTGATCAAAGTGTACCTTCTCCAGCCTTTGAGAGCTTTAATAAATCAGGCCCTCTATGTCTAAAGTTTAATTTATAAATATATATATATATATATATATATATGTAAATGTATACAGTATATATATTATTAAAAAAAATACAACTTATATATATTTATATATATATATATATATATATATATATATATATGCTATATAAATCCTGTTTAATAATAATAATAATAATAATAATACATATGTAATCAAAAACAGACAATACAGAGTAATAATATAAAGAGAAGATGGGACAAAAAAAAATTACAGTGACATTTAACTTGATGGAAGACAACCTATAACATACAATTCAAATAACGATAGAATAAAAAATATATTGTCAAGAATGGGGGAAAATATAGAAAAATAACAGGGAAAAAGAAAATTAGAAAATAAAGAAGAGTTTGTAAAGAGATAGCCCATCTGGATCTACCGCCTAGAAAAAACAAAAAGCCTCTAAGAAAAAGTTTGAACCTCACTGTTCAGAAAACTAAAATAGGCAATCCACATTTTATGGAAAACCTTACTGTACTGAGTAAAGAGCAAGTCTGAACGTCTTTCAATATTTGATGATGTGGGATACCAAAAATGTAGATTCATACTAGCAGTAAATTTGAGTTTGCCCTACAATGGTATTAAGGGAGCATGACCCCTTGTGTTTGTGTCTGTGTTGAAGTGAAAAGGACAATGTCGCACAAATGTCTCAGGCCAGGGGTGTCCACATTAAGGCCTCTATTGATATGAGGGAGCAGGAGAGGTCCTTCATAACCATCCATTGGAGGCGAGGCTCAGGTACTGTGTGCTTTGCTAACTGAACAATTTACATCAACCAATGATAAAGACTAAAGTCGGGAACTCCCAAGCTATCCAACATTCTTTAGATGTCGAGAGGAAATTTGTGAACCCAGTCACATTTATTGCCTCAAAAAATGTAATTTATTTTTCTGGAGTGCTTTGGAAAATGTCTGGGGAATTGGGATAGGGAAAGTGTGGACATCGAAATACCATTCACAAATAAAGAGTATTTGTGTTCTCAGGCTACACACCTATCACTCCTAATATCAGGGTTAACTTGAATGATTATGGGTAAAGATTCAATGGCCAATGCGAAACTATGGGATAGAGGATCAAACCTTGTCTGATTCCTTTCTTGACTTGGACTTTAGGGGACCTGTAGCCTTTCAGGGCCATATGGGCCAAAGGGGAATAATACAAAGTGTTTCCTACACTAGTAAAATAGGGCCCCAACAATATAAACTTTAGGAAATGAAACAAACACTTGTGCTTCAGCTTCCTAATAAACCAGGAATTACTCTTTGAGCATTTTATTTTAACTCAAAAAGGGAAGCTTTTCTATTCTCTAGGGGAACACCTAGACATGTTTTTGTATTCCCTAAAGGTAGTGTGGGCAGCACAATGCCTTAGAGGTTAGCACTCTGGAATTTGCAGCACTATGTTCCAGGTTCCAATCTCAGACAGGAAATTATCTGCTTGGAGTTTGCATGTTCTCCCCGTGTTTATGTTGGTTTACTCCGAGTACTCCTTAGCCTGTGTTAATGACATATGACTTAGTGAGGGACATGAAATTGTGGGCTTCTTTGATATACAGTTAGTGTTATGAACTTTGTAAAGTGCTGTGTAATATGTCAGAGCTAAATAAATACAATGTAATAATGAAAGACCCTCCTGCTGTCCAATTAAAGTGATCAGGATCCAATGCTTCCTTACAACAAAATATTCTTCAGCCTTATAAGCTAGAGCTATCCTATTGCTAATAATCGTCCTGTATCTGTAGGCTCACTTCAGGAATGCCAGATGGCATGCACTGTCACCAGAATCCCTGTCTCTTCCTCCCTCCCTTTCACTATAGGAATAATTATTTAAATCTCTTCATCAAAAGAATAATACTGCTCCCTTGAATGTATTTCTCTTAAAGGCCCCACACTAAATTATACAAGTGTTATGTATTATTCATATATACATCATCTAGATTACTACTGATCATTAAGTTGCTACTAAACATTAAATTTTTTTTAATTATTTTTTTTTTGGAATAAGAGCTGTGTATCTGGTATGAATTTCTTGCATATATATCTGGTATGACATTAAATAAAACAAATGCAGCTTTATAAAAGCCTAAACTTGTATTTCTATAATTCTTACAAATTTAGAATAGAACTGATAGTTTTGCTAAAAGTTTTGAACAATTTAGATTAAAAAAACTCCATTAGTAAACCAATAAAAAAAAAATTGTAATAAAATGATGTTCCTAATATTAAAAAAGATTCCAGATGGTCTATCAGGTTCAATGTCAGGCCCCTGGAGGGATAGAGGTCTATTCCAAATCAGACATATCCTGGACCCAATTGAACGGCGGTTGCTCTCTTTTACTGAACTCATTGACAGAGTGGAGCTCCCCCCCACATCTTTTTACGCATATCTTCAAATACGACATTATATTTTATCTCTCCAACCTACGGCTACCTTCCAGCCCCTCACTGTTTTTGAAAGACTATGTATGGAAGGCCCCCTTTCAAAAGGTACGATTTCAGCTATTTATTGTATACTTCACTCCTCTCCTCAGGGCTTATCCAATAAGTATGGCTATATGCTCAAATGGGAGGAGATGCTGGGTCGATCATTACCCCCAGAAGATTGGCTTGACATCTGGGAAGCCGCACACAAAAGTTCTATATGTACTTTATATAAAGAAAATCAATATAAAATTCTGCTCAGGTGGTATCATACACAGGTAGTCCTACACCGACTGTTTCCTGATGTAGACCCCTCATGTTGGAGATGTGGAAAACATAGAGGTACGATAGAACATATATTTTGGTTCTGCCCTCTTATCCAGCCGTATTGGTCACGGGTTAATGATTTATTATCAGCTGTGATCCAGCATCAGGTCCCATTGGATCCCCTTACACACCTCTTGGGTCAGCCCTCCCTGACATTGCCGAACGTGTCCCGCAAACTGGTGACTCACATTCTAGTTGCAGCACGAACACTGATCCCCACTAGATGGAAGACGACTATACCTCCTTCCATGGGCGATCTTCATGCACGGATACAGGAGATTCTTTTAATGGAGTACCTCACGGCGCTCCTTAGAAATACAGTGGAAAAATTTGAGGTGGTCTGGGAGGCTTGGGACCGTTATTTTGCTAACTTGTCTAACTAACCCCCCAGTCGCTCTTCTTGTTGGATATTGTCACAACATTTCTCATTGTTCCTACCTCCTTTTTATTTCTTTTTGTTTATAAATGTTTATATTATATATTATGTCTGTGATATGACTATTGGCTGTTTGAAACTCAGCTATGTTTTGTTCTGGTTTACGATTGTTATTCTCCCTTGATGTAATCCCTTTTTCTCTTCTGTACCCTATCATAAAATTTTTCAATAAAAATACAATTTCAAAAAAAAAAAAAAAAAGTGTATTTGGACTGTTTTACTTTTTACTGTTTTTACCAATGATTTTGAGACAATCTATAATTTGATCGTGTTTACAATACAGCTTTTTCAAGTTTGAAAGGAGTTGAAAAAGTAAAACAAGACTTTTCCTCATTCTACTGGCGTCTATACTTAATGTTGATTTATTTCCTGCTATCAACTTTGGAGTAAAGGTTAGGCAAGCACAAAGGGAGACTCTCGGATGGATGCTTGGTTTAGTCTCTAGTTAGTATGTTATGAAGTTTTGTAACAATTAAAGTACTACTGAAAAAATGCACATACTATTCTGTGGTCCATCTCTGGCTAAAGTTATGACAAAAGAGTTAATTTGCTGATCCTGCCACTGAACAAAAAGTCAAAGTCACGGAAAGGTGTCATTCATCATCTGTCCTTCCAGGCTGCACATGAGACCCAGCATATACAAACTATTAATCTTCATCGCCTGGCATGACATGTTCTCTCGTGGCTTATTTACTTCCCTGGAGTGGCTTTACCTTCTGTCTGAGCAAATAGCAGAAAAAGGAGACTATTGCAAACATGGGCGCCTTAACATTTGTACAAGCTGAGGTTTCAGAGTACATGCTCTGCTGTTTGCTTTGGAGTCCACACAATGCTAGATAAACATTGTATTACATGAGCCTTTCCTGTTGGAGTTGGAGCCGTATTATAGTATGTGGCTTTGGTTGGTATACTCCCTTACTACTTGCACATAGGCAGGGGTGGCTCAAGTAAACCATATGGATATTCATTTGTTTGATATGTATTCTATCCATGTGTCTGCTTGTTAAAAAGATCCATTGGCAGTAGGTATATCTCCTTGCACATCCTACAATATCTCAACAATCTGTAATACAGATACAATTACATTTGCCTTTTTCTAGCAGTGTCTATTTAAGGTGCTGCTATGTTTATTCAGCTTCTTTTACTAATCTCTGGATGTCAAACTTGTAGGTGCTCAACCAATGCTATCATACACACCCTTTATTTATAAAAAAAAATTTTGATATGGTAGTTTCCATTTTATTAAAACGTAATAATTTGTAATACAAATGTGTGTTTACATAAAAACATACATAGACATAATCGTTTTTGGACTTTTGGGATTCCTAACACATGTGTATACCTTATTGCCCAATCAGAAAAGATTTTACCTTGGGATTAATATTAATGTATGTCCAGATGTGGATATGAAAACCATGCAGTTGATCATGGTAGGGAAAAGGAGCTTTTCTGCTACTTTTACACCTAGCAAAATGTTACAATAAGGAAAGTGGAAGTCACAATCTTTCTTATAGCAACAGACTGAGATTCACATAGTTCTGAAAATAGATGATCAAGGCTGATACCCAAATACTGTAATGAGCTCTCACAAGAAAGAGGGTGAAGCATAATACTGTGGTAGAAGTTTATAAATAAAAGAGAAAATGCAATAGAATGTATGATGTCACGTTCATCTGGACATGTTCTGTGATATTGGAAAAGTTTTGCATGCTATCCAATTTTAACAAGTGCAAGAAACTCGTTAGCCACAAAGGTAAAATTTATATTACTTAAATCAGCACAAAATGTTTTAAGGCTGGTGTAGATTGTAAAAAGTATAGCAGGTGTGAGCAGATCATATTCTCTCATGGTTTGGTTGGGTTTAGGAAGCTCAGCCAACTGGCCCATATTTTATCCAATTTCTTAGGGCAGTAGCTATCTATATAGACAGGAAGCTTCCAGTGGAATATTGCATTTTTGGCAAACAATGCTGCATACAAGCTAGTTTGTTTATTTTGGTAATTTAATATTGACTGATGTTCCCAGGTATAATGTAGAAGGGCCCCAAACCCATTGTAGCGCCAATAAATTTGTTTTGTAGCCCAGTGGTCTGTAGCCAATTGTCCGGTATCAAGATATGTGTCCACATCATGTGTATAAATAATTCAATATCTTATTCAAATGTAATAAGTAGAACATTGTGTTAAGGTTGAAATTAGCTTAAAAAAGTTATTAAACTGATACCTATATATGGCTTTGTCTGAAGATGTATATGAACTTGGGAAGAAATATTATTTAAATATTATTTTAATTAAAGGTGAATGTAATAAATATTAAAATTAAAATTAGGGTGATTGGAGTGGGGGTTTGTGCTTTTGGATCAAGAGGGAATAGAACTAAAGTGTATTTGGGGGAACCTTTACTGCTAAAACCTAATTATAGGAGACTCCCCCAACCCAGGAAGTGGAGTTTCAATACTTTAAAATTACATGGGATGTATTTAGTTTTTTTTTATATAACTAGGATGGCTATTAGTTTTTCTTTTTGTTTGTTGTCTCCTTTTTTTACTTTCTATTGTAGAAATTGAAACTTTCATTGAAATTGTTATCTTTGTTTGTTATGCAGTCACTTGATTTGATGATTTGATTTTTTTTATATATACTTTTGCATACCCTTGCATCTTTATATTTTGTGTATTTTGGGTTTATTCCTTGATATTTGCTTCCTGTATCATTTGTAGAATAGTATATATATATATATATATATATATATATATATTTCATATAAGATATGCTAATCAAAAAAAATAAATAAATAAAAGTGATTGAAGGTGTCAGTGAAGGAGTACTGCTTGTAGGGACCCCACAAGGTCCTAGAGGTCTTGGGGGTACTGCAGGTATTTGCATAAAGGGCCATTTCTTTTTGAAGGCCTCCTATTCAAATCTAAGGAGGCAATTACCTCAATCAAGAAAACTACGTAGTAGATACTGAGAAGTATGAAAAGGAATCTCTAATTGATGGTTGATTGATGTTTTTTCCCTTGCTGGGTGGTAAACTTCTCTGTGCCACATGTATTATTTGACTGATATCCGTGCACAGGTAGCTTACTTGGACCTTATTTTTTTATTAAAGTTTAAGAATAAATTATTACAAAGGAAAAAACGTTACATTTTTTCCCAGCTTGGGAATCACTATAGTAAAAGCCTCTAATACCGTGTTTCCCCGAAAATAAGACCTACCCCGAAAATAAGACCTAGCACTTTTCCCCCAACCTGCCCTAATATAAGACCTACCCCGAAAATAAGACCTAGTAGAAAAAGAAAAAAAAAAATACCGAGCGGGAGACAGCGGGAGACAGCGGGCGTACACACTCCGGAGCCGCACAAGCCGATGCTTGCCTTGTAGTTCCGGTCCTGTCACAGGCGGAGTGATATTACATGCACTTCGCCTGTCAGAAGCCAGGAACTCGGCTCGCGTCTTCTGATAAGGTAAGTTTTTTTTTTATTTTAACCAGCACAATTACGGTATAAAAATAAAAAAATAAAAAAAATAAAAATGTGAGCAATCATTGCCCCAGCCACATTTTGTGCTGATTTTAGGTTTGTAAGGACAAGCTGGCTGATTTAATACAGTAACAGTGCAAGAAGAGAAATGCTGAATTCAGTAACCAATACCGGTAGCAATGAATCAATGAAGAGTTTAATTTACAATTGGGTCACCATATAAAACTCTCAAATGTACATTGTTCTACATGAATATGGTAAGTGTTTTTTTTCATTAAAAAAAGTATATAAGACCTACCCTGAAAATAAGACCTAGTGTGTTTTTGGAAGCCCAAAAAAATATAAGACAGTGTCTTATTTTCGGGGAAACACGGTATGTAGCATGGCAGGGTCTCTGTTGCAAGGGCCTTGCCATGTGTTTTTGAAGCTGTGGTGCCTGTAGTATCTTTAGTATAATAGATATTATATTATTGGTTGGTTAACAGTCTCAGCCAGGGGTTTTCCCTGGTTAAAGGGTAGCAATGGTTGTCAGTATATTATTAGGGGTAATTGAAGATCCCAAGATATATTGGACTTGAGGTGAGAAGAAGGGGAAAATATATATGGTCAAAGTGTAAATGGGTAAAAGTGCTACTAGTATTCAGCAGACGGGTATTTATTGCAATTTGGTTAAGAAAAAGAACCTCAAGTATCAGGTATTCAGGGTGTATTTGTACATGGGGTCTCATGCCTAAACAAATAAACTAGGAGAAGGCGGTTTTACCCCCTCAATGTATACATTGGGATTGGTGCAGTCTTAACCCTCACTGGTTGCTACTTCAACATTTGTACCCTCCAATGTTGAGGAAAGGCATAGGGCCTGGTATGGTTCAGGAATCGGGGGAGAACACAAACCTAATGCACCCCCAAGTCATTTTACTGGTCACTTAGGCCCCATGCTTAGATAAGGGTCTGGTTACATTTTAAGAGAAACTCCACACTTTTTTCCCACACTTTATAAAAAAATAACACATAAAGCTTTAAAACAATGGAAACACAAAGAGGTCTAGTAATGACTAAAATATGTATGTACCCAACAAAGGTTGGCTGCAGTCTTTGTAAATTCTGATTAAAATGGCATGTTTCCAGAGTGAACAATACAGTGCTTGCTTCCTGTAGGAGAGATACCAGAGTTAATATTTCCAGGGAAGACTTTAAGCCCAGCTCAAAGTTGTCTGAATACCAGAGTGGGGGAGAGTGGTAGAATGGGGGAAAATTGTTCATACATTATCAGGCAGGAGAGTAAACAGATAAAACGGAAACCACAATATAATTTTCTAGAGAGCTAATAATGGGCCATATAATCTCATACACTTGCACACTTCCTGCTATTCAGACTGGCCAAAATTCTCATCTTCTGCATGTTAATTTTTTTTTTTTGCCTGTTCACTGATTTCATTTAGCACCTGTTGATTTATATGTATAATACATATTCCACTAGTGTGAATCACTTCCCTGACAACCCTTCCCATTTTGATTGGAATACATAAATTGGTGTTATGATTTATTATAGTATAAAATAAAATTAGTACATTAATGTTAAAGCAAAATTGTCCATAAAATCAGAATTGTTATCCAAACTGAGATGCTGTAGAAATTGCTTTTGAATTCAACTTTCCGAACTAGTAAATGTTACATTTTTGTGATGGGACTACATGATGTGTAGGTATGTCCCTGAATATATTGCAACCTATTCCGTCTGTTCATCTTGGGAGATCTGCATTATTTATTTATAGCAAGCCTCATTCCCCAGACTATCCAAAATTCTGAAAACATTTTTTGGATGGGCACAAACTTTAATAGAGGTGCAGAACTGTCAAAAAATCCATACAGTTCAACATGAGCTTACAGGGGGTATAGGGAATGTGTACATCCTGGATCATTAAGCTATGTTCTGTGGATAGAGCCAAAATAGAAGAAGTCAAATTACATAAGTTATGCAAAAAAACCTTTGTTTTGCAGAATAAAGCAACAAATTTACTTATATTTCCTCCCTAGCCTCAAATCTTCACCTTTCCTGGTTCTATCCAGCCACTAGGAGCTAAGAAAATGTTGGATACTTGCAAGTATGGAGGAGAATGTGACTTACTTCCTCTTATGTGACAGCACCATTGCTTGGTAATTGGCCCATAACTGTCTCATGGTAGTAGGGAACATACTTGGGACTTGATGCTCTAAATTAATCCCAATAGCTAAAAAAAGTACTGAGGGAGGTAAGGAACGATAAGAGTGTACTGCTGGGGAGGGTAGCATTAAAACAAACATTAGTATAATATGTACATATTGTAAAGTAAATTTAGTAAGGTGTGGTTTACTAAAAGTCAGAAAAAGAACTGCATATATGGAAATTCTGACGTGTTTGTGGCCCCAAGGACTGGAGTTGGGCAGCCCCAGTGTAAGGAGTTCCCAACTGAATGTGTTCCAGCTCTTTAGCTCTTAAAAACTAGGCTGTAATATTGATGTTCTCCTTGCTGACTAAATGATTATTTTGCTTTGCTGTGTTAACAGTAGATTTACCAGCATGAATCCCAAAATACTTCTCTCTTCATTTACAAGATTTGGCAGGAAGCAGTAATATTTTAGCAGAACAGTAATTTATCTCTATGATTGCTTTTATATTCTTTGTCAAAAACCTGCCTCGGGGTAAACATCATTTTTTGTGTGTCTGTACAGGGCTTGGTCCTCTGCCAGAAATACAATTTATGAAGCAGTGAGTGCTTGTCGTTCCTTTTACCTGTGGAAAACGCCACATCAGGACAAATTACCCACTTTGCCTTAAAAAAAAAAGAAAAAAAAAAAGGAATTTTATTTTCCGGGGGCAAGGCTTAAGTGTGCAAAAAGCTTGATTGAGATGATATTTTTGTCAGTTTTTTTTTAAAGTATTTTTTGAAAGTTTGCAAGTTTATATTTCGGTGCAAACTATGTATATAGAATCCACATCTTAAAAATATATACTTAAACCATGGTATTACCTTGACTCTAAATTTGACTGTGAAAGCACTATGGGTACTTTAAAGATGCTTGAAGCATTCATTTGAACTGGGTGACTATATTATGACATACTTTTTTATGTGAAAAGTACACAATTCTTTTTTTTTTTTCCTAATTTTTTGTGTTGCAGGAAAAAAAGATCAGAAAAAAAAACAAAACAAAAAGAAAGTAAATTACAGTGAACAATCACAGCCTTTGATTATAGTCAGTGTATTATCTGTGTTCTTACTGTTTGTTCTGCAACAAAAATAACAATCACACAATATTAGGAGATACATGAGCCCTGGAAGCTGTACCTCCAAAATATTATTTTTTTTACCAACATGGCAAGTTCTGTTTTAAGCTTTAAACACATTAGTTGGCTCACTGCAAGGTTCTGATTACACAGTACTTTTTACACAGTATGTAGGATGTAGGAATAAACCATAATAAGTATGAACATAATAATAAAATGGGTTTAGGATTTACATATAGAAAATTGTTACTGTAAAACTACAAGCATATCCTGTCTTCTCTATTTCAATCATAAATCATTGCTGGTTGGTCAATAGGAATGGCTACAGACAAGTAGATTCATGTCCTATGTACAGCCAGGACCCATAGTACTTTATTTTCTGTCTAATACTTTCTATAAACGAGAAGTGGTAAAGATCAGACCCTTAACTCAAGCTTGTCACTCATGGTTCTGTTCAGTCATTAGGAGCCAAGAAAATGTTGGATACTTGCAAGTATGGAGGAGATGTTGACTTACATCCCTTCCTCTTATGTGACAGCACCATTGCTTGGTAATTTGCCCATACTGTCTTATGGTAGTAGGAAACATACTTGGGACTTGATGCTTTAACTCTGGGGTCGGCAAACTCCGGCCTTTAGGCCATATACGGTCTAGCTGGTAGCTCGTTCCGGCCTAACGCCCCCTGGATGACCCGGCCTAATGCCGGCCAGCAACCCATGGCCGGATCTGCCAGGGGGCGTTAGGAACTACCGGATCCCGTGGAGCTCCGGTGCTGCCTCCTTGCTGTTGCTCCCCTATTTGCCGCAGCCGGCGTTGATACTTTTACTGCTGCGGTGAAGAGGGAACGCTCCCTGAAGGGAAATCCCTCCCCTCCGCAATGCATACAGAGGAGAGTGATTTCACTTCAGGGAGCGTTCCTCAAGCTGGTCACTCATGGTTCTGTCCAGCCACTAGGAGCCAAGAAAATGTTGGATACTTGCAAGTATGGAGGAGATGTTGACTTAACAATCACACAATAATAGGAGATACATGAGCCCTGGAAGCTGTACCTCCAAAATATTATTTTTTTTTTTTTTTACCAACATGGCAAGTTCTGTTTTAAGCTTTAAACACATTAGTTGGCTTACTGCAAGGTTCTGATTACACAGTATTTATTACACAGTATGTAGGATGTAGGAATAAACCATAAAAAGTATGAACATAATAATAAAATGGGTTTAGGATTTACATATAGAAAATCGTTACTGTAATACTACAAGCATATCCTATCTTCTCTATTTCAATCATAAATCATTGCTGGTTGGTCAATAGGAATGACTACAGACAAGTAGATTCATGTCCTATGTACAGCCAGGACCCATAGTACTTTATTTTCTGTCTAATACTTTCTATAAATGAGAAGTGGTAAAGATCATCCCCTTCACTCAAGCTGAGAAATCCCCACATTTGATAATGAACATTTTCAGCATTGGAAGCACTTTATATTGCCCTCTGGGATAGCTGTAAATGGCCCAATTCCCTTCCTGAGCTACTGGCAACATAAAACAGTTTATGTCTGCCCTTTAGGATTATCATATCATTCTAAATTGTATTGAGGACACGTGAATGGGTGAAGTAGGAGATTACATGCACGTTTATTTCTGCCTCACTGTAGTTTTTTCTTTTTTCATTAGAACACTGTATAAAAGAAAAGTGCAGTGTTTAGGTGAATGCTTGTATATACAAATTTGCAGGGTGTTGAAAGATAATTTCTAAGTCCACTTATGAGTTTTTGTGTTTCTAAATATTTGCTTTTATGTGCAGTTCTTTGCTTTGTTCAGACTGTTTTCATATTTCTGTCCTCACTATGTCTTACCGACAGACACACATCCTGGAGAAATGCCCTTACTAAACTGTCACAATATTTCTACAATGCTGAAAAAGACCTGGCCTTATTGTTCCTGATAAAAGTGCAAGAACTGATCAATGAAGCTGGTCCTTATTGTACAAATCTAAAGACTTGGTAGTTTATTCATAACGTCCATTATTCGGAAGTTAAATATAGGAACACCTATTGTGGTGAGAGTTTGGCAACTCATCCCTGCCAGAGTTCCGGTTATAGTTCCTATTAATTCACTCTGAAAAATACATAAAACTTTCATTATTTCATTCTTTAAAACAATTATAGAGACCTACAAGAGCCAAGATTACTATTTTTAAACATGTTAATTCCTTCTCATCACTAGGAAATAAAAACAGAAAATGTATGACTGATCTGTATGAGCAACATTTCAGTAAAGCAAAACATGACAATAAGAGTAGTTGGTACATTTAATTATGGAGAACACCAAATTTAATAGGAAATTATTCACAAGAAAAACACATTATGAATAAAATTTAATAAAATATTATAGCTGTGCTAATAACCGTACCCATCATTTATTACCCGAAAATATATGCAAGTCCCTGGTACAGCAAATAAAATAAATAAATTATCATAGACACACACTGCAACATATATCCCCTTTCCTCATTTAGCATCATCATTGAAGCATTATACTAATAAATTCTGTTTAATAATAAACATTTTTCATAAAGATATTTAAAATGCAGTGTTCCAGAGAACTCACTTCTCCATTCCCTTCACATAAACAAAACAACTTGTTTAGTCGACTCTCAATTATGGAAAGGTAATCACACTTATAGTATCTCCAGCCCTAATTCTTTTTCAGATCTAAATTCCCCCACTAACATTTATACAAAGAAGCACTAAATACTAGCACTACTAATCAAAGCATAAAATGGAAAAACAATTCTAGTATGTGTAAGTTCTTCTTCAACACATTTTGTTAAGTGATTTATTCTGGGTTATTATTTGATTCTGTGTTTATTGATTTACTTTACTTTTATTTTTATTTTTTTGCACATTGAAACTAAGGGGTTGTAAACTATGTGCTTTCTGAAATCTATCTAGAGTGTATGGGTAATAATGAAATGCACTTTATTGTTAGATGGGCTTTCATTTATAACATACAGAACAGCAAAAGCAAATAAAAAAAAAACAGATGAATTGTTATTTTTAGTGTACATTTCTACTACTGCACAAGTGTGAATAAGCCCTCCAGTCTGATACACTAAGGATCAATAGCATATGCTGATTATTTCTAATTAAGACTTTTGGTTATTTTTACGGGTAGAGTGCCAAAACTGACTGCTACCATTATTCATGCCAAAAACATAACCTAAGCATATTGGCTAAATAGTGACCTGTGCCCCTATTCACCTACTACTGCACATCCACAAGTTGGCCATAACACTCCTCAACATTTGAAGGATACATTGCCGAGCCCAATGTACAATACAGAAGAATATAAAATAGGAACAGATCAGCTTGACAAGTAAAATCATGTAGGACTTTTGATTACGAAGGTATGGTACCACTGAAATATCACATTACCTTCATCTACTTTAGAATTAAATATTAAAAAAGATTGCCATTTAAACTATTGTAACATTTGTAAAACAAATTTTAAGGACCTTTTATTTTGGAGTAACCTTAAACTAACTACTTCAGTAATTGAAATAATACTGAATAAACACTTTAAAAAAAAGTTGAAATAATTTTGTTTTGGCATCTTCTGCTTTTGCTCGCATTGACCTTGTCGCTAATAATGTGATAAATTGAAGATTTACTATAGTGAAGAATTAATTAAATCTCCTTTACTCTAGAACATCTTGTTTTAAATTTTAGTTTTACAAACCAAATAATTATTCATTACAAATTCACAGTAAACTGTAATTTTACTAGTTAAGTAACACAATTTCAAAAGCATTTTAGAGATAATTAGTAAATCTAAGACCAAAAAAAATGTTCTATAAAGACTTCTGCATGTGTTAAATAACTGATGATCAAAGGACAGAAGGTTGTGTGTTGGTCACAGGAAGTCCAAATTGTCATTTTTTAAGGTAGTTGGCAGGCTTGGTCAACGTAAAATGATGGATTGATCTACTCAGTTTCTAGGTTTCAGACTAAAAGTTTGTGTTGGAAATCACAATTCAGCCCTAGTGGAACGGTTCAAAATCTAAAACCAAGAAATTGCACAGGCTGAAGAACTGAATTTAAAGCCTTAATTTGAAAGTAGCCAAGATTTGTAAGGAAAGGCAGATTGAAAGTGATTATAAGCTAGGGTTACAAACAGCACCTGGGCTTTCCTCCAGGGATCCTCCTCAGCTGTGGACACCAACAGGTGGAGCTTCTCAGCAGTATTAGCTCAACGACCTCTAAAGTGAGGTCAGAGGTCTTAAGCCAAATAGGGATCAGTTTAGAAAGAAAAATTCTCTTAACACCAGTTGCTAGACAGAAATGCCAAGGACTGGTAGGGCACCAAATACTTAATTCCATGTGCAGCTTGTACAAAGATCTAAGGGTATGGTGAGTTACAAGGTTACTGTGTTAACTGAACTTTCTTGGGTGAATTCTTGTCCCACCAGTGAGTGTGCAGAAGGCTTTAAACACAAAAATCTCCAAGGAACTGAATGCATAGTGGAATTTAAAACAGCTAACATGTGTGTAGCACAGTTAATGTTTAACTTATACCATCTGCCCTACTACATAGAAAGGTGATTGTTACATATCAGAACTTTGGACATTAAGGGTTATAATCAAAGAATAATACAGTGGTGGAACACAGCACTTGTGGAGGCATCAGAGGGTCCATGTGGTTGGGTCTCTCAGCTAACAGTAACAAAACAAGCAATATAATACTGGTGCCAGGTACTCTTCAGATATGCCCAAAATACATTTGAGAGGGAAAGGATTAGAGATTTTGGGTGCAATTTACAAGCATTGGCAGATCTTAACAGTGATTTATTTAAGTAGCCTCTGTAGCAAGTGAGAAATGTTTTGCATCTACAGCCAATAAAAACCCATGGTATCTTCTAAAAGGACTAAGAAATCAGAGGCAAATCTTGAAGTTAACTCTACACATCAAAGACAGACACTTCTATAGAAGTTTTACAGATGCACTTTGCAGCCTTGATTAGTGATACGTTTGAGTAGCCATTTTCCTTGAAATCATTTTATCTTTTTTTTTAGCTTCCTTCCTCTTCAAAGTACAGCAGCCTATTAGCGGGAGCAGAATTCCCCAGTAGACAAAACATTCTGCAACCTGACTCCAGTTTGTGTGGATAGAGAAAGCCTTTAGAGCTCCAGCAACAGGATCTAACCATTCCAGAACACTTTTATTATAATGTTTGTTTTATTCTGAGCTTTCCCAATTATTATTCTGACTCCACAGCTATATCCTGCTAAAAAGGAGGATCTTTATAAGGTTACAGCTGGATCACTGTAATTGTTCAAGATCAGTCCTTGTTCCCATAACAGACTCAACATTAATAAGTAAGAAATCTTTTAGTTTTACAATATGAGCCTCTTGCATCTGATAAGATTAGTCATTTATTCAAATGTTGTCTAAGAATTTAATGGAAGTGAACATATTTACTTAACATGGGAACATTGCTTTCAAAAAGACATCCTAAGCATCCTATGTCTGAATTTTTTAAATTATTAACTTAACATCATCTATTGGGTTTGATTAGATTTTTTAGTTAGCAAGTGAAAAAAAAACATTGTTCTATATTTTCTATAGAAATATTGTTTATAGCACATGAATCTATATTTGTATTATTACAACAGTGAGCAGTTAATATTCAATTTAATACATACAATATATATATAGAATATTTTACATTTTTTACTTACTTTTGAAATCTTAATCAAAACCTAATAAAAAAGAAATATATATGCCATAGCAGGTTTTTGATTTTGTGCTTCTAGACAGAACTCCTAAATTGGGTTAATGTCTTGCATACAAAAATCATGTTAAGTTAATAGTTAAGTTCACTTTAGGATGAAGCTATGTCATAGTTATATTTACTTGCTTCATACTTTATTTTACATGTGTATTTTATTGTATGAATTTTATTTTATTTTAAATTGGACTTAGTCTCAAATTGAAACATTAGGGTAATAGCAAGGCTTCAATAATTTATTACTCTGTGCTGTACTCTGGGTTGATGGGCTGTTTGACTCAAGTGAGTTTACATTCCTATACAAGCCTATTGGAGTTGAAAATCTGCTTTAGTCAGGCCAGATCCACCTCTCATTCTGAAATATTTCAATGCCATTGACACAAGCCCGAAGTTGGTTGACGTATGTTTTGTCTATTCATACCGTTAAAACTCAATAATCATTACATCATGTAATATAAACATATGCATACATTTTTCTAAGAATTTTTTAATTTACCTAAAATACAGATAAAGCAATTATAAAAAGGCATTCCCCAAAGACTAAAAGCTATTTCAAGGGGTTCCCACATTTCAAGGTCCAAGATTCAGAAGTATTGTATTATTGGTTTGAGCCTGTCTGTTAATGGAAATGTCATTGGCTTACTTTTTAAGCCAAAATCAACTATTACATAGTTCAGTGTTTGTTACCATAAATAATTTCATTGGCCAAATACATTTGTTGATTTTATAGATAGAGCTAAGCCTTAGAGCAGGTTCAGACCTGAATTACCAGAATTAATCGATCCCATGAGGCTCCCGCCATCTGGCACCTTGTCAACTACTTGCACTGCTGCACTGGTTCTTAAAGAACTGCTCACTGCCACCCCAATTAATTTCCTACTGGGCTGCTGAGGGTAGATTCTACATATAGCTCCCCTAATGCACTTGCATGAGGAAGTAACATAGTGTTACTGAATAAAGTTGATCTGCTAAAATAGTATTGGCTGTTTACTTTGCAAGAAAAATAAAAAATACATTTGCTTACGCTTGATTGCATGAGTGAAGTGATCACAGCTTCTCTTTAATTATTAGGATAACACTTACTCAGCAAAGTGAAGATACAATTTAAAAAGTGAACATGTCCTATTTCTTTATTGCACTAACCTCTTTGTCTTTATAACCAAACAATTGTGGTAGTCTGACAGCCAAATGAAGCTAAGCGATACATAACTATATATATAGTAGAACATTAGTTAAGACAAGTCTCTTCAGAATACTACTGTAAAAATGTTTATTGCTAGTAAAGCACCTTTTTCTGACAGCTCTGCTTCAATTGCTTGAATATTTTACTGTTAATGCATTTGTATCCCATAATGTCCAATTAAAAAAAACTAGATCTTGTGTTGACATAAATTATGACAACCTAAATTCTTTGTTATATAGATACACTATAAAATGCAAGATTTCTGGAATATGTGCCAGCACCTGCTTGTTAAAAAAAGACAAATGCTTTTTAAAATATACAGCAATTTGTTAAATGTATAGGCAGGTAATGGGTGTACTTGTGGGGTGTAACCAAATCCATATAAATTTCCTGCTAAAACAAATATATTTTATTTTCCAACAATGAAATATATTTTATGTATATAATTGTAAGTGCATTTATATAGATGATTGAGTTACGCACTGGTATTTATTTCTCTTATTTGCAGAATTTGGCATATACAAGGGCATTGTGGAGTTTTGTAATAAATTCTTTACAATTATATGTATTCATGACCTAATATTTAACTCATGGTATGAATTTGATTCTAGTCACAAATGTTCTATTTTTTCCTCAGTTAAAGCTAAACTTAAAGCTGGGCCAATGTGTGCAAATAGTTTGTTTTTAGCTATTGTGTGCCACTTTCCCCACATTTTAGATTGTTAGCTCTTTTGGGCAGGTTCCTCTCCTCCATCATTTGCAACTATTTAATGTACACCGCTGAATATTATCTTGGAAATATATAAATACTGTTAAATAATAATACTTTGAATATTTTAAAGGAGGAGGGAGCAGTATTGGCCAAATCAGTGTTCTGCTTCTCTTTTACTGTCCAGTTAAATAATGGGTCAGTTTCCAGACAGTTTCCAGACCAAGCTCTATGCCTTAACTGCAGAAGAAAAAATAGACTTGCTGAACACAATTATTTGAGCTAAAACATTCCAAGCACTGTATTTGTATTTATAATGTATAGTTAGTTATTTGTTTGTGATGTTCCATCGCGAATAATATAGAGCTTAAAGTACTATGAACTATAGGAAAAACATAAATATATGATGCAGTGTGTGACATCATAATATATAGGGTTTCTTTTTAGCCAGTAGATGAATTCTTTTTTTTTTTTTTCATTTCTTTAAACCTTCAGTACAAATGAATCAAACATCTATGTTTTTTGGTAATAAAATGTATTGAATGTATAACCAAACAAAAAACTAGACATAAACATTACAAATACCTGGTGTATAGCAAAGACAAAATAAAAATGAATAGACAATATTGATATAGAATAGTACACATGATCGCCCAGGTTCTCCCATGATAGTTGATCTGCCTGTGATGTCTTGGTGAGGTTCATCTCATCCAGCCTCATTGAGTAGCCCAAATCTCACTGAGAAGGCAACCTAGACCAGAAATGTAGCAGCTCTGGTGTGGAAGAAGGGAAAATCCTCATTGGATATGTCATGCAACTAATCAAACCTGAGGCAAAGGGTCTGATTTATTAAAGCTCTTTAAGGCTGGAGAGGTTACACTTTCATCAGTGAAAATGGGTGATCCAGCAAACTTGAAATAGATTTCTTTAAAGTAATTTCCTATTTGCTAGCAAATGTTTTGAATCCTGGACCAGATCCATTCCAGGTTTGCTGGATTACCCAGCCTTACTGATGAAAGTGTATTCTAGCTATAAAGGCAAGTTATTATTTCTACATATACAGCTAACTGTTTATTTGTTAGTGTAAATACAGTCCTCTAAGACTAGAATAAGGATTCAACCTTGTCAAAAATAGGCAAACATTCCAACATGTTTTGTGGTCTGCTAGTGAGCTGTATTAACAATGAAAGGATCCAAAATAAATGGTATTCCAGCCAATAGATTTCAATCTCAATGACAATAGTGTTTCATATCTTGGAAAAACAACCCTCATGAACTTAAATAGCCTATCACTGGTCTAAAGTACAAATTATAAAATTGCCAGGTGCCCATTCTAGGCTTAAGGTGCGTACACACTTCCAATTTTTATCGTTCAAAACGAACGACGAACGATCGATTGGGCAAAAATCGTTAGTAAAAAAAGTAACCAACGACGCCGGCGAACGAGGAAAGTCGTTGGAAACGAACGACCGGACCGGCGGATCGGATTGGACGACGATCGTTGAACATCGTTCGTGTGTACGATCTGGTCTGAGCATGCGTAATGAACGAACGTTCGTTCACTTTCCTGTCGTGCACATAGTTCCTCTATAGCTCAAACGATCGTATCTATTGTGTGTACAATATCTACGAACGATCGTGTCGTTACCTCTATGTGCAGGATCGGTGCTATACGATCGTTCGTAGATATCGTGCAGGATCGTTCGTCGTTCGTTTTCCAACGATAATAATTGGAAGTGTGTACGTAGCTTTACTCGTGTTGTTCTTATGTCACTTTGAGTGGCTAATGGGACCTAATTGGGTATTATATCTAGCAAAGCTGAACTTTATTCAATATACTATTTCCATAATGCTAGGCATATGTTTAAATAAAACTGCTAATTTATGTATGCCAACCCAAATTAATTTTGAGCTTTGAGAAGGCTGTGGCAGCTGGCTAGGTTCAGGTGCCCATCAATTATCATGGCTTTTTAGGTCTCTTGTGGGAGTGTTTCCCCTGCCCCTAATGGCTCAGTATAATACTATGCACAATCAGCAGTCTCAGCCCTCCCCAAATTAGTCCTTAGATACTCAAACAGTACACAGTAAAAACAGTATAATAGACTATACCTTTTGATTATATGAAACCATAGCCAATCAGACACTTATCTTGTGGGTATTTTCCCTTATATACTTATGTAATGATTAATAGTTTTTGCTGCAGGCATTTCTACAATTCCATGTGCTGTTTATCCCCAAATTATACATTGTAAAAATAAATAACTATTTCTCACTGTATAACAAATAAGGTGGTTTTCATTGCTAATAGGTAGGAAATCTTGCATCTGTTTACAAGTTACATTTCACATGCTCTTAGAAATATATACAAAGTTGGCCAGACCTCAGATAGGAATGTTCTGCAATAATGGCCAAGTCCAATGAGAATCCATTGTTTTTATTTTCATCGTACTATTTTTTTGAAAGTGCCATTTTTCATCTGGACACCGTGGAACAGATGGGCAGTACTAGCCCTCTCCGGGAGGGTTGCATTTCACCCTTCTGTGTGGTCCACTCAAAATGCACATTTCTTCAAGGTGAAAAAAAATCTTTATCGATTTGAAACTCAAATGAAAGATGACTGAGGGACTCTAGTTTCTATTAATTTTACATGGCTCTCCAGCCCTCTCCGTCCGTCTAATATGGCAAAAATAATGTCTATACGGAGGCCTGTTGAAAAACCACACCATGAGTTGGGATTCAGGTTTCTTGTTGGTGATGCTAGAGAAGTTTGAAAAAGCCAGACTTTAACCCTGACCTGTCATTCATCAGCATCTCCCATGGGTCATTTTTACGGCTTTCATCAACCCTGACAATTTTTGTCACATAATTAGGCACCAGATCACCATATTCTAGTTACAGTGCAAACACCATTGTGCTGATAGTTAAGGTAGTCCGCTCCAGCTGGGAGCATTCACTGCCTGGACAATAAGCTTGATGTTAGAGCGAGCAGCATAGCTCAATATTTACACTTGAATCCTGTAATATACCAGCCACAAAATTATACAATGAGAATGTCATGTAATATGCACCCCATGAAAAAAGATTGTTTGACTAATGTGAGCAAACATATATACATTGGACACATCTGTTAAAAATATATTTGTATTTAGTATACTTGTATACTTTTGTATATCATTACTCAGCTATAGTGAAAAAAATGATCTGTCAAAGCATTCCAACCCCAAATTGTCCCTTCTGTCTACGAGCTGTCTACCTCAAGGAAACCATTTTCAGGAATAAACCCACAAGACTTGCAGGTGGCAACAAAAACCAAAGGTGCAGCATCCTAATCTCACACTGCAGATTTACAATTATGGCACAGTATGCCAGGGCACACTCTCATACCAGGAAAAGAACGGCTTTATTTAGGTGATATTCCAGGCATTAAATACATTTTTAATACCAAATAACATTATTAATAACAGGCCCCCTTAGTCGACACAGCAAAGAAAATGCCAATACTGTTTACATGTATTGATGGAAGTTTAGTCCAGGGGTGTGGGAAGAGGTTCCTAGCACCATGTCTTTATCAGAGTCTGAAAGAGATAAATGATGCCTCTGTAAAATCAGTTTTTTAAAACATGACATTTCAATGATAGCCGTGTAGGTTTTATGAACACCTTTGACAGATCTGACATTATAGAATAAGGTTTGTACCTACTTTTCTGTGTTTTTTTTGGCTCACCAATATAATGTAACTACAAAACAAACCAGCACCAAATGATGAACACAGGCAGCAGTTCCTAATAAAGTATTACAAAGTGCTGTGTAGAAGTATAATATTATAATATTACCAGACAGATTCATCTTGCAAACGTACAACCTGCCCAGTACTGAAGCGGTGTATTACTTTATTGATAAAATGAAAGCCGAACTCCAGGGAAGCTGCCAGTAGTACCATTAGAATATATGGAACCTGTCCTACCCATTAGCAGGTTTGTACTCCTGTCTGTTCTGTGATAAAAATGACACAGTCCTGCCAGACATCACGGCCAGCCTGCTAACTATTTTCTATTATATCTGTCTGCAGTTTATATTTGCTTTATTTACAATCATTTTACTTTGACACTTCACTTACAGCATCTTATATTCTACAGAGAGAAGTAAAGTTGTGATCAGTTCAGAAGTGGAGCCGTTTGTTTTGGGAGACAAGAGGCGCTGAAACTGGAAATTAAATATCAGCGCTACATGTTTGCTGTAAAGCCTAAAAATTGTGGATATACAAGTCAGCTTTATGTGATATGTTATTTCATTTTACTGCATCTTCTACCTCTGGGAGGTATATTTTGGGAAATATGCCCTTTAACATGTGAAGTAAAATAATATTCTATAAAAAAAAATATTATTGGCATAAAGACATACCATAAAAGTAACAACAAAATAATCAACAAGCATCCAACAGGCCCTAGCTTGGCTCCATAGCCCCTGCCAGAGGTTGACCTTAATTTTTTTTTAATAAAGTTCCAACAGTTCTTTATTGGTTTACATTTTACCAGTCAAAGCAGACCTGCTTTAAATTAGCACTAGGAGTATAATAAACCTCTTTCAGTTAGCATGCTCCGAGTGTGATTGTAATGCCTGACTAGATGCCTGGCCTTGCTGTGCAGAATGACATACTGTGTTCCCCAGTGCGGCTGTGCAGGAAACTACCAGAGGGTGATACCAAGTCAATTGATTTTGGATCCATAAAACAATAATGGTGATGTATATATTAGGCCTAATTTATCAAAGCTCTACATGACTGGAGAAAGTAGACTATCATGGCTGAACCTGGGTGACTCAGCAAACCTGGAATGGATCTGGTGCAGAATTTAAAATATCTGCCAAATATTAGCAAATCATTTTTATGAAATCCATTCCAGGTTTGATGGATCACCCAGCTTCTTCCAAGATGGTATACCTTCTCCAGCCTTGGAGAATCTTTATAAACCAGGCCAAAATATTACAAATCTGTGTCAATCTGTATGATTTTGTATCTGCCTGGGGTTTAATTTTAATGCCCATATCTGCCAAAAATGAACCTCCCAACCCAACATATCTTGTGAACCAAGATATATGCACATGAATCTTCCATCTAAATCCCATGACTGCTGTGTTTCCAGATGCCAGAGACCAATTATCCAACTTCAAAGATTTGCCCACCATCACATCACACTGGTACGTTTACCTGCAGACTCTCAGATTCTGAATCTGAGAAGACCCCACAACACACAAACAAATGGACAAGGACACCATAACCACAATCACACCTCTAGTAACGAAAGAATACCTGGGACTGCAGCTGTGACCTAAGATTTTGGTGAATAAAAAGTGCTTTTCAATTTTTTTATGTCACAGAATATTTGAAAGGGGGTAAGTAGTATTATGATTGAGCCTAAAGTCAGCTTGAAAGACAGATTTCCAAAATAACTTCTGTAAAATTCACTTATACCACAAATATTTTCATGTTTTTTTCGAAAGTATGATGAGCTCCATGAGGCAAATCATGGTAGAACAAACAAACTCCTAACAAACAGGGCATTAGTGTAAATCAGGTTTGCAGTCAAGAAATGTCATTCCTAATTTCAAAATTTTGACTCGAATCCTATCCTAAATCCTAGGTAATACTCATTATAAACCAAACAACTGGTACATTTACTGCTAAATGTTTGTTGTACATGTGTACAGTTAAATTGTTTATTCCATTTTATATTTAATGTTTATATATTGCAAGATCGTCCAGAGGCCTTATTGAAGCATTTTTCTTTCTTACTGTCTTTCCATTTCCTAACACCTGGTTTGTATGCATTATGCGGAAGTGGTCTTCGGGTCAGGGATTTTGTGAGGTGCTATGATTTAGTGCAACATCTATGAGCTGCATCCTCACTGTATTTCCTCCAGCACAGGACACTCAGGGGAATTATCTAGCACAGGACAAAGCTTAGATTTCACTAATAGACCCATCAGGTTCCAGCAAACATAGGAATACCAATAAAGACATTCAATCATTGTCATAAATTTTAATGGCACCTGATGAAAAGCTGCATGGTGCAAACCCTCATTCCCTTTTCCTGGAAGTTCTATGTTGATAACAGGAAACAGCCTACATGGTCTCATTTCCTCAGGTACCAAAACTATTTATTTGCACCATTATCTCAAAAGAATATCTGTTTAGATTATGTTGCCATGTAACGTTTTAGCACAAACATATTGTTCATGTGTAGTTACAGGTGATAAGCTTAACTGAATTGTGGAACCGGCGAGACTGTGCAGGTGAGATCACTCTGGGCCTTTCAGGCATTTCTTCTGTCAAGACTGCAGAGATGGAAAGAATATTTATTTTTCTCAGGCTTAAAGGAATTACCGTGAGCTAAATCCTCAATGAATAATTGTTGCAGGAGTTTTTGGGTAGTGTACCTTTATTGTACCTTTCTTTTCTTTCTGATCATAATTTTTAATTGAGTATATATATATATATGTATTTTATATATATATATATATATCTATATATATATATCTTTTATTCATTACACTGTGAAAGGCAAAAGGTAAAAAAGAATCTTTGCTTATCTGTTTTATTTAAAATGGCCATTCACATAAATAAAACAAAAGTTAGTCTGAGAACTAATTTATCCTAATTTGACATATAAAATAAAGTATACTCAATTTACTAATAACCTAACATAGGGCAAAACACTTCTATTTATGGAATGACTAAATTTTTTTCTTTTAGTAAAGAGAAAGGTATTACAATAAGATAGATAAATGAAGAGAACCTTCTGTAAAGGTTTGGAAAACAAAAGGCACAGGAAGATGGATATAGACCTTCTCTAGAAAAACGTTTATTTACACTAAGTGCTTCCTATGTCCGCAATACAAACAAATATACTTTGTCGGAGATGGTGTGTACGGTGGTGTGTGGAGCTGTACCAGTAATGTAATTAAAGGAAAACACCCAGGGTGTAATGTCAAGGTATGGGGAGTTTTGACTGTGAAGAGCAGAAACTAAAATAGGTGGACATACCATTTACATCTTTGTTTTCTAAGGTATCTTTTTGTTGTCTGTTCATAATATTCTTGGCTCGTCTTACAGAGATCAAGTAAAAATTTGTTAGCATAATGAATTATAGCCATTATGACCTCTGTCAATGGTAGGATTTCCTACATAAATGTTCAGTATATTCTATGACTGGGCAAGTTCCAATTAATGTATTTAGGAGTAATTTTAAATCCTAAATATTAAACTGTATACCTTAACAATGAACTTCTCTTACTTTCTTTCTTGTTTGGTCTGGTATTTATGATTTAATCATATTGGTTTTAAAAGTGCTATCTCACAGAAATTGTGTGAACTAATAACTTTCTATGTTTTGCTGCACTTTATCAGCTATCTTTGTTACATACAGATTGTCTCTTTGTATTGTTATGAAAAGGCACTGGAGGGGATGGGGTCTTGAGCCTTCTCCTAAGATAGGGATTCAGCTCCCCTGAGAATTACAATTACTAAATGTTGTCACCTTGTGTACAGAGTGGAAAGAAAAAAGTTTTAACACCAGACTAGATATGAGTGGGGGAAGTGGCTAGACAATTGCTGGTTCCTTGATTACTTTTTTAAACATCTTTATTCAAGTAGATAACTTTTTTACTCACTTTGTTCATGAGAGTTCCTTCAGAAGTTTATGAGGAATCTTTGGAGACATAGATCACACACCCAATAGAGAGACTTTAAGTGCTTGGCACAGTATGAATGGCTCATAGAAACTCAACCACCATGAGGTAAATCCGATTGGCACCTATACTACATACCCCCTCCAATCCTAATCCACTTTATGAAGTTCTTCTTTTATCTTTGTTTTATGACATTCTATCCACATGTGTAAAAATAGCTTCAGTCACTGAGCAATAGAGGCATCACTAGTTTTGTAACCAGATGCATTAGAGGTAGGTGCAGTCTCTTCCTTTAATACATTAATCTTTTTACACATTACATTACTCTTTTAACAATTGCTGACATAAGTCTTTTGTATTGTGCATGGGGTGTGTTTCAGCATGACATGCTACAAAACAAGGGGCAAATGTTTCTTATATTACAAATTTACTGTATTGACTACACTAAGGGTGTGTGTATTCCAAAATGACGCTAAACACAGGCCTCATTGTTTATATTTTATCAACATAAATAGTAATTAAAACTATAACTATTATTATTTAGGGGTCATCAAGTTGTACTTTTAATACTACAAAACCTATATGGAAAGGGAGGGAGAAACCTTCCAAGAGGCGTATATTGCAAAATCAATATAATAATGCAGTGAAAATCCATCCTAATCCCTCCTGCTTTACGAGGCACTATGCAGCTGTCCTGATTAATGTGCAGTGCTTCAAATGCATGTGTGTACAGCTGGTCACAACATGCACCTGCAGACTGGAAGGGCCACAACCTTTACACATATATAGCATTATTTAACAAGTGGCTATCTTAATCTGTTAAAAATTACGAAAGGTTACTATTTTGTAACTTAATTTCTTATTTGTCTAAAATGTGTAATTACAATATATAATATGTGTGTGTGTGTGTAGGGCTGTGTGCTACCCACACCTAATGCTTTTTTATGAGCTCCATCGTGCTGGGGGGTACAGCAGATCCTAGGAGCAAGCTTTATACATGACCTTGACATAAGTGCAACACAACCAATTTTGTTAGTTTTTGTTAGTTTACACAGGTTAAAATGACACAGTACACAGGTGTAGATAAAACACCTATTAAAAAGAGTTTGTTACATCTTGTCTACAAGTAACTTAATTTTTGTGTTAATTGTTAATATTACTATTTATAAAGCAGAGAAGCTGACATTCCTACATTGTATGCTGCAGCCATTACACTTTACCATAATCCACAGACAAATATTATATATATGGCATTTTCTCCTTCCACTAAGATACTGTACATAGTCAGGGGATAGTTATGGGCCTCCACCACCTTTTTATTGTATGTTGCTTTGATCATTTATATATGTAATAAATATATATATGTTCCACTTTCTTCTGACATGCAGAATATGCTAGGGGTCAGAATGTGAGTAATATATGATTTATTGTAATGGTAGCATGTTTTTCAAATCAGCCATATTATTTTTTTTTTCATGTTTTAAAACTTATGACAAGATAAAATGAAAAAAAAAAAAAAGAAATGCCTCATATCCAAGATATGTTCTTTGTCTTTGTTATCTGATATGAACCGGTCTATAATATACATCTAAGTGAGAATGTTTCGGTTTTAAATCAAGCATGCTTTGATTCACAAACCCTTTCCTCCTGTTAAAGGGTTTCAGACAAAGTAAAATATTAAAACAGATGGGAAGGAGTATATGTTGGTGTGCTGTAGTTGTGAAAGACCAAATTAACAAAATGTTTTTACTTTTAAGGTTTTGGGTAGAATTGGAGGTGTTGGAGCCTCCTTTAGGCTCTCATTCCTACTTGTGTTCTTAATGAAGAGATATCCCTATTTTAATCATTCCAGTTATTCCAATTTAAGATAAAAAACAGCAAAACAAATGTTGAGGTGGGTCAGATCTTTTCTCTACCAAAATATAGGGAAGTTTATTGCTGTTTGGGTTGACAAGGGAAAATAAAGTGATAAGAATGACCTTTTGAAAACAAAATTAGCTAGAAAAAAATGACTGGTGTTGATATTTTAATTAGGCCCATATTTGATATATAAATTGTAGGTGTGTTGGAGCCAGTGAAACCTTTAAAATATAACCCATCATTCCTAATCCACATACGTATGTGATGAATTAATGAATCTGAGCAACAAAAGGCAATGCAACATTGTAATGTGGGCAAAAAAGACTTGTTCACTTGAAAAGATCAGGGTTACATGTTTTGTATTGCAATTTGTGTTGTGCTATATGCTGACGTTAATGTTTTGTCAAATTTCCTCCATACAGCACAGCTATAGTATATAGCATCCCAAGGTCAAGGAACATGACAGCAGAAAATTCACAAGGTTGGAAATCATCAAGTGAATAAGAATCCAGAAAGACCAGTCTATAGCTAGAGTTTATTAGGCATACATTCACTGGAGCATGACAGTTCAACACAGAGGTGAGGGGGAACGATGGCTTAGAAAGAGTTGTGTTTGTTAGGGTTGTTGCATTTCAAAATATCTGCCTGATTTTATCATAGTGTACAAAATAAAGTGCATGTAGATCTGGGTCTATGCTATGTATTGTAAACCAGTCAGGGTAAACTGCACTGTGCAGTCATAGATAAACTGGGGAAGGTCCTATACTAGGCTCTATAGTTTAACCGCAGTGAGTTATAGAAAGAAGTCTGGGAATGCAGAGCCTCTAAAACCCCAAGTTATGCTAATCTGAACCAGAACCTGCACATTAAAGCCCAGGATTGTTACTCTTTCCACCTCCCTTACTTTACTATTGCAGCATACTAATTGATCCGCAGTCTCAATAACCAATAGTAACTTGCAGAATGGGAGAGGGAGCTGGTGTAAGTACTCTATCAGAGGTTATACTTGTGAGTGCCCAGATCTGGAAGTTCCCAGGGCAGATTCTTCACAAGCACAGGTTCACAATAAAATAAAGACCTGTTTATTCTGCTGTGTTTACAAAAAAGTGCGACATGGTTGGCTGATTTTACTGTAGTCTGCTAAGTGGTACAACTGGTTTTAGATGTTCAGACACCACTACCCTAAACTCTGAGGGAACTTGAAGGTCTGAATTGCTTTTTTTTTACTTTTTCCCTTTCTATTTTTAGAGCTTGCACTGGACAGTTATTCAATTTCTTTTTCAATTTATTTGACCTAAAATGAAAATGGATCATCAAAACAAATATTTTGCAGATGAATCAGACAATTTTATATACTTTTAGCCTTTTTTACATGTTTTTCAAAAATAATTTGTGCCAGACCCAAAACAATGTTTTTTGTAAACCTTCAAGAGATTGTGAGGGTGCCATTGCTGCCCTATTTTTATGCCTAATTTCTGCCTTGCATCAACACTTTTTGACTCACTTATCCAGAAGAAGAATGCAGATCAGAAAAGTCAGAGAAAAGTTAGCATGCTTGTTCAGGGTCATTGACCCAAAACAATAAATCAGGGAAGTCACTGGGTATTTGGTAGCCAGGTAGCTAGTATTTAAGAAGGCACAGTCAACAGCAGCCATCGTTCTCCTCATCTGAAAAGTTTTCTCTTAAAATGTTTTAGGTTTGCTATATTTTGTTTTTTTATTTTGTTAATGTTTGCCATTTTTGTGTATGTCCTTTATCATTTTTTATGTCATCTTGACATTGAAATAGGATATAAAATCAAGATGTGCATCTGGTGTGAACTGGCCCTATTGTTTGTCTTTTCCCGGCTATCTTGCAGCAAATTCAGGTATTGCCTGTAAATGGAAATGCCACATAAATTGTGCTGGGAGCTGCAGCCTGCTAAGCAAGTCCAATGTTTGGGTGGGCTAACTTACCTCCCCCTAAGGAGACATCCCAGGTGGTAGACAGACAGGCCTGGAGCCTGGGCCGCATCATTTACTCCTTGGAGGAGTAGGATCCCTTAACTAAAGAAAGCACAGTATTCTGGTCTGCGAGCATTCCACTCTACATGCATTCATGAAAACATGGTTATTATTGCAGACAATTTATAAAGTCATTTATTTTGCCAGGAGAGCATGACACACTCTGTGCTTGAGTGGGACTGCAGCAGACATGGTGCTCCTAAGAAAACACAACAGTAAATAAATCAGTTTGGGGAAATCGGCCTGTCCTCCTCCTAGTCCTCTGATTGTTTTTACACCCTGTGCCTGCGACCTGCTCAGAAATAAATCGTCTAAGACAGAATGTGGAGCTTCACAATTCATTCTAGAACCGTTTTCCTCATCGGCCTCTCCAGGGAGTAAGTGTATCAAGCTGAGCATTGTATTTCTACACAGCTTTAAAGGCTTACACAGTTAAGTCAGTAGGAGTTCATCCTATTAGCTCCCGCAGTATATGTCATACTTGTGAATTGTGGACATTAGAGGCACTGGTGCAGGCATGGCACATAGAATAAAATACAGCAATACAATCCTGTTGCTGGTTACCACAATGGCATCACTAAGAAAAGGGCAATAAAATACCTGTTTCTGTATGAGTACATGTGACATCACCCCCCATTGGCTGAGACGTTGTATCTACCTTACTAGCAGGGAGGCAACCTGTAAGAACAGGTGAGTTTTTCTAGTTTGGCATTCCTAGTTATTCTGTATGTTGCCACCAGTAGCTGAGTCACACTGGACCGTACACTCCATACCCACCGGCACCAAGTTACAGCAGGTCCAAAACATTCACACTTTTTAGACCAGCACACAATCTGGATGTGTTTATGGAATGCACCTGATGCAGTTTGTGCTATGTGAGATGCAACCTGCATTGCAAAGAGCTAAATGGAATGTCCTACATCTGTAATATAAAATAATTCAATGGTAGCAACTGATATTGCAGGTAGTAAAAATACAAACTTTTTTTATAATACATTAGTGTGACTCGGTTTTCATGCTATCAGATTTTTAAATCGCATTACACAAGCATAGTTTGAAGAACGGTTAAAACGTCTATTTCTGCTGTAGCAATTTAGGGCCTGTGCTGTTCACAAATCAGCCTTGGGACTTTCCTAATTTTTACAATGGGTATAGGGTTAGGTGATCACTGCAGCAGAGAAGATTAAACATGGCATAGCTACGCACCAGCTGGCTGCTGACCATTCCAACTCACAACCTTTGCTATCCCTAGCAGCCAGAGCTTTCATTTATTCAACGGGTAAGTATTTGCCACTTGCAATAAGCAAGCGTTAGAGCTGAGGAGGTGCCAGCTTGCTGATCCATAGCTGCTCCATGTTAAGTCAGCCTATGTTCAAATCGATCAAAAGCTCTGGTTATCAATGAAAAAAATTAGAGCAGTTGAACTCCCTGTTTGTACAAGTGTTTGGTTGCAATGTGGTTGCAATGCAACTTTTTTTTGAGATGCTTCATGCAATGTCTAATGGTAGTCTGCCCTTCACACTTTTTCCTTAGACTTCAAACCCCTGCAGCAAACACCTAATAAAAATACCATGAATACTCTTGAATGCCTAGTGGGTAAAAATGGGCACCCCAGGAGCAGTGAACTTCATATTCGACAAACTGAACTTTGCCAAAAGGATTAGATCCTCCTGGCAACACCAGACAGATGATAATATCTCAGCCTTGCCAAGGATATGGATCTCTCTGATGCATGTGCTGTAAATGGAAGTGATTGACTTACCATCAGAAATTGTTGTTAAAGTCACGTCTGCTTCATATGTGGATCTCATTGTGTTGATTATACTATGGAATCTGAATATGTATTTATAAATGTAAAAGTTGCTAATTTTTCTACTTTAAAAAACAAATAATGGGCTACAGTGTTATAAAAACTTCAACTATAATGTATTATTTCTGTCTGTTTTGCCATTGGCCATAACAATGTCTCATGTGTATGGAGCTGAACTTTCTCCCACCCATACCTATAGAGCCTTATAATCACTTATAACTTGTCTGGCCATCTTAATACTTTTTGTAGCTAAGCACAGGAAAACATACATTTGTCATCATTAGGCTCCTCTTACTATAATGGTATGTAGGGCTTCTGAGAAACTCTAAAATACATACATTCTTAAAATGTAATGAACAATATTATCATCTAAGTATTAGTTAGTTACTATGAATGTTAATCAAATAAATAGTATTCCTGGAAAAATCAGTAGGTTGCTTCTAGCAATAAAAATGGCAGCAATTTGCATGCCACCTAATACAGCCACATATGCCTGATGGAATAGCTTGCATGACACAGATGCAAGGACACATTTGCAAAATGGGGGACTGTCATGCAGAGTGAGGTGCACTTGGGCTATATGACATTGGGCTATACATCCTATCCATGAATGGAGATATACTTCTTAAAGCTTATGAATAATTGGTTAACCAATATTTTTGGTTTGTTCTTTCTAATTAAAATATGGAATGTAGTAAATGTGCATTCCCATGTTATGGTATGTTTATAATAACTTTACCAGACCATCAAATTCATACTAGATAAATCTTTTCCATGTTCCAGAATTTCAATTCTAATAAAACCCTTTTTAATAGTATTTTTTTTTAATTAAAAAAAAAAATAATAATCCTGATTTCGCATCATAATGTTGCCTAATTTATGTCATCCACTCCAGAAGGATTCAAATTATATGGTCAATTTTCTCCTTTGTGATTTTAGATTTAAGGAAGCTTGTAGAAGGCAGAAAATTCAGTATCAGAAGATTCTTGTCTGCTTTACTACTTTGCCAGAAACACCTGCTAATGTCACTCCCATCAGCTCTGTCCTAAGGAGGACATCAATGAAGGTATTTGTATTGTAGAAGTAATATTTTACAATTGTTATACCAAAGAAGACTAATGAGACTGTTATCCTCTTCTAGCTCTGTCAGTACTGCAGAGTGATTGCTGACAATGCATTGCAAAGCCATACATGATGTCTCTGAGGTTTATAAAAGCCTTAAGAATGAGGTGTACAATAGCTGTCATTAAAATAGCAGCCAAGTGTCGTTCATCCTGAGTGACACTTACTCAGAGGCGGTGTCATCACAAATCACACACTGCTTTCCAGTGACCTTAAACTAGCACTATTATTTAGCAAGAAAAACAGTTTAAAAGCACTTTCCACTGCAACACCTTTGTTTTCTATTCTGCAAACTTCTGTATAGCCAGTGAGATTCACTGAGAGCACTCTGGCTGTTTTCATATTATTGTTCATGTAAAAAAACCCAGGATTCACACTTTTTATAATAAGAAATGTATGTGTGGATCTTGGGTTAAAGTTATGCAAAAACACTGGTCAATAGATTGCTAAATGAAAATCTACATTTTGTTTCAAATACATTTCACATGAAATAACAATTGTATTGCTGAACTTTCGCAACTTGCAACCAGTTGATTTTGCAAAAATAAAAGTAAAGCACAAGTAAATCCTTTAAAAGCTACAGGTCATGTTTGGATTAAAGAGCTTGTGTAGTGCTGGGTATAGCAGGCTTACCTTATGCATGTAATGGCCCCAGATATGAGAAGGGACACATTCCTGCTGTTTCTACAAATCTCATTGTGATGACTTGGCACTATTTCAAACAACATTCCTTCAGCTACAATGGCTTGATACTGAAATTCCACTAATGAAAACAGCTATTCACTCTAAGGCTAGCCACACACATTTAGATCGGTGTATAGGGTCACAGTACTTTTTTTGGTTTTACCCATCGGTAATGCTTTAGGGAAGTAACAAAAAGCACCATCTTGTACCACAAGAATTATCTAGCTTTTTGCCTCGGCCAGGAATAGTTAGAGGGGACAAGCTTTATTCAGTGCTCTCATAATTAAAGAGCAAGTACTGAGAGGGAACCTATGGAAATTATTTTTTACACTTACGTATCTAGTGATAACTGTGGTAGACTTTGGTTTGGTGTGGATCTGTGAAACATGGTTTCTAATGTTTTTTTAGGCTGTTTTGTTTTACATGTCATCATTGCTCCCTGATTGAATAACTAGAGAAGATCAGTAGGGAACTTTGAAACTGTTGCTATATTTTCATTTATGGTTGCAATAGACAGAGTGAAGTTAGGAGCAAAATAAAAAATGACCCATTTAATGCAGTCTGTCACTAGCAGCAGTTTTTGTTTTGTAACCTCTTCTTACTACTTCTTGATCTTACCCGTAAACTTGTTATTTGTTCACTTATGTTAACAGGGTGACAAACCTTTGCAGAGGAGGCATACTTTCTATGCCGATTGACTCCCTTCAAGAAGAAATATCTTTCCACATCACTTCTACAGCATTTCCTTTTCTGTATGTATAAGACTGTAGGAGGTTTCTACTATTCCCCCCTCCCTCCCCACTGTGACATGGATCCACCTGTCTTCAACATAAATACCCCTTGCTCCTAGGGGTCTTGCTGGAGCTGTGGATCAAGAAGGAGAAGGTTATATCCTTTCTGGTCCTGTCACCTTCTGGATCATTTCTCGACTAAAGTAGATAAAAAATTGCAAATATTTGCTGATTTTGTATTTTGATTTTCCTTCTTTCTTTTCCATCATTATGAGATCTTAATCAAGTTCTGCAGAAGGTCAATTCTGATCCAAATGGTGAATGCCACTAGGGTCTATATTTCCGCTCTCCAGAGGTCCCCATCTCCATCATCTATCTGGCTGTTCCACTATCAGCAAGGATATATATATATATATATATATATATATATATATATGTATAGTCTTGGACTTGTAATGCTTTGTTTTGTTGGTTTAGGTAGGTTATTTTTGTTATGTCTTTTACTATGGATGTTAATGATATATCATGTAACATTTTCATTGCACCATGATATGGAAAAGGATAGTTTGTGATGATAGTACACAGACAGGACAAGTTCAAAGGCTGTACCACTCATTCTACCTTGTGGCGGTATAGGTAGGAATGTGCTGAGGTCATAGAAGCACTGTCATGGCACTTGAGCATCTGCACAGGTTTTCAAACGTGCCACCCAAGTAGAATGTGTATCACCTCCAGCCTCCCTTTCCCAATCTTCAAAGAAGGAACAACCTTACAGCCTCTCTGCCTGAAGAGAAAGCAGAGAAACAGACATCTGATACTGGTGCTTGGGTTGGATGTGACTGGACATGCAGTGTGCTGCCTTGTGGAGGTCTGTGTGCGGTGTAAGCAGAGAGGTGGGCTATGATCAGGATTAGTGAGTCTAAATTTATCATCCTATTTGTTTAACCCTTTCATATGGAAAATTGTTTAAATGATATGTACTTGATGAGGATGAAGTAAGACTATCCTGTGTAAAAAATAACCCTGTCCTTCATATACTGACCCTGATTTAATAAAACTCTCCAAGGCTGGAGAAGATACATTTTTATCAGTGAAGCTGGGTGATCCAGCAAACCTGTAATGGATATGGTCCAGGATTAAAAACATTTGCTAATAGTAAATGACTTTTAGGAAATCCATTCCAGGTTTGCTGGATAACCCAGCTTCACTGATGAAAATGTATCCTCTCCAGCTTTGCAGAGCTTTAAAAAATCAGGGGCACTGTGTATGATACTTTTTTCTAAAGTATTTGTTTGGTTGGCTGCATTATGCTATTATATTTTTTTCTCTACCGTTCTATACAGTTTCTAAGACACCACATAAGATATTTGCCTTGACATTCAGACCCAGCCAATAATTGATGGAATATTATAAGACACAAACCCATATTTTAGAATAGCAATGGGGACCCTGTTATTCTGCCACCTAAAATCAGTGGTGCAAATACCAAATCAATAAAGGGGCAGGGTACAATTACAGTAGTACAAGTACAGTATGAGGTAGATAAAAGCAAACACCTTTATATCCACCTATGAATTCATCAACCAAAAATGTTTGTATACAATTACCTCATGTACCTGAATCATTTTTATTAATAGCATTGTAATCCTGTGTAGGTAAGGTCATCATCTAACATTTTTAGTTTTGGATATAATGGGAATATGTTCAAACCCCTGTCATCTTTTACTGCTATTAAGGACCTTGTTTGAGAGATTTTCCCCACTTTTTGTTCTAGGGATACTTTCATACAGGAAAAATCTGCTCCAGGGAAATAGACAGCAATCAAGGCCATTGCCTAGGTTGCCGTGGTAACGGGGACAGCTTTTGTTCCAATTCCTGAACACCAATAACTGGCCTACACATATATGGCTACTTACCTTTTTTGAACCCCAATTTCTCAGAGGAGATGTAGGGACCTGAAAGGTATAGTAACAAGAACATGTTTAGAAGTTTAGCGGCCCCCTATAACTGACAAGACACATTGAGCCTGATCTAATAAAGCTCTCCAAGGCTGGAGAAGCTAGATTATTATAGGACAATTTAAATAATCCAAGAAAACCTGGAATGGATCTAGTCCAAGAAAGCCAGGTTCTCCCATAATAGTCTATTCCCTACAGTCTTGGAGAGCTATTATAAATCAGGCCTATTGCACGGTATGTGTTGTTTCGGTATTTTGGTACAGACTGGCACTGTATGATAGCTTTATTTTGTATCTTTTATGTTGTTGGGTGGAGGACGCAAGCCCTTGGCCAAGGGGAGAAAAAAGTATAAATCCAACCCTGACAACAGTTATCATTCATCTAATATTCTTTTTAAGAAAGTATTTTTACTTGTCTGTGCTATTGATAGAGAACTTTCTCCTCACTTCCAAAGTAACCACACAAAGTATGAATGCAATAAAGGGCATGTTAGCTATTCTTTTCTCAAAACAGTTTTTCTTGATTACATAACTGCACAAAAACACATTGTTTGGTTCCACACAGTCACTAAAAAGACAAAAAAAACCCTGTGTAAAATAAAAGAAAATTGTAATGTGTGAATGTTCCATGGTATGCAATGGACCTAAGGAAGCTTTCATTTTCCATTGTACCCTCACATTGACATTTTATAATGGAACAACAGGGATTAGTAAAGAAGTAATGCTGCTCCCCATGGACTTCCTAGTTTCTCGCCTTGTGTAATGGCCCAAGAAATAAAAGTGCCAGGCCATTTTAACCAATCATGTTGTATAATCCTTCAAAACCACCACTATCGAGTAAGATAAGAAGTTGCCAATGATCCCTATTTAATGTACAGCGCTGCGTAATATGTTGGCGCTATATAAATCCTGTTTAATAATAATAATAATAATAATAATAATAATGATCCTTGTCTTTAACTGTCGTAATACTTCAGTGTTGGATAACAATCTGCCATTGTTCAGATGTGCTCCATAAATATATCAATCTATTTCCATACCCTTGAGAGGTGAAAGCACTTACATTCTGTCTATTCTGCATATATACAAAGGTTAGATATGTTTTGCATTAGTACTGGCGATTTTATATGTCACCTTATAATAATTTGCTATGGCCACTTCATTGTATTGCTTACATCATTCCAGGGGTCAAATACTTACGTGTTCTCCGATAACAATTTTCATATGGCCACTTTATTAATTTTATTGCTGTCTACAGTTGTCCATGATGCTTGCAGGCACAGCTGAGGCGTACTAATGTGCCGACTGGCTGTACCGTTCATTTGAAATGACCATTCCTTAAATCATTTTAAAGCTAAGAATCACAGCTTGAGACCCTCATAAACAGACCACCTGGTGTTTAATTTTTTTGACTCCATGGCATCCTGCCAGTAAGTTCTTGTGACTTAATTCCTGGTAATCATTTAAACAGCAGCGCTAAGGTTCATAAGAGCTGAGGTTTTGTATTTTGCTCTACTTGAAGGGACGGCTGCAATACACATTTCAGGGTTTCCACCGAAGAGCACGAGTCACATGTTATCTGCGTGAGAAATCTCTGAGATGCCACAAAGCCAATCCATGGAGAATGCAGCATTCACATCCATGTCAAATTATTTAACCCATTACAGTGTCAAAATGTGCTGCCTCACATACAAATATTGCTGAATTTGGGTATGTTCACATTTACATTGGAGACCAATCATAACTGAGTAAGTATGCTGCTATCTTTAAAGAAGGTGTGTACAAATTAACCAAACTTTATTTTTACTGGAAATTTTATAACAAGAGAACAGTCAGCAACACAAAGGGTATTTACATATCAGTGGACATAGATAGGTGCAAAGTGCACAAGGGCACCGGACCCTCCTCACCCAGCAGGCGCCCCCACAGCAGCCCTGTGCCATGCTCATTTCTCATGTGGTGTCTGAGCCCAGTTGATAGAGCGGACCAGAAACTATGTGGAAGGAGCTGTGCTGTCAGGGAATTTGATAGCTGACTCTGCTTTGTTTCTTCCCTTGGTGTATTTTTAATGTAAAATGCTGCAACATAGGACCGGAGTGAATACATAGAGAGGGATAGTGGATAGTAAGGAAGCTTGCGTGTGCTTCAGGCTTTGGATAAGTTTGGGTGAATATGACCCAGAGTGACTGGCACTGGGGAATAATGGGGGAGATGGGGGGCAGAGAGGCCCAAGTCAGTTCTGCACAACTGACTGATGGAGGAAATGTCCTCCACGGCAGAGAACTTTGAAAACAAGCAGTTTTCTCAGGAAGCAGTGGACTATGACAGAACCAACTATCCTATATGTTGTACCATCGCCCTGTAGACTCTCACCAAACACAAAAATGAATACTTCAGTAGGATTTTTAGAGAGAGTAAACAGCAGTCTACCAAAATTTTAAAATACCACATCACACTTATCAACATGTTATCAGCTGCCTTGGATAACAACAATCCAACACAAGGATGCTCAGGACCCACTAGGTCAGAGGTCCACAACCCCCCAGCTGTCTGACAGGTGGGCCCTGGCTCTGGCGGGCGCACCAGCCAGAGCCACAAACCATGTCTTCCGGAGACATCGCAGGCTCAGCGCTGGGCGGGTTGTGTCTCTGAACACTACCCATCCACTCTCTCATCGCAGACTCAGACCTGGAAAGGGAGAGTGCGTGGGTTCTGGCATCATGACATCACTCTGGGGGGAAGTTTCTTCCGCTTTAGTGACACATGGCTCCCTGCACATGCACGGTCCTAAGTCTGTGCATTTCGTGGTCCGCAACCTGCAAAAGGTTGGGGACCACTGCACTAGGGGACAAAATCAGAAGGGAGTCTTCACTCAAATTGTGTTAATAACCAAAAATTTCCAGAAGATATTGTTCTATTTGTTAGTACCAACTGTGGGTCATAGCTTCTATGCTTAGCATGCAAAGTGATCTAATACTAATTTCCTCTCTATACCAGTCTCCAGGACCAAGCTACCCCCACATTAAACAGCACTTCCCCTTGTTTTATTGAGTAGTTATGAATATACGCGGTTTCTCCAGATGGAAGGAGGAAGCCCTAATTTATAAAAAGTAAAGCTTTTAGGTAGACATCCCATTTTTGCAGAGCTCCAAATGCACCATGACTTTGAACCTAAAAGATGGACTGGGGTCACATTTGCTGGTTCTCAATCTGGCTTAATAATGCATCATTAGATAAGTCAGTTGCCACCATTGCAAATGTTTTTGGCGATTTGGCAATTAGTCATAATATAAAATTGGCCAATGCTATCTGGAATTTGATTTCCCACTGAATGGGACACCCAAATGTTGGCAGCAAATGCGGTTGGAACATACAAATTTATAGGCCAGTGTAAACAGATACTCCTCCTATGATGTGATAATCAAAAAAAAATTTGCAAATATATATTGAGTAGTTTGAGAAGTCATGTTAATGTGTGAACAAATGTCAGATTAGCCAGACTGCTAGTCAAGGTTAGGAGTATAAAAGTATATATATATATATATATATATATATATATATATATATATATAAATCAAATGCCCACCTTTTCTAACTGACATCAGTGCACCACTTTCCAAAAAAAAATAAAATGTGCCATGCATTGCCCATCTCAACACTATTGCAAATACAGACATCACTGCATGCTCCCCGCAGAGAAGGCAACATTTCTCATTACATACCCGTGCAGAAGAGACAGTGCTTGAAATCAGAAAATCCGGCTATCAAACACTCACTCAGGGCCCCTGCTGAGGGTGCTGAATTGTTAACGCTAAGATTTGTATGATGGGCCCTGGCCTGCACTGACAGATGTACAGTGTTCTGCCTATATGAGGCTTTATTTAACAGATAATAACTGGAACACAAAGAAGCAATATGATGGATTGGAATGGACAACTTTTGTGAAAGTTCATTTTTATCATTAGGAATTGTGGAATATTTAAATTTTAGCATTTTGCATTAGCGTTTATGTGTGCATGTAAATATGTACAAACATGATACAAAGGGAGGCTTGATCACTAAGTGTCCAAAGGCTGTCCTGTGGGAATGCTCACAAATCCTACACTGAGTCTGACAAGCTTAAGGGAATTAGGAGGAAGTGCTACTTTACAGAAAGGGCAGTCAATTTATGGCCCACAGTATTTCACAGTCTGTAATGAGGCAGACACAGTAATGGGGTATAAAATGAAATTGGAAAAACAGAAGTAAACATAGACTGTGTGCTAGGACCCTTATTTATATATATATATATATATATATATATATATATATATCTGATAAACAACTGGCAAAACTTCTACAAAACTGCAGGTCCTGTAGGGTTTCTGGTATGCAGCAGTTAGTGCTTACTAAGAGTGGTCCAAGGAAGGACAACAGGAAAACTGGCAACAGGGTCATGGCCCCCCAATGCTTAGTAATGAGCTGGTTGAAGGGGGGGCTAGTCCATCTGGTCTCATCCTACAGACCAGAATGTCTAGCTGTATCACAAAATAATAACTAATGTTGACAATGAAATAAAGAAGTCAGAACTCACAGTGCCTTGCACAGTCCCAGTTTGTTGTATAGCCACAGACTAATGTGTTAATTCACACTTGTGCAAATGGCACTAAGGCTATAATTGCCAACAACTATGAAAAGGAATGTGTGCCCCTTCCTGTATCGGAGAGACCTCTTCTGGACCAGCTGGAAGGAAAATATCCAGCATAAATATTCTTTCGTGCAGTGAATAGTTACCTTATGATCTGTGCATCCCCCCCCCCCCCCCTTTAAAAGTCAACAGCATGAAAACGGCATATTTATTTTTCTCCTTCATTTGCATGTTTCCTTTCTGTGCAAACTCCCTAGCTCTCAGCATTCATTGGAAATCCAAACCATCCAACTGGATGAATGCAATGGTGGCACTGAAATATGACTGCAATAATTGCATTTTTCTGTACATTTTTGAGGCAAAAAAATTTTATTCAAATGACTGTAATAAGTCTTTTACCATTGATTTTAGTTTTTTTCTCAATGAATAAACATATTCTGCAATTTTCTATATTGCATTTATTAGATAAACCACTGATAGGATAAAACACAGATTTACTTTACATGATTAACAACGTCTATGCATTTAGGTTACTAACACTGTTGCACCAAGATTCTGCTTTCTGAATGATGAAATGTATTCATTCAGCTGGAATAAATGAATTCATATTGCTCAGTTAAATTGCACAGTCTACTATGTCAGCCCTGAATATTATTATGTTTAAGATATTACTACAATGAGATCTCTTTGCCAAATTTCCTGACCACTCCTATTGACTTGCAAGTTTTCAGTGTTCACACACACCTTTGCAAGTTCCAGCAGCTACTGGCATATTTTTTATTGAACAAATTGAAAGATCAAGTCGGGAGATCAGGAACCTTTATAATGGTCATGATGAAGATTAAAAAAACATTTTCAGGTGAAAGAATTCTGCAGCATTTACTGAAAACACCCCTTTAGATGGACTTAACACCCACCATTGCCCAAAGGCAGAGACAAACTATTAGGCTGATTTATTAATGAGTACTATAAAAAGGGCACAAAAACTAAAATAAAACAAACAAGTAGACTGGCAATAAAACTTAATAACTTTGTAAATACACTGCTAACAGCCATGGAATTTGCAAGGATTACTATGGAGAAGGAGAGGCTGAAGATTGGCCTGGTGCATTAGATGAATAAGGAGTGTGGTTCAAACCTGTCAATATCAGATGTGGATCTGAGACATTCCCTAGACCTAGGCTATAAAGAAGTTTAAAGAACTGTACTTCATGATTATTTATGTCTTCTTCACATGACCTAATAAGAATGTAGACAAAGAAATTTGGACCCCCTTACTAAACTAAGTCTGTATGAGTCAACAAGGATTTCTCACACTAAAGCAGCGGCATACAAAACATTTCCAAATTCAAAAGTCTTACATCCATGATGGTGAGAAAACAACATCCACAGGGAAGAGAATGAACCATATTGTGGGGAGTGTAAACAGCTCTGAGGGAAGCTTAATGAGGGAAGTTTACTGTAGATAAGATAGGGCACAGGGGTGGAGAATCTCTAATGGTAGCTTTATAGTTCTTGTGTGAGCTGAATGGAAGTTGGTGTCACTGAGCCTTCTAAAGTGCAGTCTTTCCTATAGCCAGTCACCAGCAATAGGCTCAGATTGTGTGATTTGGAACATTGGTAAGTTGTCCTGTCTTAACAGATGGCTGGTCATACGAATTGCACTGCAGCCACCAACTAGTTTCCCTTCAGGTCATCATTGTTACTAAGTCGGCTCTGATTGATTGTTTTGTGGTTTATTTATTTGTGTAAACATTTGCATTTCTTGGTTCCAACATTTTCCTAAATCTTTATTTTATTAGAGAAAATGGTATAACACTTCTACTGCGTATGTACCATATTCCATAAACTGAGGCAGAAAGAGGATTATGGTGGGTCCTCAAATACGACCAAGGATGGGGAGATGTCAGTGAGATTAAAGGCTCCAGACTGACCTCCTTTCTTGAAACTCTTACAATGAAATATATTACTCTGATTTCCCTACACATTGGGCCTGATTTTTAAAGCTTTCCAAGACTGGAGAGAATAGACTATCATTGAAGAACCTGAGTGATCCAGCAAACCTTTGAGAGCTTTAATAAATAGGGCCCACTGTGAGCTTCTCCACGTTAAAAGTCAAATAGCGCCTATCTCATTTACTGACTAATAGACATACGCAATATCCAGCCCTTTCCCTACCAACCTTACTGTTCATGACCTGCCTATATGAATTTCAGTTCTTTTAATCATAGATGACCAATAAAAGACTAATGTTTTATTTTATCTGTACATTTACAGTATGCACAGTTTAAATTTACTTTGTAACTAAAGTTGCAGAAATTAGAATTATTAACTTCTTGCATAGTACAAATAAAGCCATTTCTGAATGGGAAGAAGTTATTTACATGTATGTTACCTTTATGCCCTATCAACACAAGGAAATAATGGAGTTCTGTTGGTTTAAAAAAGCCTGACATTTAAGTTTGTTGTAAACAGTTTGTTTTTTGAGGATCAAGCAAGAATGTAGCAAATTAGTTTATGTTTTCAATATAGTAAGAATTATAAAAAAAAAAATTTAACTATTATGGCACAGAGGTTTGTGGACTCACCACAAGAAGCACAATTTGTATTGTAACAGTATTAAATATTGATTTTTCTTTTCAGTGGACAGATGTTGTAATATTATAAAAGCAGCTTGTAAACATGGAAAAGGAGCCACTTTTGTAGGTCGCATCCATCCACCCTCAGGGCAAGCTGTTTGCAGAGCACTTCATTAATTTTTAAGATTTTATGTCCTGTCCAATTGCTGGTTCCTCCAACAGCAGACAGTCGGTGATATCTGGGAGAACCCACGCACAACAGATTATCATTCAAAAGCTAGATAGGGGGTCTTTCATAATATCAAGCCTATGAATTAACTCCCAGACTTACAAAATTAATATAATAATCTCATTATTAGTATATATTAATAAATTAGACAGTATAATGCCAACATATTATGCAGTGCTGTACATTAAATAGGATAAATACTTTAAACTCTATACTTCTATAATGTTTGTAGGTGCCTTAAGAAAACAGAAATAAAGTTATCCTTCAAGGTGGTAAGATAAAGGTGGTGGTTAAGATAAAGTTGTATTACAGTTTAGATTTTTGAAAAATAATAATAAACTGTATTTATAAAGCTGTTGCAAATGACAGACAGGTACAAAAATTAACACCGGAGGAGGAGAGGGCCCTGCCCAAAGCTTACAATCTAAGAGAACTTAAACTGACTCAAAACTGTGACCTGAAGAGCAGCACACAAGCCACTCCTTTCTTCTACCTATGGATCCTTCCAAAGTGGTAATCAAATCACAAGCAATCACAGTGGATATGCCTCTTTCAATATTTATTTGCTTAATAATAGTATTAAATATCAATTTGTAAATTTCACTTAATTACCCTGGCTTACAAAGTTCCATTATTCTATTTGTAATACAATAATGTATAATAATATTTGTGTTCCATATAGCCCAGTCATTCTTGTAGTTTCCACCTATGAAGTTCTGAGATGTAAAACCCAGACAGTTTGCTAAGCCACTGGATCAGACAGTGCCACGTAATCAAAAGATGTATTTGTCTTCAAAACCTGTGCTTAGGATCCCCAATAAAAGTCAAGACCATTATGTGTGATGAAATATACACCGTACCCTGTCTACCAGCTATAGAAAACAAGATTTTCCAGCCTATACCAAATAACTAGAACAGCTGTTTTAGGAAACCTGCTATAAACTGCAACATCCTGCAGAGAGTGAGGTTCTAGAGATGATGGATAAGCCTTGCAAATATGTTTATTGGGGTGTAATCTGGGTGGTATAAGTGATGTCAAAAACCTAACAGCTCAATCAAGACTTCAGCTGTAAGAACAGCCTCATTGAGACAACAGAGTCTTCTGCCAACTAGACTAAGCTGTGTAGACGAGGGTTCCTTTGCATGTCTGTAAGACGACTCAGGCTCCAACTGACATGGCGCCTTATGATGGAGTTTAGAATAGAACGTAGACGTGATGTGATCAAATTTGGGGGTCTTTGGGTTCTGGCCAGACTCATAATGGAATATCCAGCTTTTAGGTTTTCTGTCATATTGTTGTTGGCTGCCCTAGACTTCCTGGACTTCAACCTCCAACACAAGAGGTAGTTGTGGCGATATGTATATATTTTTTTCCTTTTTCCTTCCTATTGTAATTAGTGGGAGACTGTCAGAAATAGTATTTTTGAAGTTAGTTATTCTTCCTTTCGGGAAAGGATGTTGGGGAGGAACTGCAGTTCTCTTCACAAACGTATTGCACCTGTCTTTCAGTAAAGGCAGTAGTGACAGTACTTCCTTTCATGTGACATTGACTGAAATGATCAATCAAGAAAATTCTGTGTAACATTCATTAAATCTCTAAATCTGTTAATAATATGGGGTATGTGCTAATATTTAGGCACCCATTTTCTGTTTTATGGACCTTGAAGGAATTAAGCCATCTATAAGACCAGGCTGCTTTGGCCACTTGTTGAGTGACAAAGATGTCCATGTGCCAAAATGTGAAAAACCCAGCTTTTCAGCGCCTCAACAAAAAGTGGGATCATGTTGGTTGTAACTTTACAGCAGCTATATATATTGACAGGTGTGGGGCTCTGCTCATTATCTGACAGTACCCCATCACGTATTGTCTCTAGCATTGTGTGACCACATTACATACATTTTCATGTTTTTTTCCACAACAATCTAAATTTTATCTAAAACAAAGTTTTGGTATAGAAATATAAAGGAACTGCTTTAAAGCTCAGATAAAATGTTGTTCAACCTAGAGCTTCTCATTACCTAATTTATTATTACCTGGATATCATGTCAGTAAAAGTCTTTTCTGTCCCAGGATGACAATGCTCACTCCCCATATAGTATATGGCAGCATTATCACCCCAGGTACAAAACTTTTTCCTCTCTCCTCATCTCCACATAGGGGGGACATATTCTGTAGTTCACAGAGAGAACTGGCAAGAGTTGGAGATTTCATTTCCATGTAGATGATGTTACAACAATATTTCTGGCAATATCAACAGGTATTTTTCTGTACTTGCACAAAATTTACATTCAGGAGCTGATAAGCTGCAATACATTATGTTTTTTGGGGGTATATTTTAATAAATTCAAAGAATTCATGGACTGATGTATCATATTTCCCGAAATCCTATTTTGAATATGAATAGGATGTTGTTGTGTAATAAGTGTAACTGTATTCAATGTCTACCCAGTAATGGAAGAAAAATAATTAATTATTCATTCATTATTTAGTAGTCATATCATCACACCCTATGGGCCTGATTTAATAAAGCTCTCCAAGACTGGAAAGGCTATACTTTCATCAGTAAAGCTGAGTAATACAGCAACCCTAGAATAAATCTGGTCCAGGACAGAAAACATTTCCTAACAAATAGCAAATGACTTTTATTAAATCCATACCAGGTTTGCTGGATCACCCAGCTTCACCAATGAAAGTGTATCCTCTCCAATGACCAATGAGGTCAGAGTTTCAGTAGGGAGTGCATACAGAAACCCTACCAGATGAAGGAAACATTAAAGTGGTTCACATAGGCATGTTACAAAAACATAAATGTTCATAAATTATTAAACTATAACATTTATAACAATATTAAAAAACATATACACTACCCCACATTCCCAGGGACCAGTAAGAGGAATTTCACACTGAGGGCTTAACCATGGTCCCAACTTCCAATTAAAGAGAACAGAAGCAGTTGGGAACAATTTTTTTCATGCAACTAAATCAGATCATGTTTGCTGGGCATCTAGTAACTCTGTAAAACAAAAGATCTTATGTGCTGTGCACGGCATTATGTAACCTCCGCAACAAAAAGAAACTGGTATTCATTCCAATTTTAGGTGTTTTACAATTTGCTAGTCAGTATTTCTCTGACCTAAATAAGGTCTCATGGTCAGTTTTCAAGGCAGGAGATACATTTAAAGGATTATTTATTGAGATCTGGTTATTATGTAGGAATGTTTTAGGTCTAAACGTTTTATTGTCATTGTTCAGTAAGAGTTAAGAAGGAGGTGAAGGGATAAGTGGTAAGATTGGGTCAACTGGTTTATAATCAGAGTTGGGGATTATATTTAGGTGTTAGGATGTAGGTTAAATGTTAAGGTTTATTTGAAAGGTTTGGATAAGTGGTGGCAGGTAGATTTTAAAAGTGGCCATAGAAATCATAAGGTAGATGGTTGTTTTTCCACTTACTTATATCTATGTGCACCTTGGAGGGTACATCCCACAAAATGCATTTTGGCTTGGCATGTAGGGCCTGATTTATTAAAGCTTTCTGAGACTGGAGAAGATAGACTATGATGGGAGACATGGATTCTACCATGGTTTGCTTTCTGGTACCATGGTAGAAGCCATGTATCCTATAAAAATGAAACTGACCAGAGTGTATATTTCACAAATATGTAGAAAATATTGGCCTTCTATTGAATATGAAAATTTTTTGCCATGTAATGTTGGGATTTTTGTAATTTGTATGTTGCAGGTTTCCCTTTAGTTATATTAGGAATGCTTCATGTACATAAGCCAGTGGAATTAATATTTATCTCTGATCTGCATTATTATTGTTATTGTATTTTAATAACTATATAGCGGAACTATGACTTTGTTTTCCCATATGTTCCCAGTGAGTATTTAGACAGTAAGGAAGTGATTAAGAAATGAGACCTTCCAGGTCACCGTATTTAAAGCCTGTTTTATTTTTCCACTAGTATGTCCTGCTTTGTATGCGTTTGCTTTGATGATTTTATTGTTATGAGGTCCCGCTATATGTCCGGCTCATAGAACAGTGCTTCCGGACACCTGAACAACAGGTCACATACATTGTAATCTAATATGACAATTACGGGCAGCCAGGGTAGATTGGTGTCCTAGAGGAAGCAGATGCTATAGGATATAAGGAAACGAGAAAAAAAAACAGAATAAGGCATGACAGAGCCACATATCTATTATGAAATGATCCACAAAACGTGAGCATATATCCTTTCTAGTAGTTTGTGATTTGTTGTTTTCTGCAAACCAGTGAATGTAGTAATCATAAACCCCAACTGTTATAAATCGTTATATATCCCTTTTGATAAAGTCATTATTATCTCTAAAAGATAATAACAGTAGAATTATTGTTAATTGCAAGGTCAGTGTAATGCACTCTATTTTCTTTTGTCCATACCTTAATAATCCTTTTTTTTGCTATGTTGGTATTTTTTGGCTTTTTACCTGCTGTGAAAGAATTTTGTGAGGTGCTCTTACCATTTATTCTGTGTCAGTTACAGGTCAGGATTATCATATAAACAGATTCTATGATGCATTTCTTAACCACACCATTCTAAAATGATGTCTGTTAGAAAAATACTAAAAATGTGCTCAGATCCTGGCCCTACAGGACTGGATTTGGGGACCTTGTATAGTGCCCCACCAAAATGATAGTCTCTTCTTTCCATTTTAACTTCTCTATTGCTCACCTGGTATTTCACATGCAGTGTAATATTTTAGGATATATGTATTTTTATTAGTATAACACCATCCACAGTGCTGTCACATGTATGTCAGTGGTCCAGTCCTCACTTCACAGGATTTTCTCAGTAAGTAAGAATAAATGTCTCACTTCCCTTTGATTGGTCTAGATATTACTTCCAGTAGCCAGCTCATGGCTTTGGGTGATATGACACCCTGTCAGTTTAGGCAAAATAACTATTTTGACACCTTTGTCATAGAGGATAAAATATTTTCCTACCATGCCAGGCAGCCTGCTCCTAATGTGCTAGGCTGCTGTGTTTCTGTGTAGTAAAGCTAATGAGCTTTAAAATGGCCACGCTTGGAAACGTTTAGCCTTTATGTCACTCACCCCCTAAGCAACTGTTTGGTAACGTCCTGCCAGTGTTAAACCCAGATTAATACACAGCAACAGGCCCTGGCAGAAATATAGATGCAACAGCTGGGATTCAGCTGCCTGGCACAAAGACAGGCATCCGAGGTCCATTTCAGAAGTGGTTGAGCATACTGTAAGACTTGAGTTGTGTCTGTACACAACCTAATAAAATGTCATTTATGACAAGCATTTTTTTCCCTAGCGACACAGAAAATTGTTTATATACGTAACAAGTCATTAATCCCATTACCACATCTCAAAAGTGAGTTGTTTATATGTAAATGTGTTTGTATTTATCTTTTCTCCAATACACTACATTTTGGGTAGGTATGTAAAGCCAAAACTTTTTTAGAGTAGGAAGGGGTAAAATGCCCAATTTTGAGGTGCATGTATCCTGTTTAGGAGATTTGCCTTTACGTCCTGTCTGGGATACACAAGAAGTCTGGTTCGCAATATCATATATACCAATAGAAACTTGTAAACATTTTTTTCCTTTTTCTGCAGATCCATAATTGGGCTCTGTAGTTTATTGAAAGAAATGCCGGAAGTATTCCTAAAGCAGGCAGGGTTTTTTTACACAACAGCCTTAGTAGATAAAACAGCAAGATTGATGCACTAAAGCAATAGAAACTTTGTTCTTTTACCTTAAAACCCCATTAGGTCTAAAAGAAAAAAAAACAGGATTTTAGCTTTCACATGATTAGATGACTGAACACCAGCTATGCTTTATTCACTAGGGAAATATTCAACTGCTTTAGTGAATTAATGCCAACTTAATTCCTTATTTCTATTGAAAAATGGCACACTAATTTTCCTGTAAATCTTTCTTTTAATGGCTTAAACTTTGAAACTGGCTGCACAGTGGTATAATTTTGTTAGTACCACTTTATGCTTCAAAGGCATACATGGACAATGTAGCCATGCTTAATATGGGCTCTATTAATAAAGCAGTGAATCTGACATTCTCTCAAATGTGCCCTGGTGGGAATCTTCCAGATCCATGTATTTCATTGTATTTCAGTAATTGATTCCCACTAGGCAATATTTTAGGGAATGTCAGGTTCCCCGTTTTTTAAATAGATCACATGATAAATACGGATACAGTGGCTGTGCAGGTCTTTAATACATAAAGAAGAGAGTACTAACTAAATCATACAAGGAAATGTATGATGGAATGTTATATTCCCTGTTTTATAAATAGAATCCTATGTGTTTCCATTATTCATAATTTTTTTTAAAGCTGATTAGGGGAGGGTACACCTACTGTACAAATACCAATTCCATGTATTCCTCAATAAACAAGTTAGTCATTGGATAACCATCAATTGTATTAATGTTCTATCAACAACAAAACATGGAGTTTAGATGAGCACTGTGCCCAGATGGCCAGTGTGGATCATCATATAACTAATAATACTATGATTGCCTTCCTGAGTGAAGTCTGGACAGGATTGATGGCTGTGACTTACTATCCATGTAACTCTGCCCCTGGGAGCTCATGCTGTTTCACTGGCCTTGCAATGCTAGACATCCCCACACCAACAATTCTTCACACCCTCTTTTGCCCAACACCGTCACTCTGTAGTTGGAAGAACTTAGCATTAACACCACCTTTCAGCAGTGTATTTCAATCTTCATTTTAAACACTGAAAGATGGGTACCATGAGCTGGGTTCAGATGTTTTCAGGTTGGCTGCCTTCCAGATTTCTTGTTGATAGGTTATTAATGACTAGAGATGGGACCACTGTGTTCATGGGAGGAGCGACCCAGCTGCAAAGCATCCTTGATGGAAGTTTAAGTTTTAAGACCTTTTATGGCGATTTGCACATGTTGGCCAATTCATTTAAAGAATTATTGGCATAAAAAGTTATAACTTTCAGCAGTGGACCAATAGTTTTTTTTAAATACGTTGGTAAAGCCAGGCATGAAAGTTCAATATGGCAACAAAGCTTATTCTTTATTTCTGAAACACTTGCAGCGAATCACACAGACACAGATGTAATATTTAATTCCTACCAACATAAACTATTTTTCATCACAAGATTTTCCAGATAATCGAATTTCAGAACTCAGAAATTGGAGGGTTTTCTAGCAATACAACAGATTTCAGCTATCCAGGCTTACAACTCTCTACCACATAGGGTGTAAACTATTTCCAGGGCTTGCATGAAATTTCACACAACTAGACCTTTTCTCCAGTTGTTTTTTGGGTGGGCAGTAATACCTTCATAGTAGTTTGCCGGCGTTTAGCACTACAGCCTGTTCTGCAGATCTTTGGTTGATGAAAACAAGACGCGATCAGTTTGGATGGTTATTTCTTGATAGATGTCTTGTCAGCATTTTAAAGTAGGAGGCTTTAATAAATTACCCTGTATGTTTTGCAGGGTTTAAAGAAACCATTCTCGTCACTCTGCTTTGCTCTGTCCTTGTTTTTTTCTTTCACTGGTTGCAGGGAAATTCATTAAGACCAACTGACTAGTAGAGATATCTCAGGAGTGGTCCCAGCAATTCAATTCAGTAATCTTTCATAAGGTAGGTATACAAAATCAGCATGTACGTGACAATGTATGAAAACACGTGTGGATGGAAGATTGTGAACTTAATGATGATGTCAACGATTGTCAAGGATTATATAATATGTTTAGGAAAATGTTCAAGAAATTGATAGCAGATCCGTTATTATGACTATAGTGACTTCAGTTCATGGTTATTGAAAGGATATAGAAAACATAAAATTCCCAGACAAATGTAAAGGTTAATTTATTTCTTTAAAACCAATTAGACATTAATGATAACAGGCATTTAGCAGCAGACTGTATTGTTGCATTCCTCACCAACTAAAGAGATCTGCAGAGTGCTGAAATAGTGAAAGAAAAACTGAGGCTTGTTTAATAAAGAATTTGAGACGCTTCATTTAGAAAATGGTGTAAATATTCATTTCAATTATTCAGTCATTTAAAAAGTATTTTGAATTGAACGAAAATTGTTATTTATATGATTGGATTTGGTTGCACAAAATGCAAAACTTCATTAATGTTTTATTGTAGTGCTATAAAGACAGTTATTGCAACCTTGAACAACAGAAAAAAATAGTCAATGAAATATCAAATGAATAACAAACTAGTTTGGTGCTCCACTTCTTTTTACCATAATCTCAAAAAAACAGTCATACTCTGGTTGGCCTCCGAGAAGACATTGGGACAGTTCACCATTGAGGCAAATGTATGCAGAAGTTAGTCCAGAGACATACTGCTCTGATAAATTTTACACATTGGTCTGCAGGGCTACAATAGTCAACAGTAAAGCCTTTAGTTTGTGACAGCCTTCCCACTAAAAAAAAAAATTGTTCCCAATCTATAGTATTCTGGAGAGCTGATGGTTGCAGTAGGTAAAAAGAAAGACAGCGGTATACTGTGCCATATAGTGCAGCAGTGCCATACAGTGCTTCTTGTGTGTGAATTGCAGTGCAGTGATCTACTGGTGTACGCTCTGTTTTGCAGACCCAACAGTCTTATTTATTGGCTTTTTAGCCACTAATTTAGCTTATTTGTATTTTTATTGAGGTTTTGTTTATATTTTATTTAACATTTCTTAATTTTTTTTTCTGCTCATTGGTGGTTTCATTTTATGGGTTCATCTTTTGGGAAAGTTTGTTTTCGTTCATGTTTGTTGCTAGAGCCTTTTGTTATTTATATTTTCTGTTTTGGGGTGCTCAATTGCTGCTTTTTGTTTGCGGAAAGCCACCATTTACAGCTGTGGTTAAAGCAGTCTGTCAGTGTTAATTGTAAAAGAAAGCAAAAAAAATATGCACTGCCACTATGTATTGCCTTTAAAATCACACTGTCCCATAACAGTATACAACCTGGGGCAGCCAACCCTTTGCACCCCAAATATTTGTTTTCCACTTTCCTAATGGCAGTGTCCAGCTTCCTATCCTATTTGTATAACAGTAGTAAAGCTTTTGAATCTTAAAATACATAAAGTACTGTAAATTTTTCATGGGGTTAGTTGAGAACTTTGCAAATGAGTTTGCTAACTGACCAGTGAACTAAACATCCCTACAAAATACAACTTAACCTCAACGTTTTTCCCACTGTGACACTGCTTTCAGTAACTTTATTTGTTGAGAATCACTGGTTACAATAGGTTTCTTCAATAGCAAGTTAAAATCTGATTTGCTACTTGGAACGCATTATATAGTGCAGTAAAGTACAAATTGCATCAGCAGTGCATTACAATTATGATTTCCTTTAATATCTTATTATGAAAACACAGATATTAATCTAGTCTTTTCTAACAAAATTGAGGAAAGTGCGGGCTATACTGTAGGGTTTCTCCTTTTTAACAAAACTTTGGTGGTATTTTGTTGTCTTTCCCCAATAAGTGGGTGAATATTTCTGGTCCTCGTTGTATTTTGGTTAATACTAGCTCATACTATTTCATGTACTGATGTTTTTATTATGTAGCCAAATATAAATGTATGTGGGCCGTATTCATTTTTAGTGTCAAACCACAAAATATATATTATATAAGTACAATATATAAGTGATTCAGTTTTCTGGATTTAGGAATAAAGGAATTGGGAATTCTCCTAATAAAATGAGCAAAGATTTACTTCAATTATTCAGACATGTAAGAAATGTCATGTAATAAATTTGTATTTACTTATTTAATCTCCACACAATTGGATAATTGACATGAATATTCCCTTAATTTATTATGTGAACATTCTTACATCCTCTAGCATGTTTACCTCCATTTATTTTTAATTCTATAAAGCAGTATACAATATTATAAACTGCACAGTTTGCCCCCATTGTACTGTTTGAAAAATGGAAACTAATTGATAATTTAAATAACCCTTTCCCACCTCATGCTCAAATAAATGCCTGTAGCTTTTTATGGTGGTAGAATTTGTACTTTGGTATTTGCCATATATTCATATGCAACTGCCAAAGCATCCAAAGAAGCTAGAAAACCCCTATAGCAAATATATACCATCAACTAATGGCAATGCAAATCTACTCAGGCAATATTTTAAACTAATACTAGACCCCAAAGTCTACAGTATTTATTTTGCTATTGTCTTTTAACAACAAATGGATTGTGTCATGGGTTGCAGCACATTTTCCTAATTGTTCTAAGCTTTTTATTTATGTTTTTTGTTGATTTAGAAATTCAATTCAGAACCCCAATTGGGGTATACCCCAGGGCAAGGAAAGTAACATAGTACAACATATGCCAATAGTACTACATTGTATAAAAATATTCCGTCCAATGGCTGCAGTATAGAACTCTATGGGTGTTCTCTGGAATAATATGAGACCAAACCATTGCTAAGGTTTCCATTTGCAGATATAGTTTTGTAGAGAGGTGATAAGAAGGACATTAGCCTGTATATACTCAACATTCTATTAGGACCTCACCACAGCATTCTATTAGGAAATCACCCCTGGGTAGAAATTTGGAATGCAAGAATGTTTTTGTTATGTTAGAATATCCACTATGTTCTCCCATGTCCTGGACTATGTATTCACCAACATGTAGACATACAGCTTGCATAATTAGAGTGAGGAGTGTTTGAAGGTATATAATGCATCCAAATGTGTTTGGTCTACCCCTAGTATGGTTTGTTACTTTTTAAAGAGGTAGTGCTGAGTGGACTGTGTTGTGGGTTAGTGGTATCAAATATTCTTTCCGTCCTCATTCATTCCCTATGGACAGCCGCAGGTGAGATGTTACAAGGAAGATCTCAGCCATATACAAGGAGGAAGCAGTTACCACCCCCACCCCCACCCCACTCCCCCACAATCTCACTGTTCATGTACGCTAACCCTAAAAAACATGGAGGCTGCCATTGGCTTCACAAAAATAGTCGTTTGGCTGCCATGATGACCTTCTGACACAGGCTTTTACTGTCTCCATGTATATGGTAGGCTACAGCAAAATCATCAGATTGGCCATAAATACAAAGATTCTATCACACTCTTCTGACCCTCATATGCATAGAAAGAAATAGGCTACACCACTACTTCTTTGCTTTTCATAAACTGATAATAATTTATGCTTGACACATCAGGTATTGAAACCAGTGCATCTTCATAGGCAATTTGTATTCCTTTTTAAAAAGTCAGCAATAACAAGTTTAATAATAAATATTATTATTATTATTATTATTATTAATAAACAGGATTTATATAGCGCCAACATATTACGCAGCGCTGTACATTAAATAGGGATTGCAAATGACAGACTAATACAGACAGTGATACAGGAGCAGAGGACCCTGCCCCGAAGAGCTTACAATCTAGTAGGTGGGGGAGTTTCACACACAATAGGATGGGCGGTGTGTAGTGGTGGGAAGTAGTGAGGGTTTAGCAGGCAGAAGAAGATGGGTAGCCAAGTTTGAAAAAATGAGTTTTGAGCGCTCTTTTAAATGAGCAGAAAGTAGGAGCAAGCCGAATAGGACGAGGAAGACCATTCCAGAGAGTTGGAGCAGCTCTAGAGAAGTCTTGTAACCGTGCGTGTGATGAGGTTATGAGTGAGGAAGTCATTAGTAGGTCATTGGAGGAGCGGAGAGAGCGGCAGGGGGAGTATTTTTTAACCATGTCAGAAATGTAAGTGGGACAAGAACGATTTAGGGATTTGAAGGCAAAGCACAGGAGCTTAAATTTGATTCTAAGGTGAAATGGAAGCCAATGGAGAAAACTACAAAGAGATGCAGCAGAAGAGGAGCGGCGGGAAGGATGGATGAGTCTGGCTGCAGCATTCATAATAGATTGTAGAGGAGAGAGTCGGGTTAGTGGAATACCGGAGAGGAGGAGGTTACAGTAGTCCAGACAGGAGATGATAAGGGCATGTACAAGGAGTTTGGTGGTCTCAGGGGACAGGTAGGGGCGGATTTTGGAGATGTTGCGTAATTCACTTTCAAAAATGATTTCTTGCAACATCATGTTTAATTATCAATATTTCATTATATAATGCTATTTACATAAGTTCCTTTAAAAATGTGTGTGTAGTGCTGGGGCCCAGGGTGTTTATTTATAGGGATAACACAGGGAAAGATATTACTCCATAGTCCTCTGGCTACCAGATGAACAAATTACCCCTGTCAGTTACTAAAACATTGTTACCATTTTGGAGTCAGAAATTCATGAGAGTTTTCCATGGGGGGGAAAAACAAGTGAGAGTTATTTTCCTGGCTAGGAAAGGGTTAACTACTTTCTCTACCTTCCTGTGTTTTCTTTTCCTCCTTCAATCATTAAATCTCTCTTTCTCCTCCACTGTTTCTTTTTCCCTCTTCCATGTATTCCCTCTGCAGCACAGTGTGTGTTCTGCTGGAAAGTAAAATCACACTGGATCTCTTTCCAGCCCATACCAGCTGGATAGAAAAAAATCGCCTTGCCTAACTCTCCCTGTGCAAATGTATATTTTGCTTACTATATTAACTGCTTGTGCATTATTAGCAGAATTTACATGGGAAATGATGATAACTTCTGTTTATTTGTTGAAAAAACTCCAGAGGAATAACATTTGGTCTGCCTGACTGTGCTGTCATGCTGTCCGGCTTGAACCTTGAACAAAATATATAGCTAGTTGGTGAAAAGAAAGAAAGAACAATTCTTTTATTATTACAAATAGATATAAAAATTTTAAAGGTATTTTATGGAGGGAGTATTTAGGTAGTTTAGTTTATTTTATAGGGTTTCTATAGAATGTCTAGGGTTTTCTTTTTTTGTGGGCTAAATTGTCATGTAAAAAAAAAATAAATAAAGTAAAATAATGGGGATAATAAGGGGTTGATTTTCGGCACAAGAATATGTACAGGAACGTAAAATGGAGCTTATGTAACCATTTAAAAAAAAAAACATCAAATTTCCACTTTAACTTTCCATTCCTTATGTACTCTGATAAATTGCAGTGAAATTTTACAGGAACCTTTGATTTTTGCCAAAATTATTTATTTATTGTGAGGCTTTATATCTTTAAATACAAAGAACACATTTTTGCCCTTAAATATTGTTAAAAATTAAAGTTTTGATGAATAAAAGCTGTGAAATGTAAGACAAAATGTGGCATAGCAGTCTCTGCAAAAATTGCTTTTATTCAGATATCAGATTTTTACTAATGTTTTTAAATGATTTATCAATGTTTTTACACAAAAAAGCGCACAAATTTTAAATATGAATGCTATATCTTCAGAATAAAGTTGCAATATAATTAAATTATGTGTAAAGATTGTAAAACAAAACAAAATGTTGGTGTGTGTGCGTGTTTTTCTTGAGTCTTCATGGTCAGTCTCCAGGACCATTAACCATTCTGTCACATTATTGTGTGGACTGTAAGACCTTATTTGTATCACTGGTAAACATTTGTTCAGTAAAAGCACGGCTTCAATGACTTGGCCAGTTGCAGGCATAATTTTAGTGCAACTTGCTGTTTAATGACAGAAATTTACTTTAAAAATATAGGTTATTCAACCTGTTCAGTGTGATGTACTGTTTAAGTATTTTATATACTGTTTTTATATTTTAATTGCTTTGATTGATCTCATTAACTTTAAATTGATAGTCTAGCCATACCAAAAGCAATGTTTACAGGTGAAGGGCCATATTTAATGACTGCTTATGGCAGTGGGCTCAATGAATTACTGGTAGTTTTGTGATGTACCCTTTACTGTATAGATAAAATGTATTGTCCCTTGAAGTATAAAGTAAATATTTCTTTTATTTGGAAAGAGTAGGAAATATATTGTTAGGTTTTCTTTTGCCATCTGTAATTCATTAGGGAGCTATTACTCCAATTCCTGTCCTTTAGGTGGAACGAGAAGCAAAAAGAAAATTTTCTGAAGTGAGTGGAGTCTGCTCTACATGCCATTGAACAATTTATCCTCTATTTCTATTCTAGTGACAACTCAGTGCTGTTGAAAGTGATCACTATGGCTTAAATTAAGTGAATCTCCCAAACTGAAAAATGGTCCCAAACCTTTACCAGTCTATCAAATTGAACAAATGACTTTATATATGCTTCAACCACAAGTATGCAACGTCTGAATGCTGGTAGAACTAAAAAATAAAGATGTAATGGGTTCCAGAGGCATTTCAGTTCTGAGGCATACCAGACAGGTCTCTCATTCATTATTCTTACAGCTCGATTTATTTGCTTTCCATATCTAAATATTGCATTAGACCAGTGTTGTTTAACCAAGGTTTCATAGACCCCTAGGGTTCCTTTAGATGTTGCTAGGGATTCATGAGCAATGAGCACTTTGTGACTCTAAGGTCAGTTTAACTGACACCAATGATCTTTTAGGCTATGTATAAGGGTGGCCAGCAATGTAAGAGCCACTCTTCCCAACAACCACAAAGCTAATGTACTGTGAGCTGTGAATATAGTAATTTTAGTAGGGGTTACCAGAAAACCTGAAATTTATTTCAAGGATTTTCCCTAAAAAGGTTGAAAAAGACTGCTTTAGAGAGTACATTACTCGCTATTTCTTACATCACTGCATGTTTATTAGCACACTACACGGGGGTACACAGGTGCAATAATTGTCATTGGAAACGAACGATCCACAACAGATCAGTTGATAATTGTTAACAAAAAAAGTGCACAACGACGCCGACAGAATTTCAAATTGCCGAGCGACTGTCCCAGCAGATCAGATTGGGAGACGATCGTTCATAATCTATTGTGTGTATGGTCGTTCGGTGATCGTGGATTGTTCTGTGATACACTTTCTCCTGTACATGTCACTTCCTGCATCGTTCAAACGATCCTATCTAGTGTGTACATAATTGGTGGATTATATTTGAACAATCGTATCGTTACAGCATGTACAGAATTGTGCACAATACGATCGTTCAAAATAATCGGGAATGATCGTTGATCATTTGCTTTCAAACAATAATTATTGCACGTGTGTCCCTAGCCTTAAGGTTCACATGTTTAAAGCAATTGTTCCCTCGTCCCCTCAAACAATCAGAATGGTGGCTGGTTGTGTGTTCTATTTTTGTGGGACAATTAGAATTATTTATGCAGACAGATGGCTTGGATGGAGCATTGTGCAGGGTCATATAAACCAGTAATTCTTTGACATTAGTGTTCTTGGGTCCTCATTTCAATGAAGTTTAATTTCCAAATAATACATGTGCAGTTCTGTAATGCATACCTTCCACAACATCTATATATAAGTATGTAAAGTACACGCTGCAAGCACTACATGGCGTGTTTATTTGACTTGAGCTAATAATAGAGTTTGTGTGATCTTGGTGATAAACTGGTATGAGCACACAGATATACATATCCTGTCAAGGGAGCGAACCTCTGGTGTCTCTTTTATGAATGAGAGACCTCCGCCAGTGCAAATCACGAATAATAACAGCCTGGAAAATACAAACAGAATTCGACACTGCTGAGGGAAAGTTTCAGAAAAGCCATCCCAGAGGGTCAGCTCCAGCATCCGAAGTGAAGGGAAAGCAGGAAGCAGTCCTTGAATATGCAAGCACTGGGAGCAAAGGCCTGGGCTCTGGCATCCGGGCCACACCGTTCAGCAAGCCTGTGCCCTGCAGCTGTGTGAGCTGAGAAAAGAGGGAACTCATTTCTATACTTAACACTGTGTATATGTTATAGATTATAGAAGACTAATCAGTACAAGAATGGTGCCTCCATGCCTGAAAAACAGTTTAGTTTGATAAAGAACATTAATGTCAGACAAGTAAACCTAATAAGGTATATAACTAATCGCTAATCACTGTGTTTAAAGTTTATGTACATCTCATATATACTTTATATTTACATGTAAAAGAAATTTTAAAAGATTTTGAATATTAATAAATTCCCAGTGACATGACACTTTTGACCATGCAGTTGCTTTTCCTTTTCTGAAAAAAAGCCTGGCACTAAAACTGCAAGACAACGTGTGCAAATCCATTAACCTGCACAGCGCCTTGAAGCGATTTACCATGCTGTTTGCAACCACTGTAAAAGAGGCTGTTTTCCCATGGTGTAACAAAATGTATGGGTCAGTTTTTTGTTTTTTTTTGAGATTTTAGATAAAGTACAGTGCAGGTAAATCAACTATATTACACTGGTAAGTACAAAATTAAATTAAAATTTAAATTCAATTAAAATGAGTTCAATGTTTAAGTGGGCACACAAAGTAACAGGCAAATAAACCATGTAGCATTGCAATAAAGTAAGTTATAAAAATGAAACACAGTAAACAATGAACAATAACATTGTGTAATGGGACAAGGGGGAATCTAGAAGGGGGGGGTGGGTAGTTGGACATATGGATAACTATTAACGACAGGGGTAGATGTGATGATGACCAATATACAATAAACAAATAAAATTTGATTGATTTAGTACAAAACAAGCATAGCTATATGTTGTTTATCTCCATGTAAGTAAGAAAAGGTAGAGATCCAACAGAAAATGGAAGAGGTGTGGAGATAAGGGAGAATAGGTGCGGTAGAGGGGTTGGGGAAGGTACGGGGGACAGGGACGAGGGCTTTGTAATGAGAGGGAGGAGCAATATTGAGACCGGGATCCTCTCTTGGCAAAAGGTGAACAGGGCAGGACGCTTCTAACACTACCTCTGTTGCAATACTATTGTCAGCCAGCTTCCCTTCTCTAATTGAAAGTGCCACATGATCTATTGATTCACAATGCCAATCTGTCACATCATTGCTTTAGGCAACATCCTGCATAAGACAAGTCTAAAGCTACCTATATACAAATGTTTGATTCAGTAAAATTCAATATAAATGCTGTTCGTCAACTGAAAAAAAAATCAAAAAAAGTTCCAAAATTTGATCAAGCAAACACTGGTTGAGATGTCTAAAAATTAATCAGATCCAATACACCAGTGCAATCAACAGAAATGTTCTGATCTGACCAAATAAAGTTTTTGAATCTACACTCAATATTGATCACTTTTGAGCAATCAAATTTAGAAACTCTGAATTAATTTATAGTTGATTTGATGAACTGAAGCATTATTAGGGACCTTTTCTAATTTAACCATTTAAGAGGTATGTGATTTTTATTGAAATAGCAAAAAATAACTGCAAACCTCTTATATATTTGTGATGGACAGGCTGGGACTTCATAAGTCTGGAAAGGAAACTATAGAAGAATTTACATTCACTGACAATAGGTTAACATTTATCATGTGGTTAGAAATTGGGATTTGATTTTTTTACAGAAATAAAGGCCAGCATCATCATAAGGTGATCTAATAACCACAGAAAAAGTGTTTGCTTGAAAACAATTTTACTATTAAAAGACGGTTCTTCCTTCCAACACATTATGCCCAGAATTAGTATGGGCACTATACCATACAAATATATAAAGTTATATGGATACAGGTGCCTTGCTAGGAAGAGCTGATGGTGGGAAATATTGGTCTAGTGCTTAATGGTTTACAGGTCAATTGGGTCCACAGGAGTCTTCTACATTCAGTCCACAGGTGCCAGTCATACGCTTACGTGTCCTCTTTTTCATAAAGAAGAAAATTATATTTACAGTATGCTAGAAAATCAATGGGATAGTAGACTGTCAATGGTCATCAAAATACCTTTCTCTGAGTGTTCCTCACAAATAATGTTCAAGACAGTCCCAACATGCTTTTATCATACCCAATACTGAGTATGGATAACCTCTGTTCTGACAGGTAGTAGTAAGCGAAGACCTGTCAATGTACTTGATTTACAATATGGTAAAAAAATTAGGATTTAAGAGATTGAAGGAGATCTGTAGCTCTGAGCTGTAATAAAAAAATAAAACAAAACAAAAACCAATGTTATATATATATATATATATATATATATATATATATATATATATATAAATATATATATATACATATTGATTATGATACACATGCCTAAATTAAATGAATATAATCCAATAAGGGATTACATCTTCTTAAGATTGGGTTCCTAATTTCAGCCAAATTTGACATGCCTGTTTAAGAGCCAAGTTGGGAGAAGACTTATATACAGAGATAACTGAATGATTTGACTGTTTCTTTTTTTTGAATCACTGTAAGTGCAGGCGCAGTTTTAAAGAGTGGATTTATTCCATGACCTTGTCACCATCATGATCTCCATTCTTAATGTAAACTACATCTAGGAGCATTGAGCTGGCTCACATCCCAATAATGTTCTATTATCAGGGCTCTTGATCTATTAGCATGTGCACAGCATGGTGTCATAAAACTGCAACTTAGAAAATATGTTGACAGGATATTTTTTCTCAGCACTGACATGTCAAAGGGACCTTTCAATGTGTTAGAGGATCTAAATGAAATGCAGAGCAAGATAAGCACTGTAGCAGAGAGCTTCATGTTCCCTCAGGCCCTGTTGGTGGCAGCAAGAGGAAGATATTGACAAGTTTCCTCCTTTATAGTAGAGCAAACTCTCCAGATAAGACCTGGTAAAGATAACACTGCTGTCAGTGGAGATTTAAATCAGATTAGTGCTTTCTTTAACCAGTCTCAGAAATGCATTCTCTCCATTACCACAACATACAGTGTAAAGGAAAGAAAAAACAATCCACTGCATACTAATTAGGCAGTAAAATAACTTGCATTTTAAATATATCTATGCATCCTGTAGATGATATTCACTGATATTAGCAAACAAAACAAAATATACACCTGAATATACAACTTTTGTTAGATTGTTAAATGTTAAATATTCATCACATCTAATTAAAGTACCAGAGACTGTAAGAAAAAAAAATATTTGATTATTTTTTGAACCAGAATCAACACAATATAATACTATGCTAGATTGTATTGATTACCTTTGTCCATTGTTGTAGGATTCCACTGCAATGTTCGATATTAGAAGCATGGACATGTGGACATGATGCGACCACCACAACATGATAAGAAATAAAAATAATAAACCATTATTAAATAATAAATATGCACCCTTGAAAGATATGCCTTTGCATGTGTTTTTACTTTGAAGCAGGAGTGAAATAATTGCAGCTGACTAAAAATACAACTTGTCTGATAACTAGTTACACCACTGAGAATGATAGACGTTATCTGCTGTATGCTTTTACTAATGCTTTTACTAATGCTGATATGCCTAAATTATCATTATGTCAAATATCTTATGACTGTAAATAATAATGTATAAATAGTACATAATATACATTTATGTGCACACATGTGCACATTCTTCAGATTCACACATGGTTTCCACTGTAATACAGGAGTGCTGGGGAATGTAGTCCGCCAATTATTGTACTTTGTATGTCACAAGGTCCATCCGATTGACTCTTCTACTGATTGAAGATCACAAGAAATAGTTGTAATGTAGTGTGCAAGGTCATTTGGCCTATGAAAAAGATATTCTGTCATTTTGCTTATATGCAATGTTTGCATTCAGTGATCAACATGCTTGCTATTACAATTTGCTTTGTTTATTTCAGGTTAAGATGAACTTTAACAAATGTGTACAAATGACCCTAACTAGCAGAGTTAACTACTGAACATCTATTTCTGAAAGATTAAGAAGATCAAAATGTGTCATTGCACCGAAAAGCAGAAAGACCAAAGAATTTGTCTTCCAAGCGGAATTCCTGTTTCATTCTTATGGTTTAAGTAAAGGGAATAGCCTGTCTTCTTGGTTGAGGTGTCTACTTGAACTATATTAGGAATGGTAGAGCTAGTGGGAAAACATCTAAAGCTTTAGTGGCAGCTTGTTTAGTATTTGGATTAAGGTTTGAACATTCCAATATTTCCTTGTATGAGCTCCACAATATTTTGCTATTAGATTGAGGACTGCCAAAGCTCTTTGTGATCTACTAGAGGTCATAACTTTATATGGAGTCCGTGGGTGTTTGAGTGCACATATATAAATACCATCATATCACTTTGAAGAAATCTGAGTTGGGACAGTGGTACATGTCTTAAGGTAGTACAATATTTTTTTATGTGCATGCTTTTTATGAAGAGTGTGTTACATTTCATAGGATCTATATTAACAACACATTATCACGTCAGACTAACTTCATTAGGTCACATAATAAACTTGGTACCTCTAGGCATGGCGGGCCCACTCCTAGACTCGATAGGTAGAGTTTAATTATACCTAGGAGTTTATCCAATTTGTCCATCTCTATCACCATCATCACCTTTGTGGATCTGTCAATGTTTAGCTAAACATAGGTATGTATTATACAAGTAATGCACCCCTACTGTAATTTCAAACACTATGACAACACAAATTTAGAATTCTGTCACCTGCAAAAAAGAACTTGACCTTCCGTTTGTTGATACGTAATACCTTTACAACTGTTATAGAAGTTTCATTGCAATTGTTTTAATGGCACAAGTACCTTCATACTTTTTACTTTATGCTTTGGTGTCTTCTTGGTATTATTTTGTATTTCAAAGTTGTAATTACGTCTTTTATAGTAGTGTGTACACATATAAATGTTGTTCTTGAAGTTGTCTTTGTGTGATACAAGTAATATGTCTGTCACAGTGTGGAATGGGTGGCAGCTGGGACATAGGGCAGCTGTCTACTCATTCCTGCATTCATTATTTCAGACAAACTCACAGGAAACCCGCCCATCCATGCACTTTAATCTGTCATTGCCTTGGGAGTGTGTGGATAGTTTGAAGATGTTTGCAGAATCATCCAGTGTTGATGCCTTGTAGGGTTATTATTACCATCCACCTAGATGGCTCATTGCTGTCTATATATCACAAGTCTGAGTAATCTGAGACTCTGGGGAAAATTTTAGACAAACCAAAGAGTGGTTGCTAATGATACCAAACAAGAGCAATCATCACTGAAAAAGTATAGTTAAGTTATGCAATGATAGCATTGCTTTTTCTTTACACCACACAATATCTGATACAAAATAGACACCCCTCTAAATGCACTTGTAGGGTCATTTGATCTGCATAGGAAACCAACAATTTGTCTTCCGGCAAAATCGTACAAGTAAACACAAGGTACAAGTTGATTTACAAAAAAAAGCTGTTCCTCAGCACCTCAAAAAAAGAAACCAATGCTATCTAAAGGCCAACCAATGTGCTGAAACATACTCGCTAATACTTCATGTGTTTAAGTGCATTGGGGACTAATTTAAGATGCCAACCAGTCTGTCTGCCGGATAAAAAAGAAATTGTATTAAAAATGTCTTTATTTACTGAATAAATCATAGTAAATATTATATATATATATATATATATATATATATATATATATTACTGAATTATCTAATAGTTAAATATACTGGTTATAGGTCAATGGTATACAGTTTTACATCACTTACAAGGTATAAATTAGAATTTGATACAATTTTATTTCATTATTTGTTTACAACTTTCCTAAAATTTACCATTTCATAAAGGGGAGCTCCATGACAGAATGTTTGGAAAGAAAACTGGCCTTTAAAAAAGAAAGATCAACAACAGCTTTTTCTTTTCAAACTTTTCCTTTATTAGAACTTCATAGGCGCCCTATGAACATCATAGGCAGGTTCACCATCAAGGGATGGGACAAGGGATTATTCTGGACTGGGCCCTATTTAGAAGAGCTTGACTTTTGCAATGCTGTATCTTTTAGAAATGGGCGAGGGACCTCAGGGAGTTTACCTAGTATGGGGCCCAGAAATTTCTGATAGTGGCTCTGTTGATGGGCAGTGTGTAACTGGACTGGTATTTGTGTTTGGAATAGCAGATCAAATTATAGACTAAAAAATAGAAAATGTAGTAGGAACTACTACAAACTGTAGTAAATACCATTATTCAAGGTGTAATATATTATGAAGTTTTATTTGTGGTCTTGAACAAAGTACTTTATTATAAAAGCACTATACATTTACCTTAGTCTATAAGCTTTTGCTGTTTGTTAAGCCTAAACCTTACTCTGTGCATTCTTCTACAGACTTTTGTGACCATGTGCTTTGGGATATGTTAGAAACCAATATATTGTCCACTAGTCTCCTACAGCACTAAAATTTACTTTGATATAGCACTAAATAGCAATATGGTTTACTTAAATAAATACATATATTGGAAACCTACATATCCCAGATAAACACTTATATACTGGCAATGACATTATCTGCAAGGAGTTTGTATGTTCTCCCTGTGTCTGCATGGGTTTCCTCCAGATAGGCTAATCAGCTTCACCCCCAAAAGAAAAATTAAAATATAGACCTTAGACTGTGATAATGACATATGACTATAGTAGGGACATTAGGTTGTGAGCCTCTTTGAGGGACAGTTTGTGATATGACAATAGAATTTGTAAAGCACTGTATAATATGTTGGTGCTATATAAATACTGTGTAATAAAGTTATTTACTCATTTATATGTTTGTAATATACTGTTATCATATCATTGCTTATCATTAATGATATTCAATACTAGTATTATTAAAATCTTTTTCATATTGAAACTGACCGTATACCACCTATCCTATTCACATGGTTACAAAAGTTCTGTAAAATTGTCTGCTCTCACAAGCAACACATAAATCGTCATCACACCTATTGATTTTATTATTGACTGGTAATATATAGCCTTTGGTAGACCTATTGATACTATGTGATAACATATATACTCTTACCATCATTACAGTAATATTAGCCATTATTACATCCATGACACTATTGGACATAATAAGTATTGATTATTGATATTTTTGACTGGCATTATGTAGCCTTTGCTAGATCTATTGATATTATGCAATAACATTTAGACTCTTACCATCACGCACAGCAATTATATGCAATATTACACCCATTATATAATTTGAACATAAAGTGTGGTTTACCACACACTCCCAAACACTTACCAATAGCTCCACATGTAAATATACATTCCATAGTATGTAATTTCATATTCAATAGTTGTTGTCTTTTTCCATTATTGAATTCACACGTTTACTTATTTATTCCAATTTTTATTGGAAGCATGCAACACTACAACAAGTATTTTATACTTTTTTTTCTTGGCAATCTTTTGCACACTTTTTACATAAACTCATACAATTATTGTTTTCATACATAGTTACTCTCTGTGGTTATAAAGTCCCTTGAAGAAGCCTAGATAGGCGAATCGCATTAGGACGCTACATGTTACTTCCAATCAATTGTAAGGTTCATCTGTTGAGATTCACTATGTCTAGGGTGCCAGTTCCTTAAAACAATCCCCTTCCAGTATTACTAAGGGGACGGGAGCATATGATTATTTGTGTTGAATTTTGATTTTATTCCTTGTATTACCTGTATGTTATATGACGTATTATATAACTTACCTATGAAAATCGCATATTTTGCTTTGCTTAAAAAAACCCAGCTTTTCTCTCTGTCTTCATTTATCTTCTATACTGTAATTATTATAATTAATATAGTTATATGTATATAAATAATTTACAGAATCATTTTTAAAATAGAATGTTTTGCTCCAAAATATGATTGTCTACAGTAAAAGCAATATTAACAAATAAATTAAGGAAGTTCCATGGAAAAGCACAATAGCATTTATATTGTGGTTTAAAGTCAAAGCTTATTCCTTCTGGAAATCCTGTCTATGCCTCAAACATAACATTTCCTCATATAAAGATGTGACATAGACATGGAATTCTACATACTGTATTGTCTGGAAATTAAGAAAGCCGAAGGAAGATATCCGGGAATAAACAGGCTTCAAAAAATGTTTCATTTTCTAATAAGGCCTAATTAGGAGTCCTAGGCAAAATAATTAGTGAAAGCTGATTCCCCCCTTCCTGTCTCCAGATAGCAATTAACCAGCAGGAGGGGGTGTTCACTCAGTCTCTGCCTCCCTAGCCTGAATCAGGTTGTAGGACAAACCATTTACTCCGACTGGGATCACATTATGTTACAGAAAACTTTTTAGTTGTTAGTAACTTATTATATTTCAGCTGCTGGTAAATGGTAGTGTGTTTGATTACTATTACATTATCTGCTATAGAGATCTAAGGGACAGTATTCTGTTCTAAATAACTATTTATTTCCAAATCGATACCATGATTATAAAAAAATGGGGCACAAGAATAATGAAGTATGTATTGTGTTTGTTGACAGTACACACAGGATGTAGAAGGCGCATAGTTCCAATGCAGTAACTGTGAATGCTCAAACATCCCTTATATAAAAAGGGGCCCCATGTGGGGAACTACACAAACAAACTGGACTACAGCATCAAATGCAGCCAGATGCAGCAGTTTGCATTCATTTTAATCCAACAAAGTAAAACATAAAGCAAAAACTTCTGCTAGTGCTAGTCGTTTGCAGCTAGCCAGTTCAGCACAATTCTCCTGTGTAAAGAAATAGGGTGTTGATTTACTAAATGAGTGGAGACTGTTACCTTATAAAAAAAAGAAACACGTAGTTCATGTTCACTAAACATTAAGCTGCGCTCACCATTAGCTGTAGTCATCAGTCTAACATGCCCTGCACATGCTTGGATGTTTAAAGCAAATACAGCTAAGCTAGGTGAGCATTCATCTATTAGAAATCAGTGTCTACTTTTATTTAAATTTTTTATTCTATTTATCACAGAAGTAAAACAGAATAAACTATTCTGAACTTTGTTTTACTATACAGTTTTCAGTCTACCTTTTGTCTATCCTTTGTTTGAGAAAAAAAGATCATTTTTAACAACATTTTAAATAATTCGTTTTTCTTGTAAAGGATATTTCAAAAATGTGATTTAAAAAATATTTAAAGTCTGTATTATACTAGGTTAGAGAGATTTTTCTTGTTTGATAAAGGAAATATGTCACAAATGAATTAATATGACACAGAACAGTAATCAGCAGTGAATTATCAGTGATATGAAAATCTTTTATGCAACCACAAAAAAATATAAAATATATTCGGGAGTTCACAGTGTTCCCTGATCTGGGAATAAGATAATTATTTTACACAGCTTTTACACATTGCTTTTTTTATTATTATTACATTGTAGCATTGGTCTTCATGCTGGCAGACTCAGAAAACACTTTACTTATTTAATTGGTAAAATTGCTGTATCTTTAACATTTTTCTATTGGTGATTGATTTTATAGAAGGCAGTTATACCAAAACATCATTTTTCCAGTACATTGATCACAGTTTAGTAATTTAACGCTCTAATGTGTTTTGTGCATATTTAGTAAGAAATTAATACTTGTCAATATCCATGTTGTGTCTAATAAAAAAAAAAAACTATTTAAAAATTATGATAGTAAGTAATTAGTAATTACATTTTAAAATCAAATTATAAAACATAACTATAGACAAAAATAGCTGCTCCAATTAAAGAAAACATATAGGAATTTTCTTTCTACTTGTTTTTTTCTTTTACTTTCTAGCTGGCCCCAGGGAATCTTTGTTCACAAATTCCACTAGCTTAAGAAATATTTGCAGAATCACTATAAAGGGTAAAAAATGTACAATATAAAAATGACCACAACTAAATACAATATATAGGCACTTACGCAAAATTCATTTTTATATAAAAATAGAAATGATATATACTAATGGTTGTTAAAGAACAGTCAGGAAGATTTACTGAAGAGCTGCAAATCTTCACACAACAAATTGTATAAATATTTACCTAATTTATCCACTCATGTGCAAATAAAATATTAAAGTTATAATTTGCTTTTCACCTGATTAGACAACTGGAGAAAATATTTACACATTTCTGTGATTGAGTTATTGAGTGAAGATTCTTAGATTCTCCTAAAACAAACTTATTGCTATGTATTACCCGTATACATGTACATGTAAAACTACAATTCATAATTTTAATTTTTAAGGAATATTTTAATCAATTAGTGGATCTAATTTAAAGTGTTTAGGCATAAATTTAAACAGATCTATCAGCCAATACCCAGGAAAATACTTCTTTAACTCACAGGAACAGACTGGCAGGCTTACAATACCATAGCTTTATGTAAGGGAAGTTTCCCTATTTATAGAAGTCCTTTTTAAGGATAGGAAATCTGGCAACATGAAATTTTATTTACCTATTTATTGTACCTATTTTGTTTACAGCGCTGCATATTATGTTGGCGCTATATAAATCCTGTTTATTAATAATAACGTTAATAATAATAATCCAACACACACTTGTCATTGTTATTAGCCCTTTGTTTGATAAATCAGTGGCAAAGCACTCTTTGTGTAAAACAGCACACATGCCACATATGGTAAAATAATTTCATAAATCTTCTTTTACTTTAATCATAAATATCCTGCTGCCACCACAATATTGAGCAGTCCTCTTTTTAACAATCTACTTTAGTTGGTTACTGTAGCAGATTTTTCTCGTAAACTGAATTGTAGTAAGCCTGACCAAATTCCCATGCTCAAATAAATGTGCCCTATTACAGCATTGCCAAAAATATTTTGCTTTTCTACATGTAAGCTTAGCTGAGAGAAGTATATTGTTATGTACTATAGTACAGTAGCTTACTACAATGTGGCATATACATTTGGCTCAGAAAAAGCATTACTTGGTTTAATAATATATATCTGAAATGTGCAACATATTGACCCTTGTTATTGACTATTACAATATTGCTCTCTTTTACAAATATATATATATATATATATATATATATATACATATGTATATATATTATTATTATTTTATTACTATTAAACAGGATTTATATAGCGCCAACATATTACGCAGCGCTGTACATTAAATAGGGATTGCAAATGACAGACTAATACAGACAGTGATACAGGAGGAGAGGACCCTGCCCCGAAGAGCTTACAATCTAGTAGATATATATATATATATATATATATATATATATATATAATTGATTATATAATGTAACTAATTATATAGAAAGAATGACACAGAAGTTGATATACTAAGAGAAGAGGCTATTCACTTCACAAAGTATACATTAATAAATATGATCAAATTGCATTCACGTATATCAGGTATTTTGTAAATAAAAAAAAGAAAAACAGGATTTTTTCTAGAATCTAATGTGAACCTATCACCATGTTCACTAATACCCCAATAAAGTAATAAAAAAGCCTGGCCTGGCCCAACAACCCCAACCTATACATATCCACAAGCAGTAATTCATTATTCATAAAATAAAAAAAAGTAACAGTCTGAATTTTTTTTGCAGCAACCCCTCATAAATTAGCAGAATCATCATATAAAAAAGTAGCTGCTTTGTGGCTTCAATTTACAAGACAAAATCATGTGACATATGCCATGGAAAACCTTACTGAATGATGATACAATGGATTGAAATTATGTTAAATGTTTCCTGCTCAGTTCACTAATTTCCTGGTGTTGCAGTATAACAATGTTTAAAAAACAAGTTTAAGAAGGTTTCTAGGTTTTGTTATTTATTACTATTTTATGCAATGTGCTTAGCTCTATTCTTTGAGATTTTTAGAAAAGGGGCCAGCACTAAAAATAAACACAAAGCCAGCTGTATGGGTAGTAAATGTCAATGAGCTTTTCCTTACTAAGAATGCTCCCTTTCTTCAACATATTTTATTGCCTATAAACAGATAAAGTTGTCCTGTGTGCCAACACCAACATCTAATACATGTATACAGAACAAAGTATTTTTATAACAAACCTGTCACATGTCAAACTACATCACACCTCTGTAACTGGATAATTGGCTTCATTTTTCATATTTATTATGCAATTGTAAATAGTCATCAGTTTAAACATTAATCTTTTATTTACACTTATTTACATTTGCAACAGCAGAGCAAAAAACTGAATTGAGACAGCTTTTGGAATTCCTTTGTACATTAATGTTGGTAATTGTTATTTAAAATGATGATGATCATACTTAGTGAAGCATTACATTGAAGGATGGGTATGGACCCAACCATATACACCAAGGAAATATATATATTGCTTCAGAAATCAAATAATATGCAGATTAAATAAATAAAACAGGGATTTGTATTCACATGATTGGATGAAAAAGTGAATCATTTCTCAATTTATTGAAGAGAACATTTTACCCTGCTGTTGTAAATCAGTCCCAATAGAAATTGCCTGGAAAACAGTTAAACTTGCCAAGCTGTCTTCTTATCACTTTATTTGCACCAAGAAAGAAACAGGGGTCTTTTCTATAGTACATAACTGGGGGACAAGGAAGTTGGGTATACATATTAAACAACAATTTTGTCATGCTAAAACAAAATTGTTTTTTCTAAATGTAAACTTAACAGTAGAAAAGTATATTGTTATGTAGTATAGTTATTACAATGTGGTGAATAAAATATTATTTTTTAATGAAAACATGTATGTTTGATTCAGAAAAAGCATGACTTGATCCATACACATATGACTGATATGTGCCCCATATTGGCCCTCTGTGTACAGATCGTTATAGAATGTCTGCACATGTAGTTATCTATTTTACTCCCTGCTCAACAAAGGGGACTAAAGAGAGCTTTTGATTGATAAATTATACAGTGCAACTGGCAAAAAAATACTACATGGAAAGATGAATTAAATTAATCATTTCCATTTTTTATAAAATCTTTGCCTAAACCTGTACTTTTTGAGGCTTAAGATATGTAGAACCTTCAATAAAAAAGGCTTGCTTGCACATAGTAAAATATACTCAGAATTTACAGTAGACATTAGATCAGCATTATGGTCAGGAGGATAGAATTTTCATGAGCAGAGGTTAATAATAGCAACTTTTTTATTTCCTCGGTATAAGTTTTCTTTACATGCACTGATCAGCAGCTTCCAATGATAAAATGGGTACAAAGGCCCCCCTTGGAATGACTGTGTATCTATGAAATTGCAAACTGTTTATAATATTAGCTAAAATAAATCACTCACCATGCTTATCCTATCCTAGGCCTAGTATCCAATTGCTCTATGAACATGTGCCTGCGCCTACAAATATGGATCCCAAGAATTACACTTCTGTTTGTGTGAGGGGCTCTGATCTTTTCTCATTAGAAGTGAATTTTCCTTTATGTCATCATAAAGCAGAGGTAGTTTTGTGAAGCTTTGATTTCACAGAACACTAACAGGCCTTGAAACGTCTTCTCCTCTCCAAGAGTCATAAGTCTATCATTACTCTGCCCCATATTAAGCACAGCGATTAAAACTGAGAAAGCCACCCTGGAACATTATGTATTAAATCTGCTTGTAAATTATAGTCATAATCGTGCGGCCATCGTTAGAATGAATCATGATTCATCGTCATAGTTCTGAGCTATCTGGTTACCTGATTTTCCACTGAGCTTTGATTGACGCCTATTTCATGGTTAACTCTTCATCTGTTCTTCAGTTTCCATCATTCTGGGGGGTTTCCTATACACGGGAAACTCAACTGGCTGGAAAACCATGAAAAGTAGCTCACCTACCGAGATGACTGCTGTATACTGACAGGTCCCCTTGTGAGACTATGGATATATAAGAACCCCTCAGCTTCAGTCAGCCTGGGTCCTTGAACCTTGACAGCTTTGAGAACGTTATTGCTTCTTAATCGAGAAAGCTTCAAACAGCAGTGGGATGTTATCTCTGGCTGTGTTTAAACTGAGCCACTGCTGGGGCCAGGGGTGAGGAGGTTAATGTAATTCTTCCAATTTCTGCAGAGGTGTTTGCTAGATGTGGATTCATTGTGACACTTGGGGCATTCACAGATCACAGGGACCTCAGAGTACCTACACACTGTGATTACAGGTCTCTGTTCTAATTATCATCCGATACAGTCTAACATTGTGTGTAGTGATGATAGGCAACAATATTAAATGACTAAAGCGGTTTATAGTCAGAATGAGTCTGCTATGCAACTGAATGCAAATATATCCTGTGACAATTAGTGGCTCACTAATACAACAAATCAGAGACACAGGAAAAAGTTTTTAAAATCCCTGTGTGTGTGTGTGTCCTTATTTCGAGTGCCCTAAATGTTTACATGTATTACCAATATCCCAACAAGTTCCTTTACAATCCATTTTTGTTTTTAAAGCCAAATTCCAGGCAGAGATAAAACACAGACAGCTCTGTAATTATTCATATGTGATAAAATGTATTTAAAAAAAAACAAGTAGTATTAGCACCCTGCTTAAAAGTTCTGCTTGAATTGATTAGTCATCAGTTATTGTACACTAACTGTTATTAGGAACTTCATTCAGCAAAATGTAGTAGCTATTGAACTAAAATCTACATCATACAGGATCAGACTTTTGCTATTAGACATTAATGAACCACCTTGCACCATGCTGGTATTTGTAATCGGTGAAAGGACAAGGTTCATGGGCATCCAAGGCAAAATGGTCAAACTATGACCCATCTTTATAAGCTTTGAACTACTTCAGCTGCATTGGTTGCAGGCTCTGCCCTTCCTGCATAGTCCTCCTGTTGAGGACAAAGTTATGTTTGTAGTGGGACTAAAGGCTTTCGTGTAGAGGCATACCTAGAAATCAGTGGGCAAGCCAACAAACCCGGGAGAAGAGTGGCAACTGCCATGTTTCCAAGCCTGGCTGTGATTTATACATTAACACTCACGATAATTCTGATTTATTAACTCCATAGTTGGTGAGGATGGACTATCATGGGAGAACCTGGGTAATCCAGTAAACCTGGAAAGGATCTGGTCCCAGATAGGAGGCATTTGCCTACTAATAGCAAATGAATCATCAAGGTTCTGCCTTCTCCAATCTTAAAGAGCTTCAATAAATCAGGTCCAGTAAGTACACACTGTACTCTAAACATACACCTACGTGAATGCTCCCTAAAACCTTCAGCCACAGACATCTTACCTCCAACACTGTGACACCTTCTGCTGTTTCTCCCTTGGATTTCCCTTCTCCATCCCAAGCTTCTTTCCCCAGACAACCTAGGTTTCCTTAGGCTCCCCGTCTTACCTTCATTCTTCAGGCGCTAAGAGGAGGATCTGAACCCAGCAGGTGAGGCAATTTAAAGTAATATACCTGGAGATATGGCCAATTACAATTGTCCTCCCTCCTTAGCTCTGTACAGGAAATCAAAGGAGCAGAGGAAAGAAAAGTAGCAGAAACCCAAGCAGCTTTAGCACCTAAATGGGGTAACAAATGTCTGGACCTCTTACCTTTCTGGGTCCCATGAAACTAAAGAGGTCATAGGAGTGAAAGCTTTTGTGCCAGTTAATTCTCTGTTATTATTTGTAAATGTAGGTGAGAACACAAACCTTACTTTATTCTTATCAACATCATAATCAATAAAATATTTATTTAAGGTGGTAAAATAAAACCCCTAAATGGCTTGTGCTGGTTCTCTATAAATCACTTTTGAGCTGTTTATGATGTTATTCTATGGAAGTGACTTTGTCCCTAGGCATTGTTTTAAAGGAAAGGCATTCAAAAACCAGAGCCTGAAGTAAAAGCAGAATAAACGCTAAAATAAATGCTTCCCTCTTGGCTTTATGGCGATATTTTCCTGTCGAACCTACTAAATAAACACAGTATATATTTTACTAAGGTATATTATATACGGAAGAAAATTCCACAGCACTGACTTTATTTTCTTTTGCTAAATTGATTGCTACCTACAAGGTGACACATTGGCAGGTCGGGATGTGTTAGCCCACGGAATGATTCCGTTGTGTATCGAAGGATAAATCAATCAGCTGAGATTGGTTGTCAGCAGTGTGGCCCTATTCCTACAATAAGATGAGGAAAGTGGTTATCTGGGACTTATTGTGCCACAACAACTGGAGTCACAATGACCATGGCTTATGCGTGTTGGGTACTGGGTGGTATATTAGTAAGCCCCTTTTCCTGATTTATGCATAAGGCTGCTAGGGAGAGCCTGCAGGGGATTCAGCTATTGTATGTTGGGGTCACATGTAGCCATAAGACAATTACAGTCTCTCAAGATCTTCCTTTACTTTCTTTCCCAAAAATCTTAACTGAAAATTAATTATTTGCATGGGTTATACCTTTCCACGCAAGCAAAAAAAGCGGATTGATGCCTTCATCTTGGTTAATTGATATTTCTGTCTTGAACTTTTGGTGGTGATAGGTCTTGAAGCCATGTTATGATGGGTGCCAAAAATACATCTATGTTGCCAGCTGCAAGTTAATATTCCCTTAAATTCATAATGCTTTTTTACATAAAAAAACAGTTGTTGCCTTGTCCTTCCAATGAAATAGTTTAGCGGTATTCTTGTATGCATGGGCAAGGTATTTGATATGTGGTGTCAAAGTCAGTTTCTAAGCCTTTGTTCCTCCACAGTCAAGCCAAGAATCAAGCTGCATTTAGTAGCCAGTCACATAAAACATTGGTGCTTCATTTGTATAAAACACCATTGAACAATGAGAAATAAAGAACATCTATAATTGTCCTCCACTGGATGCAGTTAAACAGTTAAAATGTACCAATATTTTTTTTTTTGATAAATACATATAAGGCATATATAATACAATATTTCTATAGTTTACTTTATTTGTAGATGATCTAGTCACTTAGTACATAAAAGGTCCTTAAAATGACATATCTGTCATTCTTTTACCCATAATAAGGGTCTGGATTTTGTTTGCAGAAAAGAAAGAGTTAAGCGGCAGCTAGAAATTCTTTCCCAATTGCTGGGGTACTTTTACAAATCAAATAGTAAATAAATCCTGTAATTATTCATAGTCAGTTGTGAGGCCCTCAGCTTGGTGAATTTATCACTGTGTTTTTAATGCTTGTCTGTGTATCAGAAATGATTGATTCTAGGGAAATACAATCCTGTGATATGTATTCTGCCGCAAGCAGAAATGTCATTTATAATATGCATATACCAAGAAACACGGGGGATGCTATAGATCACTCAAAGTCTAATAACCATTTACCCAATAAAATGTTATAGCTTCTGGTGTGTTTAGCATGTAGTAAACCAGAGCTGTATTTATAGTAAGGCCAGTGTGGAATACTGTAGATTTTGTTTTAATATGAGACCAGGGGGTTCCTTCTCTGAGTTTGGGAGAAACATCCCATGCACAAAGTCTCATCTTGGATGTAATAGGGAGACTTAGCATTGTGTGCTATGTATATTCGCTGTGTAAGAAGGCCACCTATCCAGGCAGCAGGGCCTATGTTTGGAGAGCAGGCTCTCCCAGCTCCCACAGGATCAGCTTTCAGTGTTCCTCGTTTCTTTTGGCTCCTGGTGCTGTCTAGCCATGGAGACAGGGCCTGAACATTGAGCTATGAACTGACTTGTGTGTATGAGACCTTAGCTGTGAGGCAGTAAATACTCCTCGCAGGGTATAATCTGACAGGACGTTTTATGAATAACATTACTGCTCTTAGAGAATGACAAGGTATTCTGTACTCCAAAAAAAAGTACAGGGATCAATAACCCATACCCACAATTTAGAAAAAATGAGAGTTTATACAAAAAAAATAATAAAAAAAAAGAAAGATTTATTTATTGCAAACATTACTATATATCTGAAATTATTTTAAAAAATCCCAATATATATTGCTTGTTTTGGGCAATGTCAGTGCTATTTGTTTATTATTATTTTTTATTATTTAAAATTAGTAGTAAAAATTACAAACTGTTATTAGTTCTTTTATAAAAATGATATGGGGTACATAAAGTAAATGTAAAACCCAAACATTTCTATTTAAATATATTAAAAGAAGATTAAAATTGCTATGGGTAGATTGTTGTTATTTTTTGTTTTCCTCTTTTTGTTCTACCTGCATCTCATTAGAGAGATTTCCCTATAAACACAGCAGTAACATATATTCTCCATGCTAGGGAAATACTCTTAGACAGTTGTCACAGGCATCATTGGAAGATTCTCCTGGTGACAACTCAATATTTTAGATTTACTTTAATTCCATAGGACATTGATAATCAGGTCTACTTAGGGAGTGAAACGAGGCACATTAAGCACAAAAAAATAGGCTCTCACCTCCAAATGCAAAAAAATGTAGGCCCTTAGTTATGATTTAAAACTGAACTTGAGCTCAGTAAAAACATACACACTGTAGTAATACATGATATCTGAAATGAGCAGTTTTGTATGTGTAAGCACCAATGTGCTCTGTAATCAGAATATGATCCATTTTCAGTAGTAGTTCCAAATGGACGACCACTCTGCAGATCAGTGTCCCCACTGCATACAGCAAGCCCGGTCTCTGATACACTTACTATAGTTACTACTTACATAAGAAACGCTCTTAGTATCCAATCAGCTATTTATTTATGATTGACTCATAAACCACAGCAATGGAAGAAAAATCCCCACACATATTGACACCCTTCTTACAATCTCCTATATGGTACAGTGTACACTGTGAATTGCAGGTTTTATTAGTCATACGGGCAGCATAAGAGTAAAAGAAATGTTGTATGACTCCTCTACTGCTGTGCTGTGTGCTCAAATGACCGCAGAGGCATGGAAGCGTACTTTAAACTACAACAAGATATACAGAATGATATTCGTAAAAAAAAAAAAACATTTAGTAACAACACTATTAAGGGTATTTTTAATGTTATCCTGTGCCAGAGGTAAAGCAATAACTAGCAAATGTATACAGTTCTGTACATCAGACCTATGCACATTTTGAGAATGAAAGAAGGGTTTTGGGTAGGGGATTTGGATATGCAAGAAGGACAAATAGATAGATAGATAGATAGATAGATAGATAGATAGATAGATATCTGGATTTAATGACAAGATAAATGGAACTATTTCTTTCCACAATCAACAATTTGCTTCCTAAATGTAAAAGGGCTCCAGGCATGTGCACTCTTTCCTGTTAGTGGTGCTTCCTCCAACATGACAAATGTAATGGAATATGGACAGTTTATCTGGTGGCTCAAAGAACACTGAAGAGTCCTGCACTGATTTAACCCATTCTGTCTTGCATCAAGTCTTCACTGACGTAAGGTGTTTCGTCCATTTTCATGTACACTGATACAAAGATAGGCTAAAAAAAAATGGAAAAAATAAAACCTTAATTAGGCAAGTTTGCTAAGTAAAGGTAAACTGGTACTTTTTTTTCTTCCATATCGGAGTAGGTAGATGCATCTGATGTTCAGATAATTACTCATGACCACAGGTAATCAGCATTTGTGCCTTGCTGCATCCCCATACTTTCACAGATATATCCAAAATGATAAAATTCTCTTATCCATAATAAGGGAATAAAATGCTTTGTTTATGTGGAAAGGAAAGACAACATTTTAACAACAAAATACTGCTTTGATCAAAAGATTCTTGTAATTTTAAACAAAATAATTTTAACAAATATAAATTGTAGCAATAGTAGTAGTAGAATTTACTACAAGATTATAAGGAGCAGTTGCAATCGTCTAAGAAAAACAATTACAAATAGTTTATAGAGAGAATCATTTTTTTAAATATAATATATGCTTGACTGCCGATTAAAACTGAATATAACATCATCTTATTTGTTAACCTTAATGAGTATTACATTTGCAAAGTTAATATTTTTTTTTTCTTTCGCAAATCAACTAAAGTATATTTTACTATCTAATGGATCGTTTTAAAAATATGTAACACCCAACTAATTTTGTTTTTACTGATATATAATTTGCCAGTGAGAACATTTTATATACTATAACATGTGAAATGGGGGGGAGCTTTTTGCCCAGTGTTAAACATTCAGCATCAATACAAAGCCTCTGTGTCACTTTATAATATTACCATTACAAATCTATTTGGCTTTAGGCTTTGTGATCCCCTTGGGAGAAATATATATCTGGAAACCACGTGGACTGGTTTTAGATAGGCTGCACCCAATTTTGTAATGTGCTACTACGTCAAATGAAAGATCAGTTTCAATTTTTTATAAGATATAGGCAAACATTACAAGAAAAATAGCTGTTTATTTTAATGCCAAAACCATTAGTCATTTAAAGGTATGCAATGCATTAGTCATGAGGTCCCCACAGACACAGGACAAATATTAATCACATAAACCTTATGATTTAGTTATATACAAACAAAGAATGAGTGGCCAACTGGTTCCATCAGTAGGAATCTGCATACATGAGATTTTGGGCACCCTATACACAAATTTCCAGAAAACGTATTCATCACAATGGAGAGCAGGTAGTTGATCAACGTTTCTAAGTTTGATTTGCCACCCATAGAGTATCATATTAAGAAAGACAAAAAATTACTTTACACAACAAAAATTTCAAGAAATACAGTGTGTTTGTGTACCGAAAGTATCAAGACAGTTATCTATCACAAAGTAATATTATTTAATGTACAGCACTGCATAATATGTTGGCGCTATATAAATACTGTTTGTTAATAATAATAATTTGATCATGTTCCCACAAAAATCCAGTCATTTAAATTTCCCCTGTGTATGTGGCATAAAACACATAACCACTTTTTTTACTCACAAAAAAATATTATTCCTAATGTACAATATAAGCATATATGAAGTTAGAATCTTGTTTTTATTTTTATTATCATTTCTGAAGCTCCTCACTTAACCTCTGCATCCTGATCATTCCCATAATGTAATCACCTCCTCCTTCCCATCATGAATTTCATTGTTTGAAGATCTTCTATTATCTTCTCTTTTCAGTAACATTATTTCACATAATAGAAAGCTCACGTTCACATACAGTCAAAACAATTCAACCTCATTATTTTCTCCAGACTGCCATCAATTCCACCCCTTTGTACCTACAGACACGAGTCAATAGACCCAACTGCTGATTATTAGGGATAAACAGACTTCAGGAACATTAACAATTTTGATATCAATGATTTGCACTGGTGCAGAAAGTCTCATTGGGTGTAGTTCAGCTTGTTTTAAGGTGTCTATGTATTTATATTTAATGTTATTCCTATGTGTATTTTAGTTTTTTGTGTGTATTTTGTGTGTCACTTACTTATTTTACTTTTTGCTGTTTTCTGTGGAACCAAAATTAGGATTGGGAAGCTGTTGGGGGGCTGTTTGGATAAGTTAAATTGAACGTTCATAACTCTCAGGAGTCATTTATAGCCCCATGCAAAACCACCAAAGATAAGTAATTTTGAATTTGCAAATTACTAAAAGTTTGCTGTAATAGTTTTCACTAAAAATGGGTAAATGTTGACTCATTCTGAATAATTTCTGTAGGGAATCAGAAATGCTCCTTCTGATTCTCTACTGACCAGTCATTGTTTGTATTGGCTCATGGATTAAAATGCATGCCCATATGGTCTGGTGTGAATGTTTATTCACTAAGCAAACACTCCTGCTTCTACCTAACTTAGTAAGAACAATACCAATTAGCAATTCTATCCAATCTTTTTACATAGAAGAATAATGAAAGTGTTTTCACAGACTTAAAGTCATAGAATTGCAATGTTCATTTCTAGTGGTATAGTGTTGGCGAGAAAAAAAGACTTGTTAGTGCTTAATAATGATTATTGTAAAATGATCAAACATTATGACTGTACATACAGCCACCTGGCCAGTACTCTCACTTTCATACAGCTACTCCTTAGTATTGCCAATTCCATTTACAGAAAGCTCTGGATATTTTAGATGAAGTATAAACACTTTTCTTAGAAAAATCAGTAAGACATTCATAGGTTAGCCCAGTAGTACAAAACTCATAATGGTACTTGTCTGCCATTAGTGATTTTACTATTAAAACTTTTTTGGTATTTGTCCTTTTTGAGATAAGGAAATCAAATCAATGCCTGGGGGTCACTAATAGAGAGATCACCAGTAAGAGGAAAGAAGTCCCAATTTCAGGATACATGGATTTATTCATAACCTAGGATAGAATATTGTGTCCAATTCTGAAAACTTAACTGACAAAAAGATAGTAATGAATATTGGTATTCCATGGACAGGCATTAAAAATGATGCATGGCCCAAGGGATGAAATATATTTGGGAGGGACTAGGGAACTTATAATGCACAGACAAGGGGGAAAAGGGGGAACTTTGAGATGATAAATCTTTAATTAACAATCCTTTGCTATTATTAATAATCTCTGAATAAGTTTCAGGAGGGAAGTATTTTTATAATGAAGTTGGAGATGGAGAACACAAGGATATGGATTCAAGCTAACTGAAGGAAAGTTTAAAAATAACCTTAAGAGTTGGTTATTGTAGCAAAAGAGTGCTAGATGCATGGAACAGAACAACAACAATATATATATGCTTGGAAGTAACATTGGTCCTTACATGTATAAGTAACTCTTCAATGTCCTTAAGGGCAAGGTATGGTCAATCCAATATCTGGCCTTACTATTCTGATATTTAAAGTCCACAACAACTGCATAGCTACAAATTGGCAATCTTGTCCTACAAAGTCATTGCAAAAATGCTTTGCCGTGCCTGCTTAAACATCAGGCAGATATGATCATACAGTCACCAGGGTGTCTATTTCGAGTATTAATTTGCAGTGTACTTGACATACTTTCCTCTGTAATGTGTTATTGTTGCTGTATATTATGTCAATATTTGGCCCATGTTGCAGTAAGGAATTCCCCCTGTCCCTACAGACCTTCCCTTTCCAGCTCCTATTTATGTTTCTTTTCTTGACTGCTGGAAGGGAAACGCTAATTTCTGGCCTGATAGTTAATAAAAGTTTCTTAGTGCACAGGATAGTTTTCTTTCTGAAAGCTGAGAAATATGCAAACAGCCAGAGCTCAAGCCTTTCAAGTCCCTTTCATTAGCTGCAGGAATTCAGCCCTGTGTATTGTGCTGGCTCCTCCAATTAATGAGTTACTGATGGAGAAAGCATTAACTGGAAAGGGAGGCCTTTTCCCTTGCTTTCAGAAATATGCAAATAGTGGTCTGATGAGAGGAGTTCCGAAAATATACAATGTTATGGGACACTTGATGAGTGAAATTCAGCTTTAATGTGTCATCACAACACCTTTTTTCTAGAGCACCAACCTTGCACATTACAGCAAAACAACCCTGTTCACACGATCTCTGAAAAGAAGGGTTAAACCCACCCAGGACAAAACATAAAGCACCACATAAAACATGTTACTTTGTTGTGTCATACACAAAATATACTTCTAATTTGGAAATCAGTCTCACTTTAAGTGTTAATAAAAATCACAATAAAAGTGGCCACACATGTTACAATATTTCAGCACAGAAAGGATTATACCGGTAAGAATTCTAGTCTTGCATTGAAAGTATTAAGTATTTTCCATTAACACATGAGAGGGTATATTGGTGTAATTATTACTTATAATGGCTGAGTGTTTCTATTATTTGATCCCCTGCCTGGGATTGACTGGACTGTTGTGGTTTCATGTGCCACTAAATGCCACACAAGTGGCATTTTTAGCATTCTCTTCCCATCAAGCCCCAGGTGTGAGCTGTGTTTTCAACACAGTATAGATAACAAGCGTGTATGGGGAGCTGCTTTCCCCAGTGAGCTGAGAGCTATGGGACATAGTAACTGGGCTTTGTCCGCCCAGGCACACAATTTAACAAACATGCCGCAGGTTTATGTTTTACAATAAAAATTGCACAACTGGTGTAGAATTTCTGGTTTTAAATAATATGATCAGTCCAAATTCCACCATCTGCTTGATGCCCATTGGGGCAAGGACAGATATATAGATAGATAGATAGATAGATAGATAGATAGATAGATAGATAGATTGGTGCATGTATCTACAGACAACTACAACAATTATTAAATTATGTTGCAACTAAGTCTGTTCATCACAAATTCCATCGTATATCAGAAATAAGAATATAATTAATATGTATAGTGAATGTTGCTACTGTTATTTTTTTTTAATAAATAACACTAACCGTTGAATTTTTTAGAATAAAAAAATGGCATATTCATTTATAAAGATCATATAAACTATGCATATTTTAAAAAGGAAAGAGAAGAGGCTTTGGAATAGAAGTTTGGGGTCCATTGGGTAAATAAATAAATGAAAATCTGATACATGATATAATGCAATTTATTTTGGAGAATTTGAAACAGTAGTATAAAAAAAGAATGGGTAGATATAGGATGATAAATAGCTATTTGTGTGTTGTAATGTGTAACCTATTTGATATAAAAAAAGATGATGTCAGTAATACAGAAGTATCCTAGTGCATACAAATGCTAATCAAATACCACACAAAGTATGAACAAAAATACCAGATGTAATAAGAACCCTAGATCCATCAAGGAGTTAAGTGTTTTAAGGATTAAATCTGCAATTTTTATAAGAAAAAGGTATGTGGTACATTATGGATTTGTAGGGTGGGGTTGGGCATGGGGGTTTATGATGTGTCATTTGGGATGTATGATGGGTCATGAAGGTACATTGTAAGCCTTGGAGGTGTGCAATACAGTCATAGAGAAATATGGCTATTAAGGAGTGTATCATTGGATGTTGGTCCATAGAGGTGTGTAGTATGTCATGGGAATGCATGCAGTGTGATGGTGGTGTATGGTGTGCTATGGTGTGTTTATGGATGCCTCTTGGAGGTGCATGGTGTGTCTAGGGTGTGTAGGGTGAATTTTAATGGTTTAAGTTGTGTTAAGGTATGGCTTTGCCATAAAACAGGGATAAATAATGTGCCATAAAGGTGTGTAGTGTGCCATTTGGATGTATGGAGTGTCTTGGAGATGTATGTTGTGTCTTGGGAGTGTATGGTATGTAATGGGGGTGTATGACATGTCCTAGGCTGTATTGTGTATTTTATAGTGTGGCTAAGAGGGTGTATGGTTTAGAACTAGTATGTGCGTCTTCAGATTGTAAGGTTTGTCATGAATATTCCACCATACTGTAAAAGCAATGTGAAGAACTAACCGGCCCGCATTTGCCACTCTTAGATTGTAAGCTCCTATGGACAGGGTCCTCCTCTTGTGTCATTCTCCGTATCTGTCTGTCATTAAATTTACACGCCACATAATATGTTGGCGCTATATAAATATGTTCATTAATAATAATTAATAATAATTTATGAAGACCAGTAAATCCATATATTTACATGTATACTTATAAGGATAATGACTCATAAATGCACAGTTATATAATATAGTACATACATCCACTTGATCATTTTATACAGCATTTGTTTGGGCTAATATCTTATTATCTATCTGTCTATGACAATTTATAATATAAGATTTTGGACAAATAATATATGGGCTGAATAAGTTTTGTGTGTGGTCAGAAATGTTTATGTAAATACTATTATAATGATTGGATTATTTCATTTTGGAACAGATGTGTCCTTTATACCTGGCCTTAATAACATAAAACTTTCCGTGGCTCAGGGTGTGCCAGGAGCATTGTGTGGATGAAAAAACACAGCAGCTTCTACAGGTCCTTTAACGATCGGTAAGGGTAAGTCCGGAAAACTCCATTCACAGCTTTTCTTCCGTACCGTGCGCTATACAGAACGCATGTAACGGACGGTGCGCTAACATTACACTCAAAGCTCAAGCTAAGAAATGTACCCGGGTAAAAATAAGGTTTTTTAATGCCTGCTTGTCTCATACCCTGTAATAAAATTACGTTTGCATGCCTAGAAAAAATATTCTGAACATTTGCTAATGCACCGTATATCTAAATATATCAGATATTTAAATAAACGTTAAAATAGAAAAACTAAATGTAAATTCGTCCGTTTTCCGTGCGTATTTTGTGTTTTATTTTATTATACTCCTGCAATGTTTAAAATAAATCACTTTATGCTCTTTGTATTATTATGGGGAGAAATTAGTCTGAAAATATACATACAAATAATATTTGGTGTATATATTTTTATATACGTTTATATCTACAAATCTGACTATAAAAGTATCAAAACTGTAATAATAAAACAAAGAATAAACTACAAATATATATATTCAAAAAATAACAAACATAAATAATTTACTACAAATAAAGATGTGTATACATAAATAATGTCAAAGCTAAATTATATACTGCAAATATTTTAATTTATTAGAGATATTATATAAATTATCAAAAGTTAAAGTGCTGATAAATCTGATATTTGATTTACTATATCCCGGTCTAGGTACACACAATCATGTGTTCTTTTCTGGTTTGCTGACTGCAGCCTAGCTGAGGCTTATAAAGCTCCACATTTATAGGGGATAACATGAACAGCACTCAGTTAACAGATATTTAATAGATGTCAGGTCCAGACGCCTATTTGGACCAGTGAATCTCATAGCTTGTGCTCAGCTGAATTCGTGGGAATATTCTATAAAACCTGTATATTATAATAATAATGATGTACCTGTAAATGATATCAGTTACTGGCCGTTCTGCATCAATGGCAATAATTATGAGAACTAAATTTCCCTTCAGGAAACCCTAAAAGAACAATGTGATATCTGAATTGCTGGCCATGCAGGAGTTTTTATCAGCTTGTGATGTGCAGGATACAAACTATAATAGCCATAGAGATTACCTGTAATAAGGCTAGACTTGGAACTCACCTGTGATAAGACTAGATAGAAAACTCACCTGTAATATAACTGGACATATAGCTCACCAGTAATAAGATTACACAGAGAACTCATCTCAAATAGGACTGGATATAGAGATCACCTTAATAAGATTGCACATAGATCTCACCTGTAACAACAATGAATATAGAGATCACCTGTAACATAACTAGACAGAAAGCTCACCTGTAATATCACTGGATATAGAGCTCACCTCTTTTAGGACTGCACAGAGATAATATTTAATAGAACTGGATAGACACCTGTAATATAATGTAGACTTAGGGGTCAGATAGCAACATGTCACACATAGACATGATACATAAGTTACACACTGCAGTCACGTGTCATTTGTCATTTGATAATAATCTATATTCATGGTTCACCTGAGCTGCTGCAACAACACACACCTAACACAGTACACCGATAAATACTGCAGAGCACACATACATACAATATATACACATAAATAAATATATATATATATATATAGACAGATTTATTTAGAAATATAGACAGATAATGAGTGATGTGTAGTGGATGTTCAGATGTAAAATATATCAATATAATTGATGTAAACAGCTTATTTACTAAACCGCAGTAAATATTCATTCTGCTAACTAAATCGTCTCTATTTCTAGGAGTGCAGGATGTTCACTTAATAAATGTTTAGTATAGCGTTGTAAATATATTGAAATGTATAATATATTGGTATTTAAATAATAAGACCTCGATGACTGAAGTGATCACGGATTTAGTATGGTTATATTAAATTGTTACTATGCTTTGTGAACATTTTCTATGCTTTCAGTAAACTTTCATCGTTTTACATTGGGTTAAAACAGAGAAATAAAATAAAAAATGATAAACTTATTCATTATATAGCACAGTATGGATTACATATGTAGTAAAACTGATAAATGTAAAAATCAAACCGAATAAAGGGTATATGATATGAAGTCACCAGAGAAAAGACCTGCAAAATGTAATGTAGAGTCAGCAACCCACAATATATATACATCATAAATCTAACCCTAATCCACACATGTATGTGTATGTCATGGGAAGCCCACAAAGACAAATTCATGTCCTAAGTACACCTAGGTGTAAAATTGTCCACACACTACACTATTATATATCTAGACATATCCCTCACTATGTGTGTGTAGTGTATATACAGTAGATATAAATATATATAATTAAAGGTAGAGAGAAGGTTATATAAATAAAGCATTGAGTATGTATAACATGTTATGTATAAATATATAGATATGTGTATGTGTAAATGGAAATATAGGTAGATTGATATATAGATATATATTATATTGAGTTAAATAAAAATGTAGCTATATATAAATATAGGTTGATGGGTGTGCTTGTTGTTCTGGGTCAGCTGTGTGGGTCCCCACCAAGTGTGACTGCTCAGTGACAGATTGATCTTATGCCTAGAAAAGAGAGAAGAGGAATAACTGGCTACTGAGACCTACCTATCCTCCTCGGTGGTGAAAGGGTTAATGCAAAGCAGTGCAGGTTGATGACCTCCTTGTGATCACAAACAAGCAGCATTCATTTTACCTCCTAATAGGGATCGACAAAGCAGCGAACATGTTTTCACTACAACACTCACTCTGATCCAGCAATAATAAAGCAATGCACCTTTACAATGATAGTCTGTTGTGTTTAATAACACTATATACATTCACAATTGTATATCAGCCTATTGGTTTATTCTTGGTAAGTGTTCTTTGGCAGGGTGCCCATCGAGTGGCCAGGTAGATAGAAAAGTAGGCTGTGAGTGTGGTGCTCGCAGTGCAGTGGCGCAGTATATGCAGGAGCCCCTGGACTCATATAGCATACACCTGCATTCAGACAGAAGAGGCGCTAGTGCAATGAGAGTGCAATGAGAAGCAAGAACCCCCTGCCTACCTAAGGATACCAAGCACTGCTCACAGATAATACCAACTGTTCTCATCTCTGGAGGAGCTCTGCCTATACTTCCCATACAGACCTCCATTAATTAAGCTGCCATCCAAGGCATTTTAAGGGACACTACATCCATCAGAATAATCCATCCAGCAGGAGAGAGTCATGAGCTGAACTCTTGGAAGCACTCGGGTCATTCTCTGGATTCATATGTTCCACACCACTGCCTAATCAATTTCTACAGGGAAAAAAAGGTGAAGTGAAATGCCAGCCTTAGTGGTTGGTCCATGGAGGCTGCCTTAAGAAATCCTGTGTCGGATTTATAGGGCAAGAGAAAAAGGAGCCAGGACTGCATGCTGTGATGGGAGCAGTATAAATAAATCCCAGGCTACTGTGTCTGATCCAAGCTCCAAGGACTGCTCTGAGGACAAGTCAGGGATCACCCTGGGACTTAGCAAGTAAGGAGACTGCACACACTCATACAATTATTCTCATTGTTATCAGTGGAAATGGGGCTATTTATATATATAGTGTAATAATATATTTATATATTTAAAATAAAATGATAAAATATTATTAGATTCACAATTATTTATAGGCAGAGAGTGTCATTTATATTACCAATCAAATAAAACTAATTGTTAGTTTAGTGTTTAATTGTTCCTGTTAACACTAGAAGATTTAAATTGTCGTTTTCTATAAGTTCAGAAATTCTAGTTTTTATTTCTAAACACATTGCATTATCATTATCATAGATTTTGTACTACGCTACAGTTAGCTTTTGCTATGATTATAAATGCGGTAAATATAATTGTGTACAGTAATTTGCAGAGATCACTAATACAAAAATAAATATGCATATCGATTTAGCTGAATTAAATGTTAAATAAGTCAGAAATACAAAAATAATACCAGCATGGGCAATACATGATACTAATGATTTATTAAACAGCAGCGAATATTTATTTGGCTTTTAAATAAGTTTAATAAGTTTAATTAAGTGAAACCTTAATGAAAATATTGTTGTTCCATTCCATATACTGTTTGTTTGTTATTTGTGGCTTTTATAATCCCCTTTTATCTGATTTATATGACTGGGTATGCAAGCTGATCATAGCTGTTCTTAATTTACTAAGATAAGAGGATCACTTTGCTAATATTTTTGTAAATCGCCTCCAATTTGTAGAATGATCAGAGCAGATATAGTGATGGCCCCTGTGTCAGGCATTGTGTGACATTGCTGTGTGTACAGCTCTGTGACCTTGTCATTTCTGGATGGGTTCTGCTGCTGTGTCTCCATCGTATCACCATTGTATAGAAGAATCTTGTTTGTAGAGTCGAGGTGATCATAATATTTGAAGGTATTTTCCAGCCTCACCATGCTGATCCTGTTACATGGAATGTACTAAGTGCCAGTAAATATGCTAATATGTCTGCTTTCCATCCCAGGGAAAATAAGGCTTACATTGAGAAAAATGAAGAGTTGTAACAAATCAGTCATTCGATATGTTGATATGAGGATTAAGTGATGGCTAAACACAAATCTGGACTGGGGCTGTGCAGGAAATTTGCTTAGTGCTCAGGATCTCATTACTGCACAATAATAAACAGATTGATGTCTGTGCAGTGTGGGCACCGATTGTACACCGATTGTGTATTCCTGATGGATGGCAGCACTGGCACTATACCCAGGCTGGTCATACCCATCCTAGCAGGCTCACACAAAGACAGAAAACAAGGTTTGCCCTGCTGATTTAATAGAATTCTATCACTAGATCTGACTCGAATTTCCTGCAATGGTTGGGCATTTCAGTATAAAAGCAACAGGAAAAAATAACAAAGGCACAGAGCTGGGTGTTGACGTGTCTAAGAGTGATAAATTAAGTGCCCTTTAACCCCTTTCCAACCGGGGGAATGGACCGATGTGTGTTGTGAGAAAAGGATGTACATGATGATGTAGGATAGGAAGAACCGGGACATTTTCCTGACTTTATTTCACTCAGAGAAGAAGCAGAGATGTGAGTGATGAGCTATGAATGTCATCCATGGGATTGTCTGCCAAGAGACACACAATCTACACTCCACATCTCATAACACCATCATAAAAATAGTCATTAGTATTAATATTATCATCATCATTATTATTATTATTACTTTTGTTGTGTTACCCACTATTAGATGCAATTGTCGCATAGAATCATCTTCAGCAGCCATTGCTATATACAGATAGGCTTTGGTTATTTGGATAGATGTACATGTGTGACTGTATGGTTGGGTTGTCCAAGAAGTATAGAATATAGCTGGGATTGTGCTATGTACCAACCAAATTATATAATATACATTGCATAAACCCAGCCACAGTATAAACCTATTATGCCAATTCAATATTATGAAAAAACCCAACTATTTCACACACTAAATGTACAAATCCAGGCATAATATTTTCCTAATGTACAAACCATACTATATCACACACTAAACAGGATTAACACACTAAATGTACACATTCAATTATATAATACATTTGATGTACAAGCCTAAAACTATCACACATTTCATGTACCAACCCAACTGAATTATACATTTAAAATACAAACGTATGTATCATTCACTTCATAAACAAATCGAAATATATCATTTACGTAACATACAAACCCAACTCTATAGTACACTTGATGTGCAAGTCCCGACATATATTATACTAAATGTGAAAACCCAACCATATACCACATTTAATCTACAAATTCAACTATGTAATGCACTTAATATACAAACTCAGACATAATATATACCCAATGTGCAGAGCTAACAATATTATACATTAAGGGTGCGAACCCAGCTATATACTACACGTAATGTACAAATAAATATATTTTATATACTTAATGTGCAAACCTTACTACATAAAACACATAATATACAAACCAAAATATGTCATACATTCTATGTACAACCCGAACTATATAATACAGCTAATGTACAAGCCTTGCTATGTAATCCACCTATTATACAGAACTAACTATACCATAACATACACTCAATGTACGAATCCACATATATTATACACTTAATGTACGAACCCAGCCATAAGTGTGTGGCTTTGTCATTTTTGAGTAAATCATGGTTAAGTTTTTCCTTTCAATGTATAATACAGCTGGGGTTGTCCTTTAGGTGTAATAAGTAGTTATTGGTCTGCCATTGTGATTGGGGTTGTACATTGGCTAGACATTGATCATACAATTAGTATTCAGGGTATAGGTAAGTATGCACACAAATCTTCTGCCTCCACTTCTTTCACATATTTTGTACCCTAGAACCCCTGAAATTTTACATTTTCTGATTATGTATTAGATGGGCTGGCGTTTTTTTTTTTTTTGTTTGTTTTTTTTACCAAACTGAATCTGTATTCATTTTATGTGTATGATGTATTTAAAAAATAGAAAATATCCTGATATTTGTTATTTTAACTAAATAATTTAAAGTTATTCATTTTTTTATTTGGACACAATATACGATGACCATGATTATTACAGTAGCCAAGTCCATGATATTTTATATTTTCAAATAAAACCATAAAACCCCTGAGACCATTCTAGACATTTGGCATTAGGTTTACAATAAAAACTTTGTGACAGCCCACAGCCACCAATCATATTTAAACAATCCTTGTCAGTGGCACACTGATAATTCCTACAGCAGAACGTGTTAGTAAATGTTCCCTTCCCCATGCTTGTCTGTCTGCTTTCCAGACTGTCATAACACAGAACACACAACTAATAGAACCAGTTTACCAGCTACAACTAGCAGTACATCCACTGACATAGCTAGGATGGTTTACTAAGGACTTCACAATCCTAACAAATTATCCAAGGTGCAGATCAAATATATCAACAATGATCTGTTATTCATATGATTTATATGAATATATAATGTATACATAATATATATACATTGTGTAAATATGTACTATAATTATACCAAGGAGGTGTAAATAAAATAAATAAACAGGAGTTCTTTTTACATGATGATTTATTAATTGATAAATTATTAAGCTCAAACATTTTCTCTTGAAGAAAATCCAAATATATAGGAATTTGCTGTAAACATTGAAGGCTTCTCTGCTATGGTTTACACACATGTAATAAACATTTATTAGAGAAATGAGTGGAGATGTCCCCCAGTAACATGCATACAGAGCTGGCATTTATCTCATTATTATCTCATCACCAACTTCATGGTCACTGGGCTGTCACTGCAAATCCATATACACCAGACTTTTGTGGACAACCTTATCACCTGTGTGGGGGAGTAAAGAAAATAAATATATAATATAACATTATACCTTCATGTATAATTTCTTCTAGAAAAAAAAATGATCTATATAATAAATATATATATATATATGTATTACACATAAACATAAAGAGTTCATATTATAGACATTTCTCAAGTGAAAATGAATCTTAAATGTATTTTTCTTATTCGATATGAGATTCAAGGTTTATGCAGAAATGTGATGTAGTAAGCGAGGAATAATCCGATCCCAGGTCTGCTAACTCGATAATTTGGAGTGGTGGCCAAACCTTGGTCCTTCTCATTTTGCTACCTTATTGGACCAATGATTGATGTTAATATGTGGAGCCTTGGCTGAGTGCTGCATATGACATGTTGATGTGTACAGGTCTCTAATATATTATTATTATTATTATTTATCACAGATAGCCATCATTCTCCTGTATAGCACTGCACAATCCGACTTTTCTGAAAGAATCTCTGTGTTACCCAACAACCAATCAAATCCGCTTTCCCGTTCTTACACGTATCAGAGAAGTGAATGGAAGAATGTGATTGGCTGGGAGTTCTTTTTTTCTTAGGCCATGTATCAGGTCCATGGCGGATCATTTCAGCCTGCCAGGAGTGCATAGAGTGCAGAGCTTCCCCTGTACATTGTACACATCAAGAGGAGAAAGAAATTGCATTTCTTATTGTGCCATTTCTCCTGCTCACTTGTGTCAGGGTCCTTGTGAAAGGGCCGTTTCAGCAGGTAATGTGAGGAGGATACAGCAGAGTTTTAATCCCCTGTTAATAAGATCTGCCACTATTTCTGCACAAAGGCCTCTTTTCCCCCACAGTAATATCTGGACATTTCATCCACAGCCCCATTGTATATTCCCATCAAATCCATCTACAAGGCATCCTGCTCTCAGACAGATTACAGCCGATATTTAAATTTCAGATCGAATTTTGTATAAATATATCAGAATTCTATAGGACACAGGCTGCATGCAATCCCAAGCTCATGGTGTGTACAACGCACGTGTATAGGTTTAACCTGTGCAAAAAGGAAGTATTCTCCTGATATTTTATGTATACCAGTCACATGAGCAAAGGAATGCGAAGATATGTATATATATATATATTTATATATACAGGAGATAGATAGATAGATCTTCGCATTCTTTTATTCTTTTGCTCGTTAATTTTTTTTTGCCCGGTATTTTTATTATAGCCGCAATTTAAATTCATCCAAACTCTATCTAGCTCATCTAACCCCAAACTAAACATCCAAACTCAAACTTTAGGTTCTTGTTTTATTCTGCCCTTACATGTGTGTTTGGTGTCTATATATAATAATACAAATATAATAATACTAATAGTTATATTAGTAATTAGTGGTTACTTTTTATCATTTTAAAATGTATGTATTCGTGACTATATATATATAATACAAACACACACAGATATATAAAAAGTTTGTGTATATATATATATATATATATATATATATATATATATATTACAAACAGGTTTTAACTATACAAAACTGACACTATATAAAAAATAAACATATATATAATGTACCCCTATGTAATTATAAAAAGAATAGATGAATATGGAGATGTCTCTATATGTTGTATAGAGAGCTGTGATGGGATGACGTCCTCTGATTGACAGCACTCTATTTCCATCCAGGAGGCGGGTGCTCGGTGCCCTGAGGATATTCGGTGACATCACCCATCTACTGCCTTCAGAAGGGAGACTGGGGACAGATAAGGGCTGCTGGGGGACACCGAATCCAATCACATTGATACACACAGGGCCGAGCTATTTGCACAATCCAATCAGACAATGTAGTTTGCAGGACACAACTTGTTGCAGCTCATCTATAAGTTCTCTTGCTGTAACCTTTTTTTATTTTTATTGTTATTTTCTGTTGTATAGTGTTAGTCTCCTTTTTCTTGCATGGTGAGATCACTGTGTAGGGGTGCTGTATGTGTGCTCCCCTATGGAAGAGAGCAGCCCTCTGTCCCCCAAAGCCAATGCTTTCAGTATCGCCTCTCTGATTTCAGAACAAGTGGACACAGAGGAGCAAAGCGCTGCCCTGGACAAGCTCTGCAAGTTCCAGTGTCACCCTATGAGAATGCACTTCAGTGCTGTTACCAGGGATATGGAGGGTAAGTGTCCTCATCAACACCCCACAGTGTCACTTAGTCACCCAAAACCTCTATCTGTCATCATTACAGGGTCTCCTTGGCATCTGGCAGTGCCCGGTGTCTGGCAGCACATGGGCATTTTCTGTGATATTCTGAGAGCAATTAATAATATCTTACCCAATGCTGTTCGCTGGGTTGTAGCGATGTACAAATCATTCCCATACATTTTCAGCAATGAATAGTATTTTATCGATGTGAAGACATGATCTTATTCTAACTCCCATAATAATATATACGGGACTTTATAACTGATCACACAACACATATACCTAATGATAAAAAGACAAGGTGTGCATGTGAGGGGCAAATTGTACAGCCGATGGAGATCATTCAGTCTAATATCTGTGAAATTAAGCTTTATATTCCTATTATTTTATATACTAAACTTGTCATATAAATGATTTCAATAGATTTTATCAGCAGCAATTTTTTACATATTGTCCTATAAGGTGCCCCTTCCCAGTTTGTATTCTGTGCACTAATACATGGATCACAGGCAGTAACATATTTCACATTTTCCAGCAACAAGCAGAACCCAGTTTGAAGGCAGACAAAATCTGTGCCGATCCCTTCTACGTTTAGATACATGACCACTTGTATGAGATGGGGACACTACTTTACCCCTTCATTAGCTCAATAACACCCCAGAAGTGCCCAATATGCCCCCATTTCTGGGTAAAAGACCTACCATTGCAGCTTCTTGTCATCCCAATGTGCTTAGCAATGTGTCACCTATGAGTAGGGAGAAGCAGTGACCTGTCCCTCATTGTGTACTAGGGTAGGTATAGAGCCAGGGGGTTGGCACCTCTTTGGGAAATGCTATTTGCTTTATAGCTGTTTGTTTTGTTGTGGATTGAGCTGCACACAAGGGTTTAAACAATAGGAAGGGGAGGGCAGAAGGCAGAGAGAGGAGGGGGTGTACCAAGGGGAACGCCTTATATATCTGCCCTGAAAAGTGGGTGTCATGAGGAGGAAGCTGTGTTAAGAAGAGGCACTTGTGTGTCAATCATCCCATCAGGGTCCCACAGGCGAGGAAAAGGCACATTACCTGCAAGCTGCACCAAACAGAAAAAGAGGAACCGGTTTTGTAGCAGGAGGGAGGCCTGTGTGAGCAAGGATCAGACACACTGGGCTCCTGCACACACCAGGGATATGTACTGGCAAAGCTTCATTTAGGAATGCTGCCCCCATACTTCAGAACTCCAGGACTGTAACTGCTGCCAATCCACTTCTGTACAACTCCACTGCACTGGTAGCACTGCTTGGATAGCCCCCCAGGACTCAGCAGCTCCTCTATTGTTTTTTTTTTTATTTTATCTGCTGATTTTCTTTTTTTTCTTTGGAATGATTTCAGCAATTTCCAGCCCCTGGCTCACCCAGCTATCTCACTTTTGCGATGTTGCAGCTTTCACAGCCAACAGCTTGAGCAGTCTTAATGCATCGGGAGGCTACCACCTCTCCCCATCCCCGGGAGACCCCTACAGCCAGCATGAAGCCCACTATGAGCAGTGCTCAGCAGCCCAACACTCCTACAGCTTCGGCCCGGGATCCAGCCACGCGTGTCCGGAACCTGAGAGTGGGGCCTCGTCCTCCAGCTGCTCGTCCTCCTCCACCCCGGGCAGCAGCAGCAGCAAAGCTCCGATCAAGAAGAACCCAAAGGTGGCCAACATCACCGTGCAGCTGGAGATGAAGGCGTTATGGGATGAGTTCAACCAGCTGGGCACCGAGATGATCGTCACCAAAGCTGGAAGGTAAGGACTGACCTCTACCTGAATTCTCTCACCGCTCTAGTATAGCCCCTTCCCTGCAACCTGCCCCTGATCGCTCAGAGAGGGTGGAAGGCTGGGAGCTAGCAATGGAAAATCTGACCATTTTAGAAAGATGATTTCATGGAGCGAATATTTAGCCATGTAACTAACACAATTCGCATGCATAAACCTAATCATTTATCAATTATTGGCACACAATTTGTACTCATTTTATAATCAGTGAAAAAATCTGTGAATCTGGATACATAAATAGGCTCATCACCTGCTAGATTGTCTTTAGTACATTGAAGCAGGCATACATCCACAGACTATAAGCATATCAGAACATAAAATGAAAGGTTGATCCTTCTAAAATCTTCACCACCACCCAGGCTCACCAGTATAAAGACCCCTGGGATTATTGCAGAAAATGGGGAGATTTGGGCTTTGTCAGAGTCTGGGCTGCACAGGACAGGACAGGATAAGAAGTGTTAAAACACAGCAACAGTTCCCACGTCAAGGAGGCTTTCAGGACAATGGTAGAGATCAAGGAACGCTGGGGATTCCTTACTGAAATCATTTACTTCTTTTCCTTGTATTACTCCAAATCCTTCTGGGTGTTCATCCTGTCTATACATTCATACACCAGAAAGTGACACATCTTAGGGTATTTCATTCTAACTTGTACAAATGCTGCACAATTCTATCATCCTACAAAATACAGACTATGGGGAGGATAATTTACCCAATAAACGAATAGTCATTTTATTATCAATTCATGGACAGATAAAAGAAGTAAACATCAATTTGTTCTCACATGATTGGATAAATTAGGTTACCCCTTTAGTAAATATATATGTAATTAATAATGTGATAATTTCACAATTATTTATAAATATATGTTTAATAAATAAATAAATATATATATATATATATATATATATATTTCAAAATGTATTATTATATTTACATGTAGATGCTTAAAATAATAATAATAATGATAATAACAATAATAATAATAAAACATTCGTTTTTTATAAATGTTCCCATAAACCATTTCTTATGACACGCTTCTGATATCTATGGGTGCCTAAATATCAATATAATATATTATTATACTAAATTACAATTTACATTTTAGCATACACAAGCATGTTCATTGACATTGCCCATACACCTCAGTGCCTAAATATCATTCAATATAACAGTATAAATATATTTTATATTTTTTTCCTACTATAACTACTACAATACCTAATTTATTATACCCAAGCATTTTTATTGGTATTGTTCAAGTACACCCTAATGCTGCTTATTTTTAGGAAAATAATTAGTAATAATTAATGCAATAGAGAATACTTTCTATGTAATACATTTATATATATTTATACATGAATAAATAAACATATAATATTGTATATGGTAGTTTATTATGTAGATCTTGCTGAAAGAGTGTCCCATGCTTGTGCTTCATCAAATAAAATAAATTGTACTGTATTAGGAGAAAATCAGCATACATGACATGGCTGTTCTATATTAGGTATTAGTTACTAATAGGACCTCCTGGACACCAGGCATGGCATTGATAGTCCATATTGCAGGATAGTTCGGCACATTTCTTGTGTTATGGAAGACATAGCAGTGAGATCCCAGCACCTGGCCCAGTACAGTGGCTGCAGGGTCACTTCTACCCCCCCCCACCAGCCTGGAGATATGACCTGCTTGGGTATTTAGTTCCTGTGTTTGCTCATTTTTCCCCCCTTTAGAAGCTCAGAGTAAATATTATTCCAAGTTACTGAATCCAATTAGTTCACAACAGGTGATTGAGCAGAATGGGTCACTTTAGGCGAAGCAGATAGGGAAAGCAGAGAAAAATGTATGACATGGGGGTTGAAAAATGTTCTCTTAATTTCACACCACAGCCATGTACAGTTGGGTTTTCTGGTCGGCACACATTAACCCTTCCAGGGCCTGCTGAAAAATAAATGAGATCAGTTCCAGCTGATGGAGCAACATTATGCTATAAATTCACATATATAAAATAATTTAATAAAAGTGTCTGGGCCTGAACACTACAAATCGATGTGAATATATCCAATCTCACTAGTATCATTATTACATTGATAAGGAATGAGCACATCTGTAATTATTTCATACTAGCTGCATATGGATCACCCTGGGAGCCCCCTTCCAGCTGTTTTCAGGGCTGCCTTTTGTCCCTGGATATATCTGCAGGATGCGAGTGACAAATATATAAATCTATTTCTTATAAGTAAAAATCTGCACAAGGCTTCGATTGTTTGTTGCATGCAAGAAAAGAAAAAGTTGTGGCCTATTATTTACAAACGGAAACAATAGCACTGGTTTATAAAGTGATAACATTAGGGATCTGTAAATAATAAAATACATCATTATACCATGTATATATATTTTATATATCAGCCCAGAAAGCGCCTCTTACATTAGTTGTACACAGAAAGAATATACTTAATATTACTGTATTCACATATTAAAACTTTGCAACTGCGTTAAAAACCTATACACACACACATATATATATATATGTATAAATCGAACTTCCATGATTCAATTAATACAAACTACAAAGATTTGAAATATAGATATATTCTATACATTTCGGTAGTGCGTTAATATGAGTTAAAATGACAATATGTACAATATATATATAATGAACAAACAATACAATATTTTTTATAGAAAGAATATTTAAAATAAATTATTGGCCAACATAAAGTTATTATGTATATACAATTCTCCCGCAATCTATATAGTACAGATACATTTGATTTTTTACAAATCTAGGTTATCCCTATTTCTTGTGCAGTAAAATAGGCCATGTAGACTGATCAGGTCTTGTGTAATATATTTCCATTGTAGGGAAATGAAATCAGCTCCATGTTGAATAATTCACACAAGGACCGGGTCATCAGCCCTGCCATCTCCAATTACCAGGCGAATAGGGGGGACCTAGATGAGGGGAGTGCTGCCATTGTTTAGGGCCAGTCTTCCAGGAATGTGTGACATGACATCTTGTTACATTGGGGAGCTCATAGAAACTTGTTTGAGGACTAAATTAGTTAAAAGCGCCATTCAGAAATGGAAATGAGCAGGAAAATGTGTGTTCTGTGCGGCAGGTCATGTATTGTTCTGCTGACACTCCAACCTGAGCAATGGCATCTATAAGAGCCCAATCTTGGGTTGGAGAAGGATACTGGCAAAACACCTCCACATTCCTGAGCTGTCTTCACTTCTTCTCTACACTGAACCTCTCTAGTGCATTTCCTGCACAACACACTAAATAAATACATGCACACTGCTGGGGGAATCACTATTATTGCACACATTCTTCCAAATCTGGAAAACTCCCATCTCCAAATGGCATGCCATAACATTGAAAATAAAAACAGCACTTGAGTTTGCTCAGAGATAAGGAAGATTGCTGTTATCAGGGATACACTCAGTTTAGCCTGGAGTTAGTGGCTGCCCTGCACAAGCTTTGAAATGGATACCAAATCCTCGTGCAAGTTACAATTAAAGCTTTTCAGCGACACTCATCAATCTAAAGCAATGTCAGGGGAAGGAGATGAACGATAAAAATACGATTGCTTCCTTTATATAATTGTACATTGTAGTGCACCCGACAGCCTCTCTGCTTGACTTTACATTACTGACCGGTTCTCTTCTTTTCCTCTGACAGGCGAATGTTTCCCACCTTCCAGGTAAAGATTTTTGGAATGGATCCCATGGCTGATTATATGTTATTAATGGATTTTGTACCAGTGGATGATAAACGTTACCGGTGAGTACAATAAATAGGGAGAGGGGGTCATTATTTCATTGCATATAATGCAGGTCTATATGGGGGCAATTTATATGTTTGATTTTATTTGGTGTGAATGTCTTTTCACTGTTAGATCTGCTTTTATAATAATCTATAGTTAGGATGGTGTGAAGAAAATTTTATATATATATATAATATTATTGTGACATGTTCCTTGTATCATCATTCAACATATATTATATATACCTATACACAGCACATAGGTCCTACATCTGTTACAATCACACTTTATATATGGGATCCCCAAGATGGGACTTACAAGGTAAAGTTGCTACATTCCATTCACAAATCACAATTTTTATGTAATTATTTTGCGTTTTTTTTTTCAGTCCAATGCGATTAGAAAAAATATATTTAAATGTCTTGCTCTTTAGTTAAATGTAAATGAAACCTATTTATAAATATTAAGTATAACAATGAATAATATTATAAGAAGCATATTTGAGAATTTGTGTTGCCATATGGGACTTTTGGCAAAACTTTCATATAGCAAATAGATTTATCATTTAATGGAATAGATAAAGTACACTGGCTTCCAGCAAGACTTTTTATATTGCAGTATGAAGAAATGTATTTGTGAATATACAAATACTAATGGAGTATTGTATGTTATCCCAACCATGATCATTTTATATTGGAGAAATAGAAAATAATTTCGGTTAGGTATTAGAATAAAATAAATGATTTTGTTAGAAAATCCTATTGTCCTGAGCAGAGACAAGATAAAAAATTCTGCGTGGTCTTATACATTTAACATTTGCTGTATTGTCAGAAACAATAGTGTATGTGAATACCGACAACAATTTCTTTTCACCTTTCTCACTTTATATTACATTTAACACTAAAATAAATTGGAGTTTTCCCTTGGAACAGCCAAAATATATTAGTTTGTAATGAACAACCCTGTGGAATATTTTTTTCCACAATGTTAGTGTTTAAAAGAATGGCAGTAACAATAATAGCATCAGCAGCAAAATAAATAATAAAAATAGAGAAATATTAATAAAAAAACACAATAAAGCAATTATTCCTTTATTACAGTTATATCTGGGAAAATATGTGGAAGGACAAGATCGGCTTGGGGAAGCTGATGATGTGATGATTATGAAGAGTGATGTCATATAAAATTAGGACTGAAATAAAACTTTGGGGATGTGCACATAATGAGCCTCATTCCTGGAAGTGAGACATCATTTTTGGAAAGCGTTATTATTGAACACAAGCCATAACTTACTGATCTGCTATTTCTATGGAGGAAGCTTCTCCAGGAACTTTATTATGTCATGTCCCCAAGTGGTTGGAAGGGGCCAATATGTAATTTCGACAAAAACAAATGTTTTGTATGCATAAAAAAGCAAGGCGACAAAACTACATAGCATTTATTAAAAGTATATTAAAAAAGGGAATTTTATTCTATACATGAAATTTCAGCGAGACATAAACGCATGTATTGCTATTTACATACTTTCTTAAACACTGGGATTCTTTTTATTATTACTGATGTTGATATATATATATATATATATATATATATATATATATATATAGTTTTTTACTGTATGAATAAAATAATATAGTCAGTGTGATTAATTAAAGATTTGGGAATCTTCAGACAATAAAGGATGTGACTAATTATTTAAATATCCCTTTATGTGAAACCAACTTCTTGTTTACTTTAAATACCAAATCATTTGCAGATGAAACAAGTAAAGAGGAATTTGCTTTTCTCCTGATCTGATAATTGAATAGAATAGTCAGCCGATTTGTTGTGTGAAAGATTTCATCTTCTCCAGTCTATTACATGTAATGATCTGTTGACATGTTCTCTGTATTGTAGGTATGCCTTCCATAGCTCTTCATGGTTGGTAGCAGGCAAAGCTGACCCAGCCACCCCAGGGAGGGTACATTATCACCCTGATTCCCCAGCCAAAGGAGCCCAATGGATGAAACAAATCGTGTCCTTTGATAAACTGAAACTGACCAATAACTTACTGGACGACAATGGCCATGTGAGTGTGAATTGGGGAACAAGGCTGAGACTCTCTGGAGTCATCCACTTATATCTCTATTAATCTGATGTATTCATCCAGGCAACTGGAGCTGGGGCAGATAAATGGAAACATATGGATGGGAATGTAATACCTGAAAATTGCTGGGACTACTAATGTGTATTGTATATAATTCAATATAAATATGCAAGTCACCTGAATACACAAAAAGCATATATATATATATATATATATATATATATAGATACCAATGTAAATATATAGATTTTAAATCGGCTTGTGATTTTTAAGCTACCGATCAATTCCTAACATCCTAAACGTCTAATAATCTAATACTGTAATTTATTATATTATCGTGTAAAAACCACCTACACAAGTAATTTGTGTTTTACATGATTGGTTAGTTAAAGTGACAATTCGTACAATTTAATAAATTAGGATCGTTGTATCTAAGTGGGATGATATAGGTGGTGCACAGCAATCTTCTCGTGATCGGGCAGTGCTTATTACAGGAATCTGCCCAAAACTATACTGTTCCATGGACAGGAAACCAAAAGCCCAACTTGTAACTTTTCCTTAATCGTTTTATTAAATCCGAAGGATCAAACCACAGGCAGCAGTTTCTGGTTGTGCACAGCTCTGCAAGCCAACAAATCACACAATAACAATCTAGCAAAAACACTGAAATAACAGAACTAACAAGGAAACAATAATGTTACTAAGAGAAAATACAATTCACATCATTTGTAGCAAGTGTAATAAATGTGTCATGATAGAAGACATCGGCGGATGATGTGTGTACACATAAATAAGGGATCGGTGTGCAGGATGACCTATAAAACACAACACACTATTATAATATTATATTATTATGAATAACGGTAATAAAATGCAGGATTGATTTTCTTTATTAGCATATTATTATTACGAAGAATAATAATGATAATACTCATACAAATAAGGATACTTTGTTTTCTTTAATAAAATAAAAAATTATTATTATTATTTTATTTCTTAAAGAATATTGCTCTTCCTATTATTAGTATTTTATTAGGTCGGTTTCCTTATTGTTTGGTTAACTGATTGATTTGATAGTTTAGGTAACACTTGCTACAAATTATTCAAATTTGGTTATCTTTGTAACAGCTTGGATACTTTAGTAGATATGTTTTCAAGTCTTTAACACCTATATTTGTGTCTGAATAATAGACAGAGTGCCATATATATATATATATATATATATATATATATATTTATATTTATACATTACTTTTGCATTTTTTACATGAATATTATTGTTTCCATATGAACATACAGATGATATATGCTGGGTGTATACAGGATATAAATTAGGGAATAAGTCCAGGGTGTACAGATGGCAGGGGTGCAAAGTAAAATTTGTGAAAAGAAAAGAGAATTCTGTTGATATGTGGATAAAATGGCATAGGGTGTGTTTGATAAATGTGCCCATGTATCTCTACAGATCATCTTGAACTCCATGCACAGATATCAGCCCAGATTTCATGTGGTGTATGTGGACCCCAGAAAGGACAGCGAGAAGTATGCAGAAGAAAACTTTAAGACATTTGTGTTTGAGGAAACTCGTTTTACCGCAGTGACTGCCTATCAGAACCACAGAGTGAGTATTTCTGGAGTTTATTAGCGCTTCCAATGTATCATTTATCACAGCCTTCCCAATGATGGATGATGGCCTGGAGAAGGAGAGGGGGAATAATGCAGAGCAGCCACAGCTAGCATGGAGTCTGCAGGAAAGGGGAGCCAGTTCTTCCCAAATACTTAGACCTTACTTTTACTCTTCTCATATCCAGCGATCAGTAAGAAGCTTGTGATTTTCTCAGCTAGGATAAATGAGAAATGAGGGATAAGACTGCTTTATTGTGTTAAATAAAGGAGGCATGTAGATTGCTGTGATATAATGAGGATGAAGTGGTGAGATTGCTTTTCTCATATATAGCTGTGTTTTCTCAACAAGTTGCATCTTTATAGTATTATTTTATAAAATAATTTGTTTAATAAATAATTCTCCCATATTTGAATAAATGAAACAAGTTTGTATCACCCATTGGGTAAATGTGTATTGATGAGAATGGATGCATTGTCCGAATTGTACTGCACATCTGAGTATTTATTTTGATAGAAATCTTCTCATTTTCATGTATGGTGATATTTCCCTCTTTTCTGTAATGAACATTTCTTGCAATCTTCCAAATGCATTGGGAAAGTGAAAGCCATTGAAGATGAGGGGTTTTCTGAATAAATGGTGTTGTGTGTACTATAGATGCAGCAATATTTAATGTTAGCTGCTGACTGTCCATCTGGTAAATCACTTGTCTATGTAGGGCAGGAAGTAGGGAGCAGAGGGTTGTGTCACTGATGGACACTGCAGAAATCCAGTCACCAGGAAGGAAAAACAATTCTGAGGGATACCATTACCTATGTAAACCATAGACCCACTCTACTTTGACTTCTATTGCTTCCCACTGTCAAATGTCAATCACATTGTGTTTGGACAAATCTGCTTTTCTGTTTACCTAGATGTGCCAATCCCCATGTACAAACCTAACACAAAGGAAATGCCTATCACTGGTCAATTTCCACTAAATATATTTAGATAAACAATTGCAAATAAAGCAGCAGCAGCAAGCCTGTCATCTAAATGAATACAAGGTTACAAAAATATTAACCAAGCTATTCAGACCCCCATACTCCAATGATAATATTACATTCATTATAAAAGTGTAGAAATATTCAGTAGAGGAGGCTCATTACACACAAGCAAACTAACAGCTTGTCAGAGCCAATAGACTCAATAAACACCTAAATTGTGGAGCTTTAAAGAGAGAAAGAGAGCATCTGCAGCAACTGTGTGTCTCTGTCCATGAATATTTTTTGTTGCATTCATGTATGAGTACTCTGTGCTTTTAGGTATCGGTGTATTGTATTTCTGTGAGTGTTGAACGCTTCCATGTATGAGTGCTGTGTGGGTCCATCTTTGGGTGTTTTATACCTCCATCTGTGAGTTCTGTGGGCCTGCATCTCTGAGTGCTGTGCACCTCCATCCATGAAGCACTGTGTACCTCCATCTATGAGCACTGTGTACCTCCATCTATGAGTTTTGTGTACCTCCATCTATGAGTTCTATGTACCTCTTTCTATGAGCACTGTGTACCTCTTTCTATGAGTGCTGTGTACCTCCATCTATGAGCACTGTGTACTTCCATCCATGAGCACTGTGTACTTCCATCTATGAGTGCTGTGTACCTCCATCTTTGAGTGCTGTGTACCTCCATCTATGAGTGCTATGTACCTTCATCTATGACTGCTGTGTACCTCCATCTATGAGTGTTGTGTACCTCCATCTATGAGCGCTGTGTACCTCCATCTATGAGTGTTGTGTTCCCCAGTCTATGAGTGTTATGTTCCCCAGTCTATGAGTGCTGTGTTCCCCGGTCTATGAGTGCTGTGTTCCCCAGTCTATGAGTGCTGTTTTCCCCGGTCTATGAGTGCTATGTACCTTGATCTATGAGTGCTATGTACCTCCATTTATGAGCACTGTGTTCCCAAGTCTATGAGTGCTGTGTACCTCCATCTATGAGTGCTATGTCCCTCCATCTATGAGTGTTGTGTTCCCCAGTCTATGAGTGCTATGTCCCTCCATCTATGAGTGCTGTGTTCCCCAGTCTATGTGTGCTGTGTGCAGATTTTCTGAGCAGAATCCTTCAGGTTTCCAGAGAAGTGGTGTGTGCAGTGTTCATGTGAGGTTGGCATGTTCCTGATGACCTGGGACAGCTGCTCCCTTTCTCTCTCCCCCTCTCACTGCCTCTCTCCTGGTTTCTATCACTTTGACCTCTAAGTCTGAAACTGTCACTGAAAGGGCTTAAAGTTTGTTTTTCAACCCATTCCGGAAACTCACAATCACATACTTTATCCACGGATTTACTTAAATATAGAAAATGCCCAGCCTTGTCCCAGATGAATTAAATAAATACACACGTATGATTTAGGCAGCGATTTGTCTTAGCTGTTCTGCTGGTGACCCATTGGTGTAATATGGCCTATTCTTACAAGTGCATTACACACCCTCCTATTCTCCCAGCAGTCAGCTTTCTCCTCCATATAGCATTACAAGATCAGTTTTTTTTTCTTATAGAGAAGAACCATATGTTCCTCTGTAGATCGCCAAAACTGCTTACTTAGGCCATGGGCTACTAGTTGTTATTCTGTATGTATTTTGTCTGGTTCATGGTTATGGAAAATGTTTTAGTCAAAGCAAAGGGAGCAATAGCTGCATTGGAATTGATCTTGTTTATTTATTGGGTCTTATGTTGTCCACATAGACTAAAGAATTTTTACATTTTCCATGATATAGAGGCTGTTAAAATGTAATGTAATAAAAAATGCCATTGGATTGCTTTGTGACAACTGATCAATTTTTATGACATTTTTTATGCCACATATATTAAAACAAAATTGAAGCAAGTGAAAAATAGATAGTAACTAGTTTTTGTGATTGTTTGATGAGGTTGTTACAATTTTATGGGGAAAGGGTAATGTTGTTTTTCTGATAATTGGTCCTTCGGACTGTAGCTGATTTCTTTTACATTATAGGTGTCCTGTTATTTAGGGAGCAGATGTATCAAGTGTTAATAATTACTAGACAAATTTACAATATGAATTTTTGCAGCACTATCAGCGTTTCTGAGGTTTAAATTTCTTGTAACCCACAGACCCACAATTCCAGATATTTTATGTATTGTATTCTGTTTGAACGTGCTTTACCCTCCTCATAATATACCCTTGTATTTAATGTGATTACTTTAAATAAATCTACCAGGTCTTTCATAGAATAATTGCATGTATAACAGAAAATAAATACTAAATAAAAATCCTGATATGTGTAAATATGACTCTCAATATTATAAGATAGTCATAAACAGAATTTAGTTTTGATGGAATTTACGGTCATCGATTTTTAGCCCAATCAATAATGCTCAGCTCACATTTTAACTTGAAAACCCACTTGCCAATGCAATTTACATAAAGGTAGTTTGAGGTCCTGTTGTCTGTAAGTAAAGTTAACTGTAAAAAGATAAAAAAAATCAACTTCATAGTTAAATATGTGCTGCCAGAGTACGCTGGCACTTATACTGTCCATGGAAGCCATTGTGATTCTAGGCATCCACCAAAGCTGTCATTTAAAGTGTTTGTGTATTTTAAATGTTGATATCAATGCCAATTACAAAGGCTTCATTTTTTTACATGCAGTAAAGAATCAGTGCCCAATTTTTCTATGGCAGATATTTTCTCTTAACACTAATTAGGTTTGAACATCAACAAAGTTCCCCCCCCCCCCCCCCCCCCCCTCCCAGGAAGCAGCTGGTCATTTTTTATACTAAATTCTTATAAATACATTAAAGGGGATTTACTAAAGATGTAAGATTTTCAGTTAACCCAATTAACCTGTGTTCCATTTAGTTATTCAGGCAAGTGCAATGGAAATTCTTTTTTCTACTGGAAACAAGTGAGCATTTAATGTGAGAGTAGGTTCACCCGGCTAGGTGGAAAAAGGAGGTCTGTTTGGTAAACCAACACCACCGAGTCTTAAAAATTGCATTATTAAGCACTGTTTTTGTCCCCAGATTAAGCTGTACTGTTTATATCCTATGACTAATGTACTAAGAGAGTTTAGAACGCTCTTGGAAAAGTGAATCTGTATCCTTTCCTATGGCTAATCATGTGCAGGGAAAGGGGGGAATGATGACCTAGAAACAAGAGGCTTATCAGCAACAGGTTTCCTAATGTAACATAGATCATTGGGTGCAAATAATTGTCATCCTTCAAACCAATTTCAATATTTTAAAAGTTCATCCAGCCAGCAGATGTTGCTAAAGATTTAATATATATGTTTCCCAGGCTAACATTACCTGATTTGCAAAAAAACAAGAAAAAAAAACATAAAGATCGATAGCTGAAACTGAAATATACATATATGATATATAATTTAATCCAGCTGCCGTTCCCTGGGCCCTTTGCCTAGAGGATCTATATGGAGATTCACAGCTCCTTAAAAACCTTGTAGCCAACGTTATCAGTGCACACTGTATTTCAATTATTCAATGATGGTTTTTAAAAATTATAAAAAAAACAGTTAAAAAAACAAATTCAATAAATAACTATAATTATTAGAAAATTAAATTAAATTAGGATACATTATTGTAATCAATTGCAATAAACAAAAACAGACCCATTGTTTATACAGCTAGCTTTACACTTTCATTCTCTAAATACAAAACACAAAAAGGCATTTCTTTGTATTCATTCTTCTATGTCTTTCTAAAAACTGTAAAAAAAAAAAAACAACTTTATTTTTACAGCTTTGATAAACTGTACTTTATTTTTGGAAGCAAATATAGTGTAGGCAGGATTGAAAAAAAAATAAGTCTTGAGGTATTTTTCATTTACAGCTATTTAACTCAATAGTGTGCTGCTTACAAAACACAAAGGAGAACTGAGCCATTGTATTCACAATTCATATATATGGGGACACAGGCAGAGTGTGGCACAAAATTCACATACATGGTTTAATACAATCAATGGCTTTGTATACTAAAACTATACCTAAAAAAAGGCATTTAATAATAATAATAAATTGTAATAATATATAAATAAACAAGCATTCAGTAAGCCATTTTTTAATCATTTTAAAAGATGAGAATTCATAACTCTTACATGCCTATTTCATAGAACCTAATGAATGGAAACTCCAAAGTTATCTTTGTGTGTATTTTGTAATTCATATTTGCATTTCTTTCTTTCTTTTATTTATTATATAAAATAATGATAATAATGAGGGGCTGTTTTGGACACAAGAACGGGTGTATAGTAGCCAGAAACATACATTTAAAGTACAACTTAATTTTGCTTTTTGCATTGGCTCTGATACGTTTATCTAAAATGGCAAAAGTTTGCAAAAACCTTTGACAAAACATAGGTTAAATAAAACATTGCACTTTGTAAAGACTCCAAGTAAATTTGACTGGCAAATTTATTCTTAGACACATTTCAACCTTTTAACAGAACCATTTAAAAAAAATAATAATAATTGATTTTTAAAAAGAATAACAAATATATATTTTTTTTACTTTTTCCTAGATCACACAACTTAAAATCGCCAGCAATCCTTTTGCCAAGGGCTTCCGGGATTGTGACCCAGAAGACTGGTAAGTACTGTCTATTTAAAAATGTTATTGTAAAAAAACAAAAACACAAAATAATAAATGTATGTATATTTGCATATTTATGAACAAAGCTACTTGCAATGACAAAATCTTGAATAGCACTTACATTGTATTAACATTAGTTAAAGTGCATGTGGCTGCATGCCTCAGACCTCGGTGCAAAATGTTTGCACAGGGATATCAAGAATTTGCTAAACCGGTATATGAAAAGGAGAAATGAGGATGAATGTTTACTAAACTAAAATGTATGTATTAAACAGCTACTGTTTTATTTGTATAGTTTTCAGTAAAGCATCTTATTTTTTATTCCCTGTGTATTTAATTATAAATCAGAATCAATTTAAACATTTTGTATAATTTGTAATTTAATGAGGCAAATTACATTAAATTTTGTATATCTTCTATTATAGTCAAGCTTAGCTATGGGGCAAACTGAGAAGTCAATTATATTGTTTTTACTTGTATGAATATTTGAAGTATACAAAATCTGGTTGTTACATCGCCTGGTAAAAGAAATTGTAAGACTTTGCAACCAATGGAGAAAATAATATTTGAGCACCAGCAACTTCTGTTCAGTATTATTTATGCCCCTTTATCCTTCATATGAATATTAAAGCTGAGCAGACCACTTTTGTTCATAGACCTGATGGTTAATTCTATTGTGTGATAAGGATCAGCACATGAATGCATATCAGACCACCATTGTAGGTCATTGAGTGACCAACTCCTTTAAGTAAATGTGCAGAAAGAAAAAATATTGAAGACATGTAAAATAAAATTTAGGTCATTGTATGGACATGCTCACACATTTGCATCAAGGAGCATCTCTCTTATCAGGGATCTGTAAACAAACAGGTGAGAGATGGAACAGAGGGCAGAGCAGGATAGCCAAGAGACCAACAAAAAAGCAGCGCATTTTGCTTGACCTTCTTGTGACTTCCATTTTTTGGCAGACGGTGTGTACGTTACTAATACGTCTCTGCCTGGAGAACAATAGTTCTCTAATCTGCCCTATTCTGCTATCTCCTATTCTCCTGAGTCTAATCCACTTCATTTTATAAAACCAGCATGCAAAAAGACAATCCTTTCAAATATGTGATCCTAGCTTGAAACAGTACATGCATTGGTTCACATTTATCAAACTGGACATCAGATATTGTAAGCATATTTTATCATCTCTTCCGAAGTTTGCTTATTTTCAGCATTAGAGCTAATATAGCACTACAACTCATTTGTTGTATCCAACCCGGCTGGTAACTTCAAATTTTTATGTCATACAATGTTTCTGGTTGCTTTACAAGTCTTGTGCTTATTTAGCCCCAGCTGGGTCAACATACTGTACTTTTTAAATAAATACACAGACTTCTCCTGGAAAAACATATTTCATTTTGCCTCATTGCTACATCTGTCCAAGTATTCAGCTTATGGTAATTTACAAGTTTGGGATTCACTCATTTTTTATGTCATCTGACAGGCCAAGGAATCATCGGCCAGGATCCCTTCCTCTTATGAGCGCCTTTGCAAGGTCCAGGAATCCAGTTTCATCACCTCCACAGAATGGAAGTGACAAAGGTCAGTGAAATATTCCTAGCCTTGATGCTTATCAATATGCTAGCCCACAACATGGCTATGCTAGAAGAATTTGTAGTACACATGTTCTATTAAAAGGAATGACCCTATGAAAGCAAATAGTGAAAACTGACAGGTCTAAGTAATAACAGAATATAATAATAAAACCTAGATCCAGGGGGTTATGTTTGATAAGAAACATTTAATAATGTACAATATGTAAAACAGACCATAGATAATAGATATGTTGTTAAAAAAACCCACAAGGGGTCATCTGGAGAACATTCACTGGTAATTATCAATCCATGTTTATTATATTGGAGTGTAGGAGATATTAATTAAACAGTGGCTTCTGTACAGGAACATATATTTGAGAATTACTTAACAACAGGACCTATGACACCGTGACGTGATATTACTCTCTACAAACCAGTAAATAGGACTGTTGCCTTTGACCACATAATTTCCAGACAAATGGAAACTTTATTTCCTTACTAGAATAATTGCTTATGTCTGCAAATTATTATATTTACTTTGTACAATAATAAGTCAATAATAATTTAGCATAGCAGAGACAGAATACAACATGTACCCCCGCCCCAGCCATATTACTTATTGCATATTTAATAATCAGCATCTGACTCTGCAGTTTTGTGTGCTTGGACAGGGCAGTGGAAAGAAGGGGGTGTACTTATTTTGGCTTTTTTTTTTCTGGATCACCTCAACATCCCTGACGTCCCTGTCTGGCCCCCTGAACTTGGAGGAAATGCTAAAGACAACACATATAAACGTTGTCAGCATTTTCAAAGCAGCTCCTAAAGAGGAAACCTGGATTTTGCATCTGGCTTCTTTCTTGTAGGGTGCTTGCTTCAGTCTCGGTCATAGTGGTAGGATCTAAGCATCAGGATCCCTGCCAGCCCACTTTCTTTACTTTAGCAGACTTAAGAACTCTTAACAGTGCTGTTTTCAGATGCTATGAAAGTCTCCATCTTGTTTTGGCCTATTCAGCATTGTAAGCCTTAACACTATATTATGACAAGTACCCAGATAAAGGCTTATCGCCCACCCAGAATGGCAGATGATGCCAATGTACCAATATTTGCTTAGCATGTGAACTCCTGAGATGTGCTATGGTTATCTCTCCTTTTCTGGAAAAGTACATGTGTCATATAGTCATGTGAAGGACTATGCTTTGACTGTGGATGAAACTTTTTCTGATACATTTTAAAGCACATAAGAGGAAATCCAGAGCTCATGGGGATGTCATTTGATCAAAAAATCATTTGATCACAAAAATGTATGTCAGACGCATTTTATAAGTATAAAAAAGCAGTGCTATGCGGTATTTCCTCTGCTCTTCTGTTTACTACTAAAACAATATATTCTTTACATGGTTTACCCTTTACCCCAGAAGGAATTCACTTTAAAGTCTGGTTTGCTGATAGCCACTAGAGGAAGAATCATTGTAAACACTAAAATGTAATTCAATGGTAAAAATAATTCATCGTAAGCATAGTACAAAAACAACCAAAATGTAGATTTAGTGATAATACACCCAGTGAATGTCACAACACAAATGTTGTTATTATGCTGTCTGTATACACACACACACACACACACACACACATATATATATATATATAAATATATATATATATATATATAATAAACTGGTCACCCATTTGTATACGGAAGTAGAATTTTCACGTCTTTTCACCAATGTCTAATCATTTACTTGCTAGACTATGAAGAACAAGCAGACATTGTTGGTTTCTTCCATGTGCCCCTGCCATTTTTACGTGTAAAACCCATACGTGTCAAAATAGAAGCCATTTTCCTAATGACCTTAGCACGACAAGGTCTCCACTTGTATGCTTTTGTAAATGAGCTTAACTCCAGGAGTTTTCCTTGCTACTTGCACTCCAGACTCCAAGTGTCACACAGCAGTACATTTCACATGTATTTATTTTCCATTATGCAGAGCAAACAGTTGTAGAGACAACAAGGGGCCTATCCTGTATAGCACACTTTGGGTCTGGTCAAATAAACGCAGTCTGTGTTTGTTTAGGGTTACACAACTTTAAGAAATTTCAAGCGTGCACATACTTGTCAGTCATTTCTTTCAGATTTCATCCCTATAAGAATGTCTTGTCAGGAGGACACAGGTTTTAGTTATGCACAATGAGGTGGATTGGAGGCTTTTTGCTCAAAGCAGTTGTGTTGCCTTTTCGTCCCCTGTGAATTCGGAGTACGGAGAGCTGGAAAATGTGTGCTTTACTATTCACCTAGGCTCTTCTGCATTGTTGGCAGCTTCTGCTAGGAACAATCCCAAAGCCCCCTGTTTATTTTACTAACAGGGTGAAAGAACATCTGACCCATTGAATTCAAGAGAGCAATAATAACAAATGAGAATGTTTTACTCTTCTGCCTCCACCTTGGTCTTTATATTTTCCTTGTCTGTGCCCAAAATCAACTTGTCAGCATTATAATAGATTTGTATTACTAAGCAGGAACTAAAGATGATTTTCAGCTATAAAAGTATGTAGGTGTACCAAACATTAACTGTTTGTACTAACACTTGTATGTGCTTTCTCTTATTTAACAACAAAATGTACATCATAGTTGAACTCTATGCAGATAAAAAAGGCAACATTGGTGGCCACTTAGGCTTTGCCACAAGTTACACATGTGCTGACAAGGAACATGTTGACAGAAGGATATGGATTGGGTTATTGGGCAGATGCTTATCCTCCACTATCCAATCACAGGCTCAGGAGAGGCAGGTGACCAAGTTGTATTGCTTGGTTGCACTAGAAAAATATTGGGTCACTAACTTGGCTGACCTGCCTAGCAGGATTTTTTGTAAATTTCAATGCTGACAAATATACAAATACCTTGCCAAGTAACACAACCATCATTAAGGCGATTTACCTATGCCAATGGAAGAATCATTGTACGCATTACTTGAATATTCAGACCAGAAGGACATTAAAGACCCTTCAAGTGAAGTGAATAAAATGTGGGGTGCAGGGAGACCAAGTCACCCATCAAACACTTCTGATTTCAATAATCAATCAATAATCATCTCCTTCATTTATACCCTACACTAAATGAGTGTAGATGTGTTATGCCATCAATTTTAATACATATATCAATTGTATATCCTGTAATTAGGTTTAGTGGAAGTAAATTAGAAATTATTCTCATAGAATTTCCTTTACTAATACAAAAATAGCAAAATAATAAGCTTTAAAAAGAAGACAGTACTGAGACAAATTTAGGACCTTGCAAGTATAAAGTGTCTTGTATAGGACCACCAAACAGATTCAGTGGAGTTGATTTACTAAACAAGCGGATAATGTTTATTTAGCTTAGTAAATAAAGTGAAGCTTTGTTAACTTCAGTCAACCAATCCTGCAAAATGAATAAATGCTTTCCTTTAATTAAGGATTTGTTTTACTCTTTTAATGAATAAACTCCACTGACCAGCATATGTGGTATTGTGTTTATTGACTACCTGATCTTTGAGAAGGATGGGGCACAGGACCGTCAAGGCAATCTGCCATCCAAATGTGTGTATAGAAGCATATGGAAAAGGAACTGTAGTCTGTTAATTATTTAACATGACGTGAAAAAAAGATGTCAAATGTAAATAATCTGATCAAAGCATGATTGTATTTAAAAAAAAACTTTTAACATATGTAGAGCATATAATGAGTACATTATATTGTCATGTACAATATGAGAAGCATAATATGTACCTGTTGTTCAGTGTTGCATTATATGCTGCTGTAAAAGTATATGTGTAATTAAGACTTTTGATAACAGTTGTGAGGAAGGTCAAACAGGGCTAGGCACAGTGATTATATCTCCTGCACCTAATGTTTTTTTTCCATAACTCTGATTTTGTTTAAACAAAGTGTTCTATTGTTAACACTTCCTGGTGCAGGCTACCCACACATTTTTAGTTTTTTTTTTTTCATTATTTATAGAGTGAGTATTTCATTCTTGAACAGCCAGGAAAAAGAGTTTCCCTGTTTAATGGAATACATTTTTTTCCTTTCATTTCAGATGGAGACGGCAGAAGAGAATATGAGAGGGATACCAGCGGCACTCCAATACATGGGGATGCAGCCCACCAGCAACTTATGTCCAGAGTTCTTAGCCCTTCACTTCCTGTACCAGGTGGACTTGTGCCCCTTAGCACTGGCAGACCCAGTCCCCCTCATGAACTGCGTCTGGACCCACATTCTCAAGGTTCAGAACCTCTTCATCACCACCCATACAAGTACCCAACAAGCTACGATCACTATTTAGGAGCAAAAACGAGACCGACCCCCTATCCCTTGCCAAGCATTAGAGGACATGGCTACCATCACCACCATATGAACCCAGCAGCAGCTAATATGTATTCCACAGCTGGTGCACCTAGCAGTTATGAATATGGGCCAAGATAACAACCAATGGAACAAAACGATCTTACTGACAACTATTTAAAGTTATTAGACAATGGATTTTATGCATGATTTTAATTGTTCAGTAGTGTATGCTTTGGATATTACATTACTGTTGAAATTAAACTTGCCCACTCCCTAAACTTATTGGGGCAGACCTTCAGTTTCTATTGTGATTGTAACAGCAGCCATTAAACAAGCCGGGTCTTCTACATAATCCTGCTGGGCTGTTATGACAATACGTCAAGAGGAAGGACAAGCTCTGCCAGCGAAGGCACTTGGGAGGTGTCATTGACTTGCTGTGATGCTGTGCAATGGGTGTACACAGTGACAAGCTAGGAATACTAAAGTGGAATTCAGTACATGTTCAGTTCAACCAATTCTACTGGATGGGACAAAGCAGCTTCAGCCATCTCATCTGCACTGTTGGATGACTGTATCTTTCAGACTTACAAAGGGCATTGACTTCTGCAAGGTCAGCTGCACTATTCTTGCATAAATGAAGCCATATGCTTTTGTTGCTGTGCTCTTTGATTGTATTTTGTGGAAATAAATGTACAGTATGGTTCAATGTATGTTGAGCGGCAGAACTTTAAGGTATTAAGATACTTTTTTATTTTCACTATTTTGGAGAGTGAAGTGTTGGCTGCACTATTGTAAATGAAATTGCACATTTTGTGCTATTAAACTACAACCATGCAAATTATTGCTGTATATCTTATGTTCCTTCCACAAATCACCAATCCTGTAAAACAAAAGGAAAGTGCACATGTTGCTGCACTTCTGCCATAAACAAGGCAATCAAGGTAATACATGTGTTCATCCAACAACCTTTATCATAACTCAATGACTCAATGGAAAAAAAAGTGTTTTATAAAGTCGAATGTTAAATAATGTTATATATTTGCAGTGTATTTTTAAAATGTGAGTTTTATTCATCTACAAGGTTGTACCTTTAGTGTTGTAGATACTTTGCCAGGTTTTATCAAATATTTTCATATCGGTTGTTTGCAGAAATAACATTCTGCATATAAGTTTGTGCCAAATTATCTGACGAAGCCCAAAACATATGACAAAGCCAAACCAGAATTGATGTACTGCAGAGTGGAAGTGTCCCTGAATTTCTATTTATTTACCTGAACAGAATTAAGCAGCTCTTTTATTTATTTTCTTCTTGAGACTTGCTAATAATGTACCAATAATGTACAAGGAAATTCGATCTTACAGCATTCATTTCTGCAAGCTTTGTAGATAGAAATGCAGATACATTTGTAGATATGTATGTAGAGAAACAAAACCTGTTGAGAAATGAAAAAATGAATGGTTGCTTACATAAATATTATTTTCTTTGATCTATCTTGCATTCTTTATTCTGTGTTACATGAGAAAACTGGTTAGTCACATAGAAAAACGCAACAATGTGCCCTATTCCATGAAAATGTTCATCATAGCATGAAGCAACATGGCTTATATAGAAGGAAAGAGACAAAAAGGACAATGGATTCATCTATATGGATCACATCTCCTTGGAACTGAAGATAGAAGGAATCTCACTTTTCAGGATTAGTAAAACCAGGTTCTCTGGTTATAGTGGAGAGTGTATGTAGCATTCATCCTGTACCATGCCTAAGGTGCAGCTTTTACTAGAGTAATATTCACACAATATGTTGTGTAAATGTTCACTTCTATTATCCAGTCACAAGAAGAAGAAATAAGTAATCATGATTTTGCTTTATTATATTATCATTCATTTAAATAGCCCCATAGAGATCATAATAATGTCACAAACTGTCCCTCATAATCCGGAATTCCTACTATAGTCATGGTACAATGGGCCATGGCATAATCTAAACGTCAGTTTTTTAGGGGAACCCAAGTAACATACCAGTTTTTTGGGGGGAACCAGAGCAAAGGAAACCCACACAAACATAAAGATTCTCAGCTGCTTTAGTAAATATGTCTTCACATTTCACTTTGGCAAGTAAATGTTTTTTTTAGTAAACTGAATGAAGGCTGTATTCATTCATTAATTAAAATCTGGATTTTTATTCACTGTTTTTTTTTTTTAATATAATTTTTATTAGAAAGATAGGACAAAAGATATAAAATAATTAAAAACATATACATATATACATATACAGAAGCATTAAAAAAACAATCTTAATCAGTAGATTATGTACAGAAACCACCATGTGATAGTACAGAACAGGACATTAAAATACAAGTAAAGTCGCTTCCTATAACATTTTGTCCACACCCTCATTTTCCATTTTTTGTTATATTTAAATCCTGGAAACAATATATAACAGGTAACCAACAAACAGTAACCAGAAAAACATAAAAGAACTGTAAACATACCATATCCAATCAAAAAACACAGCCGCATCTCTTGTTCACATAACCTATGGCTATGTTACGACATATTCATTCACTGTTTTACATGATTAAAGCTAAATTTGAGGTAGATAAAGAACGCCCATATATATCTTAAAAAGGCATATAAATAACACACACACAAACACACATACCAGCTAGAAGATATACCTACCTTCCACCATGTTTCTGATAGGTGCTTATATATATATATATATATATATATATATATATATACATTTCTCAAAATCTTGTTTTTGCTGGTTGTTGGGTCCTTATAAAGGATTTATAGGGTTTACTGATTTTATTCTTCCGTCAATAGCATAAATATACAGTGGTACCTCAGTATAAGTCCACTTTGGACTAAGTCAAACTTGGTATTACCAAGTCCTATTTGGACACAAAAAATTTTGCTTGGTATACAACCTTTGTGCTAGAACTTGTATGGGTAAAAATGAGTCATAACACGGTGTGCTACCCTTATTTACCTCTCTCAAGACAAAGCCACGACTGCCCATGAGTGTCAGTACGCCAGTTGCCACCATTCAGTGAACAACTTGCGCTATAACTCTCTGTGAATTACAGAACATCTCCTCCTCCTCCCTTCTTAGCACCATCCTAGTAGGCACTCTACTCTTCTCAGCAAGGTAAAGGGAGGTTAAATTATCATTTATTTCATCTAATTGCTTTTGTATTTATGTATTTTAGTATTAAGCAGTGTTTAAATTATTTTTTACAACCCCATCAATGTATATTATGCCAATAATTATAGGATTTTTTTTCATGGGAACGGATTATTCATTTTCCCTTTACTTCTTATGGGAAAAATTTGTTTGGTATAAGTCTTGTTTGGCATAAGTCCAAGGATCTGGAACGGATTAAGGATTTATACCAAGGTACCACTGTATATATATTTGAAACACTCTTTAAGCCAAGATATGTAGCATACAAGCTCTAAGCACATCTCTGATGCTTAAGAGGTTAATAGGATTTTGAAACTTTGACTTTACTTTTGTTATTGCCCTGTGTTTGTCCTGCTGCTGTCTAATATCTCAGCCTTTTTATGTGTGAGTCTGAAAGGCTGTATTGTACTCTAGACATGTTGTTCTTCTTCTGGTATCAGTTCTATGCACCTGCTCCAGGATCCCTGAAGGTACACTCAAATCAAAATCAAGCAACACACACAGGGGACATAGTGTACATAGCCAGGACTTTTTTATTTAATAATAACTAGATTACACCTGGGTGCAGAAATCTACTTGTTACTGGTAACCTGATTTCATAGGAAAAATTAATAAATGTAAAAGTAAGGGCCTGATATTCTACTTGGTATCTGTGTATACTGAGCACCATGGCTGCGTCATCACCTTTGTCATATGTCATAAACCAGCATGCTCCGCTTTCCATCATACACCGTTAATCAAGTAGCTGTGTGATGCCTCCTCCTGTCTACCCTGGAAGATTTATAATTTGCAATCCTATCCAGAAGATGTGTAAGAAAGCAGAGAAGTCTGCAGTCTATGAGTCCTATAATTCTATATACAAGTCCTATATACAAGTTTATTGATTTATCTTATTTGTTCTTTTTTGGTGATTATTCAAAGAGGCCTCTGAATACATTATGCATAATACATTATTATCAGACCACCTTTATTTTCTTAATTATCATCGGAAACAAGAACATACCGGTATGTGGTATGTGAATGGCAGAGATGGTATATTGGATCATTCAACACACAATAATAGCTAAAGGGACAGTTTTTTACTCCACATAAGTATATTATCTTGAAAAAGAGTATTAGTTTAAGTTTGCACAGACAAAAAAAAAAAAAAATAAGGGAAGGTTTTCTTGGAGTTTGATGATTCTCTTACATTCTGTTGTAATATATTCTGCATCAGGTGGTGGTGATTGGGGACACTTCTTTTAAATGCTCTGATTTGGGTTTTAAAATCTGTAAAAAGCCCCTTTTTAAAGGTTATTTTCTTTCACTTCAGGAAATGCAACAGGATGCAAAAGAAAATCTCCCCAAAGTTCCCCTCTTAGGGAGCCGTCACAGGAATTGGGGTCCCCAGTACACGGTTTTTCTTCATTACTTGCTCTGATGACAACTCAGAATTTGTGTTTTTTCCTCTACATAAACTTAGTGACAATGGTCACCAGGACAAATAAAGGGCGAAATCTCTCCAGCAGGTACACAGACAGCAATAAAAAAAGAAACAAAGAATTAGAACTCTTGACAAAGAGTCTAACCCTCCTCCTTTACCCCAAAAAGATTTTCTGTTCAGGAATTCTATTTACCCAGCCAGATATAAAGGTCTAGAGAGGTAAAACTAAGAAGCAATAGAACACACTTTAAAATAGTTTCAGGCAAATCAAATTCCCAGGTCTACCTATATTAAATGTATTGGGAGGATGTCTGCTCCTCATTTTCTACCTTTATTAAACATGATAGACTGGGTGTTCTCCCTGGCTCAAACTCTCTTTGGGCTCAGGGTGTGAAATGATGATGTGCAGAGATGAATGAGGTTCTTGGCAGTATCCCATCCATGTGCATTTTACATATCCGCAGCAAATGAAAGGTTCTGGATGACAGAACAATTTACTATATTAATACTGCTGGTGTCTTTTCTTGGACTAGAACACAGTGGGAACTCAGTTTTCACACTCATCCGCATAAATGTTCTGCTAAAAAACAAGTTACCGGTTTAAAGTGGCTGAGTTATTAAAATGAGATTGTGAATAACGCACTTTCCTGTATTGAGGAAAGTAAATCCTTACTCTTCCATTGCCCACACTGCTAAATGCCACCATGATAAATAAACCTCACTGCCTAAAGTCTGTTCAGAAGCCATCATTTTCAGTTATGTAGACCTCCGGGTTCTTCTTTGCTCTCAGTAGTGATGTAGGAATTTGACTCTACCGGAAGTATCGGCAGCAATGTAGGCAGCAGGAAAGTATTTCATTTCATTCAACAGAATTCCTTCTATTTTTTTAGGATCTTTCAGGATTTTGTCATATATATCTCTATTCTAACCTGGACAACAGCGCATGCTCTGTACACGCTAAAATCTGTCATATGTAATACATTTCAAAAACATCCATATATCCAACTAGAAAAAAATAAAATGATGATCTTCATCACCAGGCAGCTGAAACTCGGAGCCTTATAATTCTGTGTAAAATAAAGTTCTTTATCAATACTTGGATATCCTCTTTAACCTAGCTCGGTTTGTAAAGAGAATCCATAGACTAGGAACTAGGAAAGGGTCAGCTTAGGCTTTGGGCTGGTCATAGAGAGATATCATGAGGTTGAAGATCTAAGAAATTCCACATATACACTAATTTGTAACTGTAAGAAAGGACTGGGGAAGTCTGCGGAACACTGAAGAATGGGCTTAGGTTAGTAGACAGTGGTTTGCTAACACCTACATTTTTTTTTTTGCGTCAATCAGTTTTTTTAGGTTTTCAAAGAAAAATAAACAAACATACATAAAAACATTAAAGCATAAGACATGAAATCTTATTTACACACAGCGGCATTAGTTTCACCTGACCATAAAATAAACTGCTCAAAATAGCATATACACTGATATATAGCAATAATCTGTCAAAACCTGCATGAACCAGAGTAAAACAAAGCAATACAATTATGCAGAAATTATTAAAAACACTCATAAAGAGGTATAACATAAGTAATACAATACATGGCAATCCTAACCGCATAACATCACCATATATTCGTACAAACGTCTCTTAACAAAGAAACATAAAAACAATAAACTATAAAAAAAAGAAAGAAAAGAAAGGGGGGAGAACATTACAGCCCGAGGAAGGGGGTTGGGAAGGGGAGGGAAAGGAAAATGTACACCATCCAAGGTTGTAAAAAATATGAAAAAAAAAAAAAACCCTTAATACAAAAATTACGGAAAAGGCGCTCGAACAAATATACAAAATTATTAATATAAATACAATTGGAATCGAGAAGATTCCTTAAACCAATCCCAGGCAGACCAAACTATTTTAAATTGTTCCGACCTATCATCATCCTCTGCCACTAGCATTTCCATATGACGGATTTTTTCTAATTCGGATACCCAATCAGCTATAGAAGGAGCGACAGGCTGCCTCCATAATCTCGGAATAAGGACCCTAGCTACGGCAAGAAAATGCTGTAGGGCACCTCTTTTAATGCTTTCAAGCGAGCCTGGAATCATGGATAAAAGAGCCACTTTGGGGGAATTGGGTACTGTAGAACCATAGCAGTCATTAAATATCTGAATAATCAGATCCCAGAAATGATATATCTTTGAGCATTCCCACTAGATATGAAGCATTGTCCCCCTATGCAACAAACATCGCCAACAGCGGTCCGAGTTTGTGGGAGAAATTCTATGCAGATCTACTGGACAACAATACCACCTAGACAAAATTTTATAGTTAACTTCCTGGGCCTTACAAGTCAGTGCTATCTTGTGTGTAAGGGTAAATGAAGTTTCCCAGTCCTCTCCAGTTATGGAGCCGGTCAAATCCCTCTCCCAGTACCTGGTGTATGTAGGGCCTATAGCCTCAGGAGTAGCTCATATAGCCTAGAGACAAAGTTGGGAGGACGACCAGGTGAGCTAACTAATTGCTCAAATTCCATAAGATTTCTGTTTAGTAAGGATGGGTCAGTAAAGGAAGCCACAAAAGATATTAATTGCTTGTATGAAAGCCAGGATAGCAGCTTACTTCTATGTGGAAGATCCAGGGAGGATAAAGTGGGAACCCGACCATTACAAACTATATCCTTTAGGTGGCGATGTTCAGGGGCAGACCAGGATAAAAATTTGGTAACCCGCAATGCTGGTGGGAATGCCGGGTTATCAAACAATGGTGTCATGGGCCCATGAACGTAATAAGTCCATAGAAAGTGAAGGTATGGGGGAAGTCAATCGTAATAATGACCGGTCCACCCACGGCAGGGACCGGAGACTCACTGGTGACATAAGTTCTTCCAGCATCACCCATTCTTTCATCTCTCGACTATGAAACCAGTCTGTTAGGCGTACTAAGACAGATGCTCTATAGTAGGAAACAATATCAGGGGCCCCCACTCCTCCTCTACATTTAGGTTTAACCAGGACGCCGAATGCCAATCTGGGGCGCTTCTTATTCCATAGAAATTGTATAAACAACCTATGTATTTTGCGCAAATATACTGATGGCAAGAATATGGGAACCGTTTGGAAAATATATAACAATCTGGGGACAATATCCTTTTTTAGAGTGTTTATGCGAGCGAACCAGGAAAGAGGCAGGGAGTCATATTTCTGAAGATCGGGTTGAAGTTTACTATATATAGGGGTATAATTAAGGGAGAACAAAGCAGAAGGGTCGGATGGTATCATTATACCCAAATACTTAATGGCGGTAGAACAAATCCGAAAGGACATATTATGGAGTATAGTGGACATTTGAGTCGAATTTAAGGTAATATTTAGAAGTTCGGATTTGGAGTAGTTTACCTTGAAATTGCTAAGTAATCCGAATTCGTCAAATTCCTTCAGTACCGAAGGTATCGTGACATGTGGAGACGTTATATATAGTAAAAGATCATCCGCATATAGTGAGAGTTTGTAATGGGTATTGCCTATCCTGATCCCTTGAACATCCGGATTGTTGCGCAAGGCTACAGCCAAATGTTCCATAACTAGGGCGTAAAGCAATGGGGAAAGCGGACACCCCTGTTTTGTACCGTTCTTAATCTGGAAATAGTCAGAAAGGGTGCCGTTAACCCGCACTCGGGCCCTGGGTGAGGAATACAAAGCAGCAATTCTAGAGACCATATTGGGGCCCAGGCCTACCTGACGTAGCGCTAGATACATGAACTCCCAACAAACCCTGTCGAAGGCCTTTTCTGCGTCTATGGATAGCAAGCACATAGGAGTACCTGTAGACTTAGAAAATTGGGTCAGCAATATAGTCTTAATAGTATTGTCCCTGGCTTCCCTTCCATAGATAAACCCAGTTTGATCCAAATGGATCAAGAAGGGCATATAGGGGACACCTACATTTTTTAATGTAATTAGAAGGAAGAAAATCTGAAAAATATTTAAATTTTGAATTAATATGATATTTTATGTAGTTCAGAAACAACTTTTGATTAGTTTCAGCTTAATTTTGTCTTGAATTTGTATATTGGTGCCCCACATTTCACAACATTACTTCTGCAGTAAAACAGAAAGGCAGGCAGCAAAGAATGCTGGAAAAACATTACAGAATGATTACTGTATCCCAGGGGCGTCATGTTACTGTAATAATTTCTCATCACCACATAGATTTGACTATGCAAATTCACCAACTTAAATAGCCCATGTCCTATGTTTCAATATTTAAAATATTATCCTTTGTACAGTAATAGGTTGCACCATTATTCAAAACTACCATCAATAGATAACTAAATCCAAGAACAAAGAAAGAAAAAAATACATTGCATTGTACTAGTTTTTAAATGTGGTGGCTGTATTAGTTTTCATTTTTCAGGCTAGGAATCCTGAAAGCCATTTTAGAAAATGTTTTTTCTATCACAACTATGTAATCATGATGAACAATAGCAATTATGTTTGAAGCCTGAAAGAACCCTGGCTATATAGATATAGAACTGGTGATTACTTCTATTTGCCAGTGGTTCTATTACTGCTGCATTTACAAAGTGATTAACATGATCACCACTTTGAAGATCTTTATAGACCACATGGGAGATTAGTGGTATTTCTTTCAAAAGCCTAATTGCCAATTTTGAAATGATCACAACTTATTACATGTAAGACAGTGGAAATAGAGGCAAAGGGGCCACAAACACAACTTTCACATATTGTGAAAAGTACTCAAGTCAAGTGTTTGGAAATCTTTATCACCAATTTACTATAACTACAGCACTGATTAATTATAGCACTGGGGACACTACAAAACCTAATTTTGATTTTTTTTTATCTAAAAAGTTTTATATATCTGACATAAAGTGGAAGTAGGTTTATTTATACCTTGGAGACCAGATTGTTGGTTATGGTACTTATTTTATGATTGAGTTATGGTCATCACAGTCTGGAATAAAATAAGTGCAAAAAATAATAAATAAATAATAATAAAATAAGAACAACTAAAAGATAAGGAAAGAAGGTTTAGTGACACTTTATTTAGGATCACATAGCTGCTCCTCAGTTTCAACTTTTCAACATAGAAAATAACGAGAGTCTTTTCTTGAGTGCATTATTAAACTTCCTACCAACTGTCATAACAATGTCAGCCCTGTTTTATCTAATTGGGAATTACTAGATAATCATGCAGGAAGTGTAAGCACATGGCAGCTGGAATGCCCTGTATGGTGGGAAAAAATCCATACCTTACTCTCTTCTTCTGAGAGAACCAGAAAATCATTAAACTGGCAAGGAATATAGAAGATTAAGCCAGATGAAAATTTCTGAACCAAAGCTTTCTATGTCATTTCTGGAAATATTTAAAATAAATCACAATTTGAAGTCAGTATTGTAATCTGTAGTTGGAAAAGGCTTACCTTACCTCATTTTATGGCACTGGATCCCCTTAAGAACTTCAGACTTGGAAAAAATGCAATGCAGGCCAAGATGGTTATCCATAGTCATCTAAAAGCAGCAAGGAGAATGTTCCTTTGCTTGGCTTGTACCTAGTTAAAGTCTTACCTACTATCACTATCAAAAATAAAATTATTAACAACACAACTAATATCACTTTAAAAAAGCAAAGCAAAACATTTGTATACATGGCCTTCTAAATGTTTTCTCCCCTAAAACTAAATTCCATCAATCCACAGACATTATACTCAATACTAATTAATTATAGCTCAATGCACTAAATCAAATATTGGAAATCTGAGAATACACCTACTAATAAAATATGGTATGAATTTTCCCCCCACTTTATTTCTCTAGAAAACATTATTTCTTAGAACAGTGGTTGGTGTACACTTCTCACACATTTCTATTTTTTTGTTTAATATGCTAGGATGGCAGATGAAATAACTGAAAGGTAATTGAGAATTTATGTAGGGTTACCTGGTTACCTTTTTTACATTCTTGTCTTTAAAAGTTGAATTATATTAAAAAATGTGCATTTTGTGAGTGCAGAGGTGATTCTGTATTCTGTATTTTTTTTTTAATTGTGATGTTGTGCTAAAAAAGCAGCGACTGCGGATGTATTACTCCCACATATAGCAAGGTAAGTAAGGAATGATACTAAAATAAAACATTTTCAAAAATAGTTCAATATCTTACACTTCAGTAATCCCTACCCAACATACTCATGCACTTATCCACTTAGATGGACCATTCAAACAAAGACACAGTCAATGTATGTGTGAATTGTAAAGAAGTTAAGCCCCTTCTCCTGGAACATTGGACTCCATTCATCCTAATCCAGATCTCCGGAGTTTATATCCCAATGAGCTGTTTCAATGACTGTTACTCCTAAGGATAAAAAAAGACCAATTTGTCCTTATTTCAAATGCTACAGATAAAATGTGATAGAAATATCTAAAACAACAGCACACATAAACATCCATTAGGAGCCATAATCTACTTGTGGCCTCAGCACTCCTGAACTACGTACACACGACCAACGGTTCTTGCCCGATAATCAACTCAGGGCCGATATCGGATGAGAATCTGGCATGTGTACAGTGCCAGTCGTCCATCGTCTGAACAACTGTCCTGGCAGTTCCACGAATGTTGGACGACTAACGATCCTAATGCAAGGGAGTGAGCGTGCAGCGATGTGCCGCCCCGTCGCTCTCCCCCTCCCCTCTGCATAGAGCAGAACGGTGCAGTATGTACAGCACTCGTTCATGCATCATGTAATGATAGTCGTTGGAAAGGATCGTGAAAGATCCTTTTTCAACGACTTATTGCATGTGTGTATGCGGCTTTAGCTCCGTCCTTCAACTTACTACATAGCTACGTACAAGACAGAACCTTAAAAAGGTAAATATTAACTTTTGTTCACAATCCTACATTACACAGATACAAAATATTGTATGTAAAACCAACATTTCCCGATACCATGGCATATTTATTTTAATAATGAAAATAATTTTGGCCATTCTTGGCTCATTCTTTAGAAGGCCACGTTTCATGCAAAACAAATCCAAGCTTCGGATATACAAGGTTAGACTGTCTATGGACAGGAGAAGACCTCCATTATTAAACTATCTGGAATTATTAATCAGTTTGATAACTTATAGAACCTTGTCTAATCGCAAGCGTTTCCTCGTAGCCACTAGAAGTGTTTGGCTGAATGCTCCTCTCCTTGCTCCATAAAATGCACAAAATACAAATACTCCCCTGCATATAGCCCTATAAACCAAGACTAGAGTAGAATCCATACTATACAGAGGTATCTTGAAGATGGTGTGTGGCTTTTCTCTAAATGAAAAAACATTTAAAAGCTTAGGCTGTCTTTTGAAATATTAGAAACAGGCTTTAATTAGACTTTTATCCCTAGTTAACAGGGATGAGAACTGGGGAACTTTTGTAGTTTGTGTATAGTTTATGACCCTTCTCACTGTTCATTTCCCTAATTAACTATAAATTTCCCAAACCATTTGTCTGTTTGCCCTGGTGTAACATGCAGTTTTATGCCTGAAGCTGCTTAGCAAGGCATCTCTTGACAGTCAGATCATGCCTGATCGTGTCGGCACATCCTACTGTCCTCTGGTCTATGGCCAACTTTGTGAGTCATAAATTACATTTTATTTCTTTGTAAAAGTAAACATATATTGAATGCTAAGTCCACACCAAAGTTATCTTTTTTTCAGTAGAATATTTCTTGGGAATGGAATACACTTAATTGACCCCTCAAATTGAACCATGGAATAATAAACTATCTCCTATAGCAGGTGTCTTGCATTCCTACATATTTTCTGTTGTGTAAAATACATTAAAATAAAAAGACATGAAAATACACTATTCAATAATAAAGTAAAAAATACAACAGCTCATAATGACCACAGCAGGAAGGCAGACCTGTAAGTTCATACACAGAGATCTTGGCACTGAAGTCCCCCAGAGATGTAAGAAGTCAGCTGGTGATTTAACTGAAATATCATTTTTGGCCAGGCTGACTTTTTAATCCTAGTCACAATGGAAAATATGTATGAGAGGAAATATAGCTAAGAATTACCATGAAACATGACCTTGACTGGTTTATTTTTCTAGAAGATATTGTAAAAGCTGTGGGGGTTACAAAATTTCATTGTCACAGATTATTTAAAGTACTGGGCAAAACTTTTTCTAGTTTGGACAGCATGGAGAAAGGTAGGAACCTATTTCTGATATTTATTGATAAATGTGTCACTATTTGGGAGATAAACTCTTACACTATCGGATCATTCTATAATGTTATGACTAATATTTTAAATTGGAAAAATTAACTGGTCAACTTGGGACACTTCTGTCACTTCATGTTGTGTCTCTGCGTAACAGTAATAAAATACTATGAGATCTTTTTTCTGCTGGGAAAATCTGCAGTGCATTTGTGCAGTTGTTGTACATCGTTCTACTGAATGAACTGCTTTTAGGAGCACCTTGCCATGTAAGATATTTCACATGACCTGGCTTTCCTCCATTTACAGAACTTTTTTTTAAAATAGTGATTTACTTTTACAGGTAGAAGTTCTATGTGTATGTGGTCTATACAGGAGTTTGGAAGTGATTAAAAAATGCATTTAACTGTAACCAGGGCGCCACTGGATGTAATTAGGAGCCCACGAAGATGTCAATTACAAAGGATGATCTACCTCACTGATATCACTGAAAGCATAGGCCGGTCAGTGGCCAAGGAAACAGGTGAGTGGAAGATATGTGTCCACACACCTACAATATTTCTTCTCTTGTTTGAACCCTGCAGCAGGTATATAAAACTCTAAGGCTAACTGTAGAACTGAAGGTGAAGGGCTTGGGTCTATTCTGGGGTCCAAAGGTACAGCAATTGGAGGTGTGAATATGCATTTGTTGGGGATGTTCTAGGGTCTGAATGTGCAGGAATTGGAGCTGATCTGAGGTATAAAGGTGCATGCGTTGAGGTTGATCTGAGGTCTAAACAAGTATGAAACGGATTTCAGGTGTGAAGGTGTATGCATTGGGGCTGATCTGAGGTCTGAAGTGCAGAATATTGGAGCTAATTTGCAGTCTGAAGGTGCAGGAATGGGGCTGATCAGAGGTATAAAGGTGTAGGAATAGGGGCTGATCAGAGGTATAAAGGTGTAGGAATA